>NC_140963.1:43796568-43901568 GCF_056783735.1 Eptatretus burgeri
CAAGCAGGCCTCGTTGAGGTACAGTCTCTCGGTAGTCTGCCCGCGCGATTAATTAAGTAAATCGACCATTCGGCGATCGGACCCTGTAGCACGGGTAGAGTGTTGACTAGGCTGTGGTGTGCATTAAAAACACACCCATAGCTGGATTTCGGCGTTGTTCCGAAAGCTGCGACTCGATTGATACGTCGGTGGGCGAGCGCGGCCGCTATTAGCTAAACGCGGCCGCCCGCATGCCGGCGGGCGGAAAACTGTAACACTGTTGTCGAGGAGTGGGATTAAAATCCATCCCGCCTCCGAACCAAATTAACGGAGCCGGATCAAGGGTGTGCGAGGCAACCCTCTGGTTCCATTAAATTGCGAGCGTATAAATTATTTGTTATATATTGTTGAGTTAAACAGGATATTTCTCTTTTTACATAATCCCATGTGTTATTACAAATCAGTATCTGTTACATCTTTCAAAGTTAACACAGGGTCTCCTTTCATGTTGATGATTTTATGTATTGTCTGTTACATTTTTGGGGGTTAACACAGGAGACTTCCTTCATTTTAGAATGTCCAACTTATACTCTAGTTGCAAAAGTACCCATCCACAGTGATGGGGAAAACCAAGCAAAAGTACCCATCCCCAGTGATGGGAAAAGTTTCAGTTAATCTATCAATTCAAATTATTTCATGGACTTTAAAAAGATGAATTGTGTTGCACTCTTGGTTTTGTTCAGAACCAATGTTCTGAGCTACTTATACTACCCACCACAAAATGGTGATGCAGCATTGGGTGGTGGAGGTTGGATTTTTCATAAAAGAGGGCAGAAATCGTAGTTGTGAAAAATCAATAGGCATCAATAGTACTCATTCCTGTTTTCTCATCTTTTCAAAATTGAATGTTGAGCTTTTCAAATACAACGTAAACGGAAGACAGATGAACACACGAATAGACACCATGGTTCACAATATATAATAGATGACTTCCCTTCCAAGGAACTTCAACACAGAAAGAGACCATTTCGGCCATCAAGCCTGCACAATGGTTGCCAACGTATCAAAAAAAGTTTTTTTGTAAACAGTCAAGGCTCATGAAAGAGCTGGAACACTGAATGGATCAGGATGCAACGGGACAAAAGGAGACAGAGAGAGAGACAGACAGAGAGAGACGGACAGAGACAGAGAAAAAAAAATAACAAAGCAGTAGAATTGAAGCACAAAATAGATGGAGGCTTGGCAAACAATGGGTGTGGAGCTTAATGGCATGGGAAGGAATTGTGTAGATAGGATGGGTACAGAAGGAAGCTTCCCCACCCTTCTCACTCCCTCTCTCTCCACTCCCATTGTTTTCCCCTCCCCACTGATTGTTCTCCCTCCCCCTCCCTCTATCTCCCCCTCTCTCTCTCCCACTCTTCTCTCTCTTTCTCTCTCCCCTCTCCCCCTCCCCACCCTCTCTCCCTCCTCTCTCTCTAAACTAACTCATTACTTGGCTTGGGTATGAAACGCCAATCTCCTCGACTCAAAACTGATGTCCTAACTCTTAACAAACTATGTCATCGAGTCCACCGAATATTAAATTTGTCTATTTTGGACATCTTTGAAGTTTATTAATAAACATTATTTTTTGGTCACAATGTGAAATGGATGTTTTTATTGAATTAAAGAATCGCCCTGCACTGTAACCTTTGTTCAAAGACTTCCAGTCTAGGCTAAAGTTATTAACAATGCTGACATAGTTTGTTCAACTTTGTGGTAATCCTGACACTCTGTCACAGAGTGTCATTGCACCGAAGAAGCTTCCCGAGCAAGAGTCATACTGAGTGGTTTGCCATTGCCTTCTCAGCAGTAGTTCAGACAATAATTTGGAAATGGTGCTGGCAATAGATTAACTACTCTTTGCGAAGGACAACATGGGGATCTTTAACGTCCATTAGTCCATCAACAAATTTCGCAAGATTGAACGTTTAGCTGAACGTCTATCCAAGGAATGGCACACACAATGATGAATCACCCATTCTGTGAAACACTGGGATGACAGTTTATAGCTGGGTCATGATTGAAACCCAAGCGATACAGCTTAGAGGTGAGTGCGCATACTTTAAGGCCATCCCGTCAGCCCATGTAGTATCTTACCGCACTGTTAAACAAACTGTGATTTGATGTTGTATGTATACATTCAAAATGTATCTCACTTAGTATTGTGCTTTTCTTCTGGTTGAATTTTTTGCTATCCCTGTATGTGGAGCTATTCAAATGCAAAGCGGAAGCGGCTTCTGGAAACGGGAGAGAGCTGAACGTGCCAATGGACACCAGGGTTCGCATTGTATAATAGATTATATATTTTGAGTTAACACAGGGGTCTCCCTTCATTTTGGCCATTCCATCTGATAGCTCTTATCTGTTTAACATTCTTGAGTTAAACATGGTACTTCATTCATTTTGGGGATCCCATGTATTATAATCTGTTACATCTTTTCAGCTTGACAGTCTCCAATCATTTTGCCAATTCCACGTACCATCATTTTTGACAACTTTTGATGTTAACACATGAGATTTTCTTCATTAAATTGATTCTTTGTTGTTGTGGTTGTTTATAGCCGAGGGCTGCTGGTTGCATCATTTTCTGGAAGTGTTGCTGTATCAATGATGCAGTGCCCCTGTTACCAGTAAGCTGGTACTCATTTTGCCAACCTTGGAAGGATGACTGGTCGAGTGTCTGGACAAGTCAACCACCTGGTGTTATTTTAACAACATGACAGGCGCTCAAACTCAAGACCCGAAGATCCTAAGTCAGCCACCTTAACCGTTAAGCCAACACCAGCCTTATTCTATGTATTATTAATTGTTATACCTTTTTGAGTTAACACAGACTTTTTGAGCTACCTTCATTTTGGTGGTTCCATGTTTTATTAGCTGTTACATATTTTGGAGTTAACACCCGGGACCTCCATTTTGGCGGTTATTCGTGCTATATATAATCTTTTCCCTATTTTGGAGTTAACACAGGGAACTTCTTTCATTTTTTTTTATCCCTTGTGCTATTAGTTGTTACCGCTTTTTGCATTAACACAGGGGACTCCTTTCAGTTTGGCATTCCCATGTGCTATATCATTTGTTACATCTTTTCCTTCTACCAAAAGGATTCCTTTCCTTTCATCGAAACACATGGGGATTTCTTTCATTTTGTCGATTCCATGTACCAAAATATGTGAAATATTTTTCAGCTAACACCGGATATTCCCTTTAACTTCGGCATGCCATGTGCTATCATCGATGAAATCTTCTAGTGTCGAGTGAAGGTTTCCACATTGCAACATTCCATTCCCATAATTTGGCTATTTCTCTCCATAAGCTGTCCACCCAAATCCAGATGAATCCATCTCAGTCCATCTCACATTTATTGCTGCCACAATCTCTCCATAACTTTGATAATGAGCAAATATGATTTTCACTTTGCCACAATTGTAGTCACTGTTTTTTTCAAGACATAGTTCACACAATTTATTCCCATATGCATTGTTACCAAACGTTTTTCCCAGACATTTCACCTGACATTTTAACCTGACGTTTTCCCGGGCCATACTGCAAGAAAGTTGACTTTTGCACAGAGAGAACTGTGGAATCGAGTACTGCTTGCCACAGCAAAGTAATATTTATTCAATATTTCCTTCGCAGTCTCGTTAAGGTGGATTTTCATTAATTTGAATGATCTGCTGTATGAATCTGTTCCCCCTTAGCAGGTCTCTATGGGACCATCGATTTATTATCTTGATGGGACCGACTATAACATGGCACAACCTTTCACCCTGATGGATAGTGAGATATTAAAATTTGGATTGATTGATTTGGACAACAAAGTTAATGTTTGTGATCATTGTAAATTTCATTACAGTTGTCAAGCTGTTGCTTTATGTAACTTTGAATAATAATTAAACTAATTATTTTCTTTTCAATCTGATCTTTAATTTGAGAGTTCATTACCTTCCTTTAAGTATAAGATGACATCATCTATTGCGGCTAAGCTCAAGTACAAACATCGTAAGTATTTGTTTCTTTCTTTTATTAATGCCACATTGAACAATGTTCGAGGCCAAAAACCAAAACGGGCCTCTGGAGTGGAAAAGCAAAGAAAATAGATTGGAAGATATACGTCACAGGGTATTATATAAGAAGCAAAGCTGAATCTCCACAGATCAACACACAGCCCATTGAAGTTGATCCGTCATGGTTAGGGAATAGGTGAGTCACTGAACTTTCTCTGGTTTTCATACAGAAGGCCCTGATTCCTTCTTCTCTGGGTATGTTGGCTTTAAAATTATATGTGACACTTCAAACAGAGTGTGATTGTTCAGGAGAAAGTGTCGATGCCTTCTTCCTCTCATCGTCTTCTTTAACTCCCTCACATTCTCAATCACCTTCCATCCTCAAACTGCCAGTGCCTTTTTATTCCTTGTGTTGTTGTTGGTATGACATAACAGGAAACTTAACAACCAATTTAACCTTCATCAAAGCACGATTATATGCTATACTGGTCCGTAACAATATACAATATATACAATGCACTGCTTTTTACAATGCAACACGGTATTTATACTAATAAAAGGGTGTGTGTGTGTGTGTGTGTGTGTGTGTGTGTGTGTGTGTGTGTGTGTGTGTGTGTGTGTGTGTGTGTGTGTGTGTGTGTGTGTGTGTGTGTGTGTGTGTGTGTGTGCGTGCGCATATGTGGGTTTCAGAATGTGGAATGGAGTCCTCCCAGTGCAGGCTCAAAGTATCCACCTTCATTTCGGTAAAGGGGCTGTCACACTTTGACGTTTTAGCCAGCGTATGGCAAGGTCTCAAAATGTATGTAAATTGCTGGTGTACGCTGAACTATTGATGTTTTTTTAAGTTTTGGGCTTGTGATAACGTGTTGGACGTATGCATAACGTATTGGTGACGTACACAGAACGTTTCAATCACAGAGAGATAGCTTGTACCAACCAATGCTGAGTGTGTTGTCGGCGTTCACAACCTATGCCCAACGATAGTCTAACTAATGCATAGCGCGGCAGCGTATTGCCGAGATCACGTGGCGTAGGCTATTCATAGGCTGCGGCTCGACAATTCAAATCATAACCGCACCAGACATCGAAGTGTGAAGCCGCTGTCACACCTTGACGTTTTAGCCAGCGTATGCCGACGTATGAAAAATTTGCCGAACCAAGCTGGCACACGTCGAATATGTTATGGGTAAGTTTTGTATACGTTAAGGGCACGCTGACATACGTCGTAGGACGCTGGCATACGTTGTCATACGCCGAGTACGTCGATAAATTTTCAGTATGTTGAAAATTTCTCGATGTACTCAGCGTATGACACACGTTCCGCATACGCTGGCTATAAGTTGAAGGCACGTTACGCGATTGTTGACACACGTCGAAACACATTACTTGTGCGTTGCTCATAAGTCGAAACACGTCGAGGTAATGGTTAGCGTCAGTGTTCCAGACTCCCTGTTTTTTATTTTATCTTTTATTTTTTTCTTCGGTATGACGGTGATGTTAACACTTCGATTTCTAGTGCGGTTATGATTTAAATCTCTGAGCAGCAGCCTTTTAATTATATTATATTATAACCGCACTAGAAATCGAAGTGTCAACATCACCGTCATACCGAAGAAAAAAAAAAAAAACAGGGAGTCTGGAACACTGACGCTAACCATTACCTTAATGTGTTTCGACTTATGAGTAACTTTCAAGTAACGCGTGTGGACGTGTGTCAACAATCGCGTAACGTGCCGACAACACGTTACCCATAGGTTAGAAATAAGTTTCGGGTACACTAATCATTACCTCGACGTGTTTCGACTTATGAGTAACTTACAAGTAACGTGTGTCAACAATCGCGTAACGTGCCTACAACTTATGGCCAGCGTTATGCGGAACGTGTGAGTCGTACGCTGGCATACGTCAAAAAATTTCAAGCATGGAAAAATTGTCTAACAGCTCGGCATACTCCGACGTATGCCAGCATACTACGACGTATGCCAGCGTGCTCTTAACGTATCCAAAACTTACCCATAACGTATTCGACGTGTGCCAGCGTTTTAACCAAATTTTTCACACGTCAGGCATACGCTGGCTAAATCGTCAAGGTGTGACGGGGCCTTAAGGGGTCACGATTCATGGACCAAACTGTGAAGTTTTCTGTTCTTAACGTTTTGGACCGAGGGCTCTCCAGGATTGGTCCCGAGCCCAGGACGGCTTCCAAATGTAGTTCGTTTGTAGTGATATTCCCAGGGATGGTTTTTAATATCTCTGTGAGGTTCTTCGTCATCACTGGTACAACTTTGGCATTCTTCAACTTCCAGGTTCTTTTCACTTCATGTTTGAGGTCTTGGTGTTTGGTGATTTTCTTGATTTCTGCATTGTTAGTCCAAAATCACCGGTATTAACACCTCACATAGCAATGCCTTCTTCACTTGTTTGTACCTAAGTATGATATCTGGTCGCAATGCTTTGTTTTCGATGTTCATGCCTGATGGGATCATAAGGTCATACGTGAGTGGTACTTCAATGTTATCAGTGATTGCTTTTGCTTCATTTTCCCACAAATTTTCTGGAATTGGAATATCAAAGTTTTTGTAGATGTGCCAGCAGATTACTTTACAAACTCTGTTGTGTCAGGCGTACAGCTGTTCTGATACGTTTATTTTTTTTTTTCGTGTTCAGTCATTAAGTATCACATATCATTCTCTTTGCTAACCTCCACCCCTCACCTGACTTTGTTTTTTTTCCTCCTCTCCTCCACCCATTTCTCTCACTCTGTCCCCCCTCATAAAATGCAGCTCTCTCCTCCCACACCTCTGTCGCTCTCTCAATGTGTGTGTGTGTGTGCGCCTCTCTCTCTCTCTCTCACACACACACACCCTCCCTCCCACAGTGAATAGCAATGTTTGGTGAGGTGTCCCTCTCCCCACCTCTCCCCTAATGCCCCTTCTTCATCCTGTCTGTCTCCCCTTGCCACTCTCACCGCACACCTGCCTCCTTCTCTCCCTCTTTCTCTCCCTCTTTCTCTCCCTCTTTCTCTTCCCCCCCCCCTGCACTTTATTGATCCGTCAGCTAAGCGACATACACATAGAGAGATATGTGTGTGTGTGTGTGTGTGTGTGTGTGTGTGTGTGTGTGTGTGTGTGTGTGTGTGTGTGTGTGTGTGTGTGTGTATACACACACACACACACACACACACACACACACACACACACTGGAGAATACCACACATCACTTCACTGATGGGAATACAAGGAAAGTGGATAGGGGAAAAAGAGGAGGGTAGAGAAAGGGAGAGTGAGGAGGAGAAAAGGAAAAGAGAGAGAAGGGTAGGGGAGTGAGGAGGAGTGAGGAAGGATGGGGAGCGAGGAGGGGGAGAGGAATGGAATGCAGCATGTGAGGAGGGGAAGGGAAGGTAGCAAGAGGAGAGGGGAAGGGAAGGCAGTGAAAAGGGAGGGGAAAGGAACAGTGTGAGGGGAAGGGAAAGACAGTATAGTGGGCGTTACCAGGCTGAAAGTGCTTTCAATCATCGATTCCAAAAGTGAACTTGTTTCCGTTTGCAGAGTTTGGGTTGTTTTTGAATCCACATTCACAACAGTAATTAATTGGTACTCTCTGTTTTTTTTTCATATGTTTTAGCATAATTGACATACTATATTGATGAGCAATGGATATTGAACAAAGTGAGCATGCAACTTTTAGACTGTCTTCTTTAACCTTCCCAAAAAGGTTCCAAGCTGCACTTCTGGACCTTCTAAACAGCATGTTGTCAAAACTTTATTACTTTGGAATTGATTCCGCCCACCACAATTAAGCACTCAAGCAAACACTCCAATGAAACAGTTGATAAAAAAATAGCTGGCTGGGTCATACTAAACACCATCCGGAGATCAAAGCAATGTGCAAATTGGACCAATGAACACCTTTTGAAACTGCTGCTAAGGTCAATTCCAGAGTTAAAATGTTGAAATTCGGTTCAGGTTTAGACATTCGAGAGCTTATCGCATTTCAGCTTTAATGCTTATAAACATTGGCAGCTCCGTAAGCTGGTAACAGCTTAGTTACACTCTCGCATTGTCATCTGGTCAGCTACAGCAAGGGATATGATCTTTGGGGAATTGTCAGTACTTCAGGAAGAAAATATGGAGAAGGTGCACGAGAGGAAGAGAGGAAAGTATGGTGAGCTGGAAGCGGAGTTTTGTGAGAAGGATTGGCGAGTTTCTTGTAAGTCATTTGAGTTGGGGTGTGGAGGGTATATTGGCAATTCCTTGTCTGCATTTCTTGCTATACTCAGACTGTGTGGAATGGAAAAAAGGAGGATGTGTGAGGCTCACTTTGGAGTGACCCAGGTTTCCTTGAAAGGCTCACTTTGGATTTGGAGGAAGTTTATGGAGGGAGTTCTAATGGTGAAGGTTGAGGTTGATTGGGTGGTGGTTCTTTCAGCCATAAAATGGGCATTAACTGAGTGTGGGAGACATATGGAGAGATGGGTGTATGTTTGTTAATTTGAGCAGTGTATTTTATTCGGCTGGTTCGGTGTGTGTGTGTGTGTGTGTGTGTGTGTGTGTGTGTGTGTGTGTGTGTGTGTGTGTGTGTGTGTGTGTGTGTGTGTGTGTGTGTGTGTGTGTATGTGTGTGTGTGTGTGTGTGTTCTTTTTGCTGTTGAGTGATGCATGTTGTGAGATTGGGTGGTTGGTTGATTGCTCCAGTATATAATGTTATGGTTTTGGAAAACTTACCCCAGGGAGAGTGCATACATAGACATGTAGGTGACCTGAGGATCAGTTATTTAATTAGTCTTTGTGTAGATCGTCCTTAGTCCCTTGTCAAATGGCTGTTCTGGGGGGCACACGTTGGCTCGGCTGTATTTTTCCATTGTAATGTCTTCCCCCTCCCCCTCTGTTCCTTTCCATCTTTCTTCCTTGACACCATCGTTCTGCTCAATCCCTCTGCTACTTTCAATCTTCCGTCCTTCACTCCATTGGCCCATTTCAACGGTCCACCAATAACCTCCCCTTCATCAAACATCCTTTCAATAGTCCTTCCTTCACCCCATCGGTCTTGCCTTTAACCCCGCGGACTTTCAGTCATCCCTCGGTCCAGCAGAATTCCTCAATGTGTTCCCTCAATTTGGGCACGTTTGACATGTCTGTGGTCATTAACCCATCGGGTGCTCTCACATGCATCTTTTTGTCGCATCTCACATCCATGTTCATGACGCTTGGTGTTCATCATGGTCCGCGGGGTGCGGTATTTCTCGTAGGCATGGTACAGTGCAGAACAATATGAGTGGGTGTTTTGTGCATGAGTGCACATTGGGAGTGGGTTTTTCTGTGATTTGTGAAAAAAATCTGTGATTTTTTCCTGGTGTATTGGCTTGGATGTTCATCGGCATGCAAAATTACTGTGCTTTCCCATTGTGTCCGGACGCTCACCCGTGATATTTTCCCTCCATTTATTTATTTTCCTCTTACTTATTTACGTTTTCATTTATGGATGTTGTCTGATGATTCCGTGATTTTTCCTGGTGTACTGGCTTCGAAATCCAATGGCATTCAAATTTTTAGCTTTCAATGTCACCCTGATGGAAGTGGTCTTTAATATCAGTCAATGGTTATGTTGGATATACACCTTGAGGTTTCCTTCCCTTTCATGTACGTGGGTTGTTCGTGGTGCCAAACCCAGCTCGTTCTCTCATGACTGCAACCCAAGGTTTGTCAGCTACCAATCAAATGGATCTTTGTCAGTTGGGGTCTGTGACTTCTGAGTGATGTTACAGGAACCACATCAACAGCATAAAAATTTTGAAACTTGTCTTTCAAATAAACAGATACAAAGTCAAATGAGGAAGTTCACCATTACATACAATGTCCAACTTCCATTCCCACGTTGAGTTGTTTCTGCCCTGTGTCCCTGTCCTGCCGGCTCAACTCGTGCGTGTTCACCTTGTCCTCCGGGGCTGTCAAATGATTGAGTCCTGTCACATTGTTCTCACTTGCATGCTGGCCCATTCAGGATTATTGAAGAGCTCAAAGGAATTATTTCCCAATCCACACTCTTAATGAGTTTTCATCAACGTAATTATAATCAGCTCCATGCGTTAACAACCACTCTGGACATTAACACTTCTTTCACTCATCAGAATTAAATTGAGCACAGGGACGATTGATGCGTACATCTCGTCACATCATGTGTCGCTACCTCTCTCTCTCTCACTCTCTCTCTCTCTTTCCACACGCGGATTGATATAGTATCACAGAACCATCTTGCGCCTTCCAGCAAATGCGATTCTCATCTATACTGGAACCTTCATCTCAGAACGTTCCAGCATTTTCACGAATCTCACCAGGTAGTTTACAATACAATACTGCCATCCACATTCAAAATTAGCTCATCACATCAAGCAGTTTATAATACAATTCACCGAATCATGCTTATAACATGGAACCATCAATTTTAATCATTCATTAATCGGCATTCACTAATGCTTATCCACAAATACTTCAAGCAATGTTTACTGGCCACATCATCTTGATTTTAACTGACAAATAAGCCACACCTTAAAAAATATATTGCAAATACTTTTTTTTAATTTTTTTTTATTTTACAACAGTCAGTTAAAACGAGTAGGCACAGAAACAAACCAAAAAGAAACAATCACAGTCAACTCATACAATCAGCTCCCACATTCTCGGATCCATAAATGGCTTGAATACAGAACCTGGAGGAACAACGCCCATCACATTATCCTTGCACTGTCAATCTTGCACTTCTGTATATATGACAGGGGCTGATGATAAATCAGCATGATGAACTCTTGGACATGCATGTCGTTCTGGAATTTATTAACAGCAACCACGATAGCAAGACATTCATGTTCTATCACTGAGTAGTTCCTTCCCAGGGGCAGAAGTTTCTTGCTGGCATACATGATAAGAAAGACTTCATCCTCATATTCCTGCAACAACACTGCTCTGATTCTGACATTGGATGCATCTGCTTGCAGGATAAATGGTCTGGCAAAGTCGGGCATCCGCGTTACAGGGGCGTTGCAAAGAAGGTTCTTGATCCTTTCAAATGCCCTCTGGTGGGGTGCCTCCCATGGAATATTTTGGGCTGATGCTTTTTGGGGAGGTCAGTGAGGGGCCCAACTTCATCTGTGTAGTTTGGGATGAACTTCCTGTAGTACGCTGCCAGCCCAGGAATTATGTAACCTGTATTTTGGTTGGTACTGGGGAATTTCTGATGCAGATGAGTTTCTCTTCCTCCATCTGTACCTGCCTCTTTCCCACTCGGTGTCCCACAAAGTCCAGTGAGAGAAATCCATTGTAACACTTGGAAAGCCGAATATAATCAAACCAGCTTCCCTGGTCCACTCAAAGAGTTGCCGCAGCATTTTGATATGGTCTTCCCATCTGACTGTGTTCATCATCCACAGAGTGGTCAATGCTACGTAAATTGTGTAGAATCTTCCTAATCATTCGATTGGAGGTTGCCACTGAGTTTACCAAGCCAAACAGCATCTTCTTAACTTAGAAGATACTTGGTCCACTTTGTTCTTTTTTGACAGGGGACTCCTGCTCTGCTCTCCATCTTCTTCCTTCAGGCCCTCCAAAAACACAGCGTGATCCCACCTTGGGTCGATTTTGCACAAGGCTTCTTCCAAGCAAGCGAGGTTCCCTTCCTACTTTCATACAAGCCTCTCTTGTTTCTCTGCTCATCCACTCTGTTCGTTCTTTCTTGCATGAGTCTCTCCCAATTCTCTGCTCCTGGACTCTGTTGGTCCTCTTTCACATGAGCCTCTCCTGGTGCACTCTCCGGTTAACGCTGTCTTCGTCTTCTTCCTCCTCCTGGGAGGCGTCTTCCTTTTGGGTGCCACCCAAAGAGAAGGCCCCAATAAAAATAAATGAACAACTTTTCTTCCGCCTCCACAGCACACTATGCCACTATGGCTGGCACAAACTGGCCAGAGAGATCGTAATCGGACTTTTCGTACACGTGATAAGTGTGCCTCTGCAATGGGAAGTCCTTACCTAACCCCACCTACAAAAAAAAGGTTTTACATATACATAATTAATCTGTCAACCCTGTCTTTAAATTACGTAATCTGCCTCCTCAGCATCACATATAACAAATGACTTACTTTGACAGGTCCCTGTTACATGACAATGTAAACTAAACAAAGCACAAGAACCATACTGCACTTACCACAGTATAGCTTATGGACCCCCCCCCCTCTTCCACATAACTATCTATATATATATATATATATATATATATATATATATATATATATATATATATATATATATATATATATATATATATATATATATATATATAGATACGAATTTGAGAATTCGATTGCACACAACATTCAGGTTCCTTTAGTCAGTTATGTCGATAAGTGCTTGTTCCCTAGATAGTTCACCTTCTATTGTTTAATGGGCAGAAATCGATTAAGTGCGCTGCGAGATTCAATTTAATAGTTAGGGAGCGATCAATGGAGACGCCCCTCCCCCTCTTCTGCGAAGAGGAAGAAGAGCCCTCCCGTCCTGTGATTCATGACATCAACAACTCCCTCCCACCCGTGGTTGAGCGGGGGATGGAGCACGAGGGCATGAGTCACGCCGGGAGCAGGGGAGGGGGCCGATAAGAATAAAGAAGAGATCCTCTGCTTTGTTCGGGCTGGTTGTTCAGTAGGCCTTCGGGTTCTGCTTGGCTTAGGTTCGTGAGGAGGCTTTTTGAAGGCTTTCTGCTTTGGCTGGCTTTTTCAGTAGAGCTTTGGCTTCTGCTTGGCTTGGGTTAGGGTTGAGGCTTTTCGTAAGCTTTTTGCTTCGGCTTGGCTTTTAGCAGGCCTTTGGGTTCTGCTTGGCGAGGGTTGAGACTTTTGGTTCAGTGAGCTTCAGCTCTTTTTGGTGAGGTGGAGGCTTTTTGGAGAGATTTTTTTTGCTTCAGCTTGGCTTTTCAGCAGACCTTCAGGTTCTGCTTGGCTCGGTTCGCTTTTTGGCTCTGGCATGGTTCGTCGAAGAGAGAGGCTTTGTTAATCAGAAGAGAGTTGAGCTGGTTGTTCGGCTCTTGGTTCGTGTTGTGAGAGGCTTTGTTCATCGGAAGGGAGTTGAGCTGGTTGCTCGGCTGTCTCTTCTTGGTTCGTGGAGCTCTTTGTTCTCCGCTTGGTTCCCGGCTTGGTGCGACTCATCGGCCTCATCTTGGAGGTGGTTCTTCGAGATAGTGATGCATCTACTGGAAGGATTGGTGCCTCGCCTCACCAGCACTTGTTCGTAAGCGCGTGAGGATTCGCTGGAGCTCGGGAAGGATCGCGGCTCACGGCGATTGGATCCAGCTCGCTTTCGCTGCTTGAAGAACCTTGAAGCTTGAAGACCACACGAGGTGGAGAGGTTTGAGATAGGTTCTGGGTTTCCTTTATCTGTCCCTCCGAGCTGGAGTCCGTTATTAAAGGAATCAGCCACCATTTCGTGGGTGTGTGTATGTGCGTACATGTGTCCGTGGGCCTGTCTAATAAGTAGGAAACTGTTAAGTGCTTTGTGTGCTGTAAATGATTGCATTGTATTTTGTATAGTCGTTGTAGTTCTGCTCTTACGTGCTTCCCGAGTTCCCCATTATTATTAATAAATACCCCAATTGTTAAATGTTTTCAGCTCGTCGCTTTGATTCTTTCATTGACTGAGCATTTTGTGTGTTGGGAGTTAGAAAGCCGTTGGTTTGCCGTAAAAGGGGGACATTCGGACCGACGGTTCTCGGCGATTAAGCCGCTCGGAATCGTGCACGGGACAGGCTCGCTTAAGCGGCTTGTTCCGTACGAGTTCCGTCGAGGGTGGAATACCCCAGTAGTTGGATCACGTGGGCATTTAGGTAAATTGAAGATTGGCAATCGCCCCTACCCCACGTGGTCTGCCCATTGGCATATTTCGGTTCTTGCACAAGGACCCGTCGGCCTCGGAGTTATCCAGGCGGTGATCTATATTCCGGACGATCGGTTGGGCCGACTCCACTTGCGGCTCCGTCAGAGCGGTCGGCTCGCGGCCGGCGCACCGGCCCATAACTATATATATATATATATATATATATATATATATATATATATATATATATATATATATATATATATATATATATATATATATATATATATTGTCTTCCGACGTGTCCAGCTGGAGTTTGTCTCCAGATGTGTCTGGATGGAGATTGTGTCCGGACATGTACAGACAGTGTTTGTCTCCGGACTTGTCCGGGTGGTGTTTTTGTCAGGAGAGGAGTTTGTCTCTGGATATAGATCACTGCCTGGATAACTCTGAAGTCAACGGGTCCTTGTGCAAGAACTGAAATATGCCAATGGGCAGAACACGTGGGGTAGGGTCGATTGCAAATATTCAATTTACCTAAATACCCACGTGATCCAACTACCAGGGTATTCCACCCTCGACGGAACTCGTACGGATCAAGCCGCTTAAGCGAGCCTGTCCCATGCGCGATTCCGAGCAGCTTAATCGCCGAGAACCGTCGGTCCGAATGTCCACCTTTTACAGCAAACCAACGGCTTTCTAACTCCCAACACACGAAATGCTCAGTCAATGAAAGAATCGACGTGACGAGCAGAAAACATACCGGTTCTGAAATGTTGTTGTTGTTGTTCGTCTTTCGGCTGCTCCCGTTGGGGGGTCGCCATAGCGGATCATCAGTTATGATCCGCATACTGATTTGGCATAGGTTTTACGCTGGTTGCCCTTCCTGCCGCAACCCTGGTCGCCTCTTACGACACAGCGATAAGGATTGGGTTTCGCCATGATTCTGGGCTGCCCTGCAACCTCTCATAGTGTGGCCCAGTGCAGAGCTCCCCTCCTCAAGCGATCCTCCAACCCAAGCTTCCGAGTTGCCGGATTACAGGTGCACGCCACTACGCTCGGTATCTACCGGATTCTGAAATCCGTAACAATATATATGTATATGTATTCATATATATGTTTTTGATATGTGTATATGTATATGTGTGTAATATATTGTTGTGGTTACCAAATTCGCAAACCACCATTCAGGTCCCTTAGGTGAGATATCTCGGTAAGTATATGTGTAGTTAGGCCCAACCCCGTTGTCTAGTGGGAATACATGTCATTTATGCGTGCTGCGACTCTTCAGGATAGCCGTTTTTCTTTTACTATCTTTATTTTGGACCAACCGCCATTGTTACCACCACCAACCACAACATCAACCACCCACCGCGGCGCCGCTTCACGTCACACCTCGCAACCGTCGCATCGCCACCGTTCTTGCGCCGCCTGTGGGTACCGGTGTTGGACTCGTGCAGGGCGCGCGCCGAACAGCGTGTACAAAACCACGGATTTTCCACTTCAAAAACGGATCAAAAACGACACACGCCCACTTTTGTTCCGTCCAATCGGTGAGCGAGGGGCGATTTGGCCCCGCCTCCAGGGCGTTGGAGGGTGATCGCTATATGCAAATTTATGGATCAAAAAGCATTCACGCCCACTTTTTCTCGGGCCAATGGGGAGCGAGGTGAAAGGTCGAAGGCAGGGGGTCAAAGATGAGAGAGCGAAGCCACGGGGCTTATATAAGCAACCGCGTTCGTCAGTCAAGTGAATAGAGAGTTAAGACTTCGCAGTCGGTGGAGTTGGGAAGAAGAAGCAAGAAGGAGTTGGTCGTCGTCGTGTGCGTTGGAGTCGGAGCAAAGGGGACGGAGCTGTGGAGAGGCGGCGAGGGCAGACGAGGGGGTGCTCGCGTCGTGCCGGGAGCTGCACACCAGGGAGGCCGACGGCGCGACCTGCTCGAGGTGGAGACGCTCGTCGCGGGACTCCAGGCAGAGTAGAAATCCTCTATACCCCGAGCATCAGCAACCCCCTCCTGTTTCCCCCCCGCGCTGAGATAGTGCGACCAAGGGGGCCCCTTTCCCACCCCCTACCAGACACTGCCCGCGAGGCCCGCGGAGTTGAGGCACCATCGCCGCTCCGCGTCTCATCACCAGACGGGTAGGCCCGACCCGGTCTCGGCCTCAGGCCCGCCTCATCTTTGAGGGTGTTCTTTTTCTTTTGCTTTGGGAATATGTGTTGTCGGCGCCGTCTGTGAAGTAAAATTGTATAAGTGTTGTCGTGTGCTCGCGTAATCGGTATTAGATCTGCATTGTCGCATTTGCTTTTTGTGTAAAATTGCATTGTGTTTCTTCTCTTTTCTATGTGCTTTTGGTGGAATTGAATATGTGTGCTTTCCGTTCATCGCGAATAAATGTGCTTTGTGTTGAACTGTTTCCCGCTTCGCTTCGTCATTTCTTTCATTGAATCCTCATCTTGCTTCACGTAAAGGGTTGGTAGTGGGCTGAATATGCCCGACAATTAATCGAACCGTCGAGGCCGACGATAACACCGCTCGGTTATCCCGATAGTACGGAACGGGTCGCTTAAGTGGCCCGTGTCCGAAGTCGACCTGCGGCGAGGTGCGATCGCCCGGTCTACCCTCCGTGTGGGTACTTAGGTAGGTCGAATTTGGCGAGCAACCCTATCCCACGCGGGGGCTGATTGGCTCGATCGCGGTGAGACCGAAAGGTCCACCCGTGACTGGTTCCCGGCGTTAGTCCGAGAGGGTCACGACTGGATTGTCCGTCCGGTGGGCGACGTGCTGCGATTCGAGTTACGTGGCCGTCAGCACGCCGGCGGGCGCGAATCCGAAACAATATATATATATGTTTTTGATATGTGTATATGTATATGTGTGTTATATATATATATATATATATATATATATATATATATATATATATATATATATATATATATATATATATATATATATATATATATATATATATATATATATATATATACACACACACACACACACACACACACACACACACACACATACACACACACACACACACACACACACACACACACACACACACACACACACACACACACATACACACATACACACAGACACAGACACAGACACATAACTTTGGTATCAGTTGATTCGGTATGTACAAGATGAATTATAAGTTCTCAGATGACTGATGAGAACAATATGTGCTTGGAATCTGTTGTTGCAATTTGGACAGGTGTGCGCAGAAGGAGTGTTTGAAACCATCCTGCAATATCTGGCTTTTCTCTGCTTCCACTTTTCTTTCAACATCTTCATTCGTACTTCAATGTTGTCCAAGTTCATGGTTGTAGAGATACACTTTATCAATGAATGATCTCTCGTTGTACTTATAGTTCATTTTATGACATTTATGCATTCTTAAATAAGCACCACCTGACGATATGCTCTGCAAGCTAATACATATGTTATCATTCACAAAATTACTGTCCATTGAAAACTTCCCATTTATATTTAAGAGCACTGGATGGCGCTGTTGTTCTTCAGTTTTCAGTTCCACATAGTTTTATTGGATGAACTCCCTAAATCATCACTGGGCCTTTTCCAACTCCACATTTCAGGTTAATACTAAATTATATAAAATAATTTTCCTGAAAGTCCTGCTCATACAAATTCTATTCATCCTACATGAAAGTGAAACCAAAGCTGAGTAGTTATTTTGGTTTTCGAAAAATATGAATAATTACATGCTATGATCAGACTTTATATAGTTGTTTAAAGGTCACTCTTGGGCAGCAAGTGAAACGAGTGAATTTGCAGTCGGAAGGCAGTTTTCGTCTTAAATGTCCCCTGACATGCAAAACTTTCTGGTTATTTATATATTAACTTGACATTCCTCGTGAAGAAATCACCCATGTTTTTTTTTTTAAAAATCAAAAATGGCATAATTAGAGCAATATTTCGATCATTTCTGGTGCCTTTCACAACTTGCTATACCGCGCCCCTAAAAAAAGTTGACTTCAGAGAATCGCAGCGTTGACGTCACATACAGAAACTCGCACAAAATGGATTGACTCGAGATATCTAGAGTAGACTAATCCGATAAATCCGTCATCCATCCGACTCGTCCGATAAATCCGTTGTCCGTCCGACGAGGCCGATAAATCTGACGTGCTGTTGCTTTCTTATATTATTCTCTTTTCTTCATTGTTTCTCTCTCTCTCTCTCTCTCTCTCTCTCTCTCTCTCTCTCTCTCTCTCTCTCTCTCTCTCTCTCTCTCTCTCTCTCTCTCTCTCTCTCTCTCTCTCTCTCTCTCTCTCTCTCTCTCTCTCTCTCTCTCTCTCTCTCTCTCTCTCTCTCTCTCTCTCTCTCTCTCTCTCTCTCTCTCTCTCTCTCTCTCTCTCTCTCTCTCTCTCTCTCTCTCTCTCTCTCTCTCTTGAGTGCAGCCTGTGGCTGCTGGTTGCATCATTGTTTGGGACGCGACTATGCCGCTGATGCAGTGTCCCCCTTACCAGTACACTGGTGCTCATTTTGCCGACCTCTGAAGGATGACAGGCTGAGTCAACCTCCTGGTGTATTTCGGCCAATGAGGCTTGAACTCAGGACCCTAGGATCCCAAGCCGCCACCCTCACCACTAAGCCAACACCAGGCTTATTGTTTTCTACTGGTGCTACATGACGACAGTAGGAATAAAATAAATAAAAATGCAACAGAACGTCAGATTTATCAGACGACTCGAGACAATTGTGTCACAAGGTGTGTTCTGCACACAAGTTTTCATCATATCCGGACATCGAGATTGCTTCGTTTTATGCGCGGAGAGATACGGCTGATGACATGCGCTGGCCTTGCTTGCGATTTATTCGCCACGGTGCAACATGTCCACTGCGCTGCGCTGGTCACGTCACTTCACTAAAATATTTCTGACATCGAGCAAGTCGAATTTACATTATTGAATTACGAATAGGATTTAATCTAGCCAGTTATTGCCAAGTCTTCCTTCGATGTCCTCCCGATCATCATGAATTCCGGGAATTTCATCGCCAGTTTCCTCTGCTTGTCCTGCTTCGGGCTCGAACTGATAAGGCCGTATTTCATTTCCAGCTGCTTGAACTTCACCTCCCGCGACTACGTTATCTGACAATTCTCCATGTGATTCAGACCAAAATCCTTCATTTCTCTCACACTCACTGTCGTTACCAGACAAATGAAAGTCCATGCCATCCATTATTCAAAACCAAATGTTCGATTTTTTTTTAAGCAGAAATGAACGAAGCAATTGAGTCGACCAATCAAATGTGGAAACACACAGAAAGCCAATAGAATCACGTAGACCACCAACCCGAGTAATTTACGTGCAGCCTTTATAATCCTGTAGTTGACGTCATGTGGGTTACGCCCCTTTCAGGAGAATTTTTAGGGGCATTCCCGAAGAGGTTTGTTTTTTTTAATTTTACATTTTACAGAATGAGTATTGTGAAAAAACGTTGTCAGATCTGAAATCACGATGAAAAACTCCTATAGGACATATATAAATGAAATTTCAGTACTTTTGCGTGTCAGGGGACCTTTAAGGCAGTGTCCAAAATTAACTTCATCTCACTTGTGTTTCAGAGCCAGTTTTGGACCCCAGAAACCAGTTTTTTTTTTTTCAGAGCAAATTTTTTTCCGCAAAGTGCTCAATTTCCGCCAGCAACCCCTTTCTGGTAAAAGTACCAAAATCATGAATCGCTGCTCAACTTCATTCTTTCATTCCTCTTTTTTCCTGCATTTGGAACAAACTCCCACACTCTCTTCAATCCCACTCTTCCCTCCAGGTTTTCAAAACAGCTGTTCACCACCATCTCGTATCTTCACCCATACAAAACCACGATATTTTCTACCCACACTAATCCACCCCAAACACAACTCTTTCAAATTCCCTACTTTCCTTCCTGAATGTCCCTGTTGTGTAAGACCTGAAAGTCCCTGTTGTGTCCATCTTGTTTTCCCTGTGTACCCCACTGCACCCCATCCCTCTCCCTTCCACAGATCTGCTCATGTTTTTGTTCCCCACTGTTTTTTTCCTTCTCTCTCCCACCCCTTTTATCTCCTGCTCCCCTTTTTGTGCCTTTTTGTGTTTTCTCTTAGCTCTCATACAAGCCTCGACAGTGAAGACAAAAAACAAAACTGAATTTGGCAAATAAGAAAGCCTCTTGCAGGTTCTACACTTTATAAATGCATCCCACTCTGGACTGAGATGTTGGACTTATTGGAAAGTTTTTTGGACCTATTGGAGAGAGAACAGGATGACCTTTAATGGTGGCACCCACCAGTGACAGCAGTCTGCCTTTAAGAGGGGAGGAAAATGGAAGGTTCTAAAATGCAAGAAATAATAATGACAAAAGAAAGGTGGAGGAAGAAGGTTGAAACGGTGTTTAGAGATGGTACCATGTATATATTGTATCTATAGGAAGAGTGCAGAGGGAAGGAAATGAGAAGATTGGAGGAAAGGAGTGGTTGGTTGGGGGGGGGGGGCGTGGAGAGGTGCTTGCAACTATTTCAAAAATAGTAATTTTTGCATTCACATTAAATATTCATTTTGAGGTTCTCTTAGTTCAAAATTGAGTGCTCAGTGAAAATGAGCAAGATCAACTGCTTTTAGTTTGCCAAGCATAGAAAACCGATCAATGGCACAGTTCTACTTCAATGACAAACTCCATTCAGACCAAGCATAATCTCTCATATATTAATATTAACAACAAAAAATATATATATATATATATATATATATATATATATATATATATATATATATAGATATATATATATATATATATATATATATATATGTATATATATATATATATATATATATATACACCCAACAACAACAACAACAACACGCTCACCTTCTCCCCTTCTCCCGATTCTGCTTCTTCTTCCTCTTCACTTCCTCCTCGTCTTCTTCCTCGATTTTTTTTTTTTTTTTTTTTTTTTTTTTTTTTTTTTTTTTCACTTCCATGACCTAATCTGTTGAACTCTCTCATACATTATTTTTAACAACAAAAACGATCTTATAATGCTTCATCTTCCTCTCTCACACATGTGGTACTCTTTACTGTTTCACAATGCACTACTCTTCTGCTATTTTAACAGACTGCTCTCATTTCGAGCTCTCCTTCATTCCTTGCCTAAAAAATCCAACTATTACAGCGCTTCTTCTCTCCATGCTCTGAATTCGCCTTCATTGCACCCATCAAGAATTGTGTTAAATCGCATCTCTGACCTAAAACTTTTAAAAACCACAGTTTGCCATGGATGCTCGCTTTCCATCAAACATTCTTTTTTTCCAACTTCAGTGCCAACTCACCCCCCTCACCCCTCACTCTCACTCTCAAAGCAACCATCCCACTCTTCTCCCTCCAAGCCTCCCTCTCACCTCTCTCAAAAATCCCCCCTCACCTTTCTCCCACCTTTCATCCCCCTCACTCTTCCTTCTCAAAGTTGCCCCCCTCTCATCCACCAACCTGCCTCCCTCCACTGCCCTCTCACCTCCATCTCTTCACTCCACCTCCTCAAATCCTCAACTGCCTTCTTCCTTGTCTCTTGTCCCCCAACTCCCCCAGCACCACAGAGCCTTTTCTCCTCATTCGGCCCCCCCCTCTCCCCGTTCTGCAACTCCCCCCCCTCCTTCACCAACCCTCCTTACCTGCCCCCTCGTCCCTTGTCCTACCCTGCCCCTCCCCCTCCACCTCCTGCACCCAAAGCCTCCTCCCCTTCCTCTTCATTAAAAGTGTGGACCTCAAATATCCGGGGCCTTCGCTCAAACCTTTCAGATCTTTCCATACAGGTTGCCACTGACAAACCAGACATTATCTGCCTCACAGAAACTTTCCTCTCCCAAGACGTGTCTGACTCCCAAGTATCTCTCCCTGGCTACTCCCTCTTACGGTATGACAGACCTGAGCCTCGTCCTGGTGGAGGTGTTGCTCTCTTCATCAAAGACTCTATTCCTCACTCTCCATGCACTGCTCTCACTCCCCCACACCCCCAGGAATACCTCTGGCTTCGGCTTCCCCTCCACTCCCACCTCATGTTTATATGTGTACTGTACCGTCCACCGAACAGTGATGACTCCATCTACATCTCACTATCCGAAAACATGGACCATCTTCTATCTTCTCATCCAAACTCTCTCTTCCTCTTATGTGGTGACTTCAATTGTCATCACGCCAGTTGGCTAGGTGTGGGTACCTCTCTCACCTGCCATGGCACCTCAGCAAAAGCTTTCTGCGACTCATTGGGACTGACTCAATCGGTCAACTTCCCGACCCGGTTCTCAACCAATGGTACTCCATCTCTTCTGGATCTGATTTTGACAAATTTCCCTGACAATATCTGCTGCTCTTCCTTCGCTCCAATTGGTTCTTCTGACCACGTCCTTGTTAAAGTGGACATCTCTCTGGCTGTTATCAGAGAACCACCTCACCGCCGTCGAGTCTGGCATTTCACTCAAGCCGACTGGCAGGGTCTCCGAGCAGCCATCAAACTTACAGACTGGTCTCCTATCACTACTTTCTCAAACATCAACTCATCCTGGGAATTCTTTCAAAGAAACTTGCTCTCCCTCATGCACAGATTTATCCCCTCTCGTGTTCAGTTGTCTTACCCTTCCTCCCGCCCTTGGTTTACTGAAGCTTGTGGCGAGGCAGTTGTCCTGAAACAACTTGCCTTTGCCTCATGGAAAGCAAACCCAACTGAGGGCAATCTCAGTTCTTTCCACAAAGCTCGGAACAAGTGTGTATCTACCCTCAGGAGAGCCAGAAAACAACATCTTTCTCATCTCAAGTCTGAACTCTCAAACCTCTCTCCCTCCTCAAAATCCTGGTGGCGTTTAATCAAATCTGTTTCTGGTGTATGTTCCCCCTCCATCCCCTCCCTTACCTCAAATGGCCGCACTGCTGATTCCACACGTGATAAAGCTGAATGTCTAAACTCGGTGTTTGCAGCTAAATCTTGTGTCCTAAACCCATCACTATCTCTACCCACTTTACCCAGTCGCACCCAACTGTCCCTGGACTCTGTATCCTTTTCTCCTGACAAGGTGGAGAGCTTGCTTTCAAACCTCGAGTCAGATTCTGCAACCGGTCCAGACGGCATCAGCCCACGTGTCCTCAAAGCCTGCTCTTCTGCTCTTGCTCACCCTCTCTCTGTTCTATTCACCCTCTCATTTGCCCAAGGTCATCTGCCATCTGCTTGGAAATCTGCTAACATCACTGCCCTGCATAAAAAAGGTGCAAAAACAGATCTCTATAACTACAGACCAATCAGCCTTCTCCCAATCATCAGCAAGGTGATGGAATCCATCATCGCCTCAGACATGAAATCCTTCCTCTTCTCCAATGGCTTGATTTCCAATCATCAATTTGGTTTCAGACCAGGTCACTCTACCCTGGATATGCTGCTTCTGCTCACCCATCAATGAATGGAGGTCCTCAATGCCAGACAGGAAATCCGAGCCGTATCCCTGGACATATCACGTGCTTTTGACACAGTCTGGCACCCTGCCCTACTCACCAAACTCTCTTCCCATGGTATTCAAGGCCATCTCCACTCACGGCTCGCAGACTTCCTCTCCTGGCGCAGTCAACGTGTGGCCCTAAATGGAGTTCTTTCATCCCCTCTTCCTGTGCAGGCTGGAGTTCCTCAAGGTAGCGTTCTGGGCCCTGTTCTTTTTCTGGTTTTCATCAATGATCTCTCGGACTCTCTGGAAAATCCTCTATTTCTCTTTGCCGACGACTCCACCCTCTGCCGTACCATCTGTCATCCCTCAGACCGGCAAGCAGCAGCTTCTTCACTCACTGCAGATCTGGATAAAATCACAAACTGGTCCAACATGTGGAACATGTCTTTCAATCCAAACAAATCTCACACTCTCACTATGTCTCTTCGAAAGGACCGTTTACAAAACCCCCCATCCACTTTCTCAACAATCCTCTGGAAGAAGTCTTTTCTTTCAAGCTTCTAGGTCTCACTATCTGCCATGACCTTTCCTGGGAAAGTCACATTTCCAACCTCGCCTCAAAAGCCAGTCGCCGACTGGGAATCCTCCGTCGTGCTAAGTCCTTCCTCGGCCCTCTTGAGCTCCTGACCACTTACAAAGCTTTTGTCCGTAGCCTGATGGAGTACTGCTCTCCCCTCTGGGCTGGTGCTCCTGCCTCCCACCTTTCTCGGCTTCACGCTGTCGAAACCAGGGCATTTAAGATCATCGGCATCTCCCGCAATGAAGCTGAGTCTTTGGGCCTCTCACTCAATCACCGCAGGTTGGTCGGTGGTCTTTCTGTCTTCTACCGACTCCTCTCCAGCCTTGCCCCCCTGCTCTCTCTGCGATTTGTCCCCACCACATTTCCACAGGGCGCTCAAGGTCCGCCAACAACCCCCTTCTGGTAAAACTACCAAAATCACGAATCACTGCTCATCTTCACTCTTTCATTCCTCTTTTTTTCCGCCTTTGGAATAAACTTCCTCACTCTATTCTTTCCCATTCTTCCCTCCAGGCTTTCAAAACAGCTGTTCACCACCACCTCTTATCTTCCCCCATCCATATCCTCGATCTTTTCTACCCCCGATAATCCACCCAAGCCCACTTCCTTCATTTCTCCTACTTTCCTTCCTGAAAGTCCTTGAAATGTCCATCTTCTCTTCGACATGTTCCCCGTCCCATCCCCATCCCTCTCCCTTCCACAGTTCACCTAATGTGTCTGTTCCCCACTGTTTTGTCCCTTCCACTCCTGCCCCTCTTGTCTCATGCCTCCTTGCTGTGAGTTGTGTGTTAGCTCTCATACGAGCCTCGACCAAGGTATACAAAAAAAAAAAAAAAAGCGAAAATTTGTACCCTGCAGTTAGTGAGGTTTCTTCTCTCTCAAATGTAATTTCGACCCCACAGAAAAATGTTTAAGAATGCGTTATTTTAAAATTAAGTGTAAATACGATAAGAGTAATGGATATTCACAAAAACGTAACAAAAAATTAATTTCACTTCATATGGTAATTGTGGACAACATCCTTGCTCATATTTTTATTATTATTAATACTAGATAGAGGGGATGCTAAGTTAATAAAATGAAAAAATAACAAGAAAATGGAAGTTAAAGATGTGATAAATGCTTAAGGGTTAATGAAGGGATCAATTAGTTAGTTATTTCATAGTCAATGTTGGAATATGATGTCCGTAATCCCCTAATTAGTGCTCCCCCCCCCCACCCCGCTCCCGTGTCTCACTGAAAGCCCTGTGTATCTTCTTCTCCCTCTTTTTATATTTCCTCACATCATGCTCACGGCGTAATGGCAATTGAAAAGGCAGAGTGTCAGACTGGGACGTCGTGAAAGAATCCAGAGTCGGTGACGGCACACCCAATGCAATAGCCACCTTGACCTCATGGCCAGAGGTGATACAGGCTGGCATAGGAGGTGGGTAAGGCAGTAGAAAGGAGGGTGAAGTTTATTTCAGCCAGGCCACTCTGTTTTGGCAAAAATCTGCTGTTTGTGCATGCATGTGTGTGTGTGTTTCATTGTGTGTGTGTTTCATTGTGTGTGTGTGTGTGTTTCATTGTGTGTGTGTGCATTGTGTGTGTGCATTGTGTGTGTGTGTGTCTCCTCCATAACTTCTTCTTCTTCGTCTTTCGGCTGCTCCCGTTAGGGGTCGCCACAGCGGATCATCCGTATGATCCGCATCGTGATTTGGCACATGTTTTACGCCGGATGCCCTTCCTGACGCAACCCTGGTCCCCTCTTACGACACAGGGATATGGTACACCTATTTTAACCGGGGTATACACCGGCCCAGTGCACTGGTACTCACTTTGCCGACCTCAGAAGGATGACAGGCTGAGTCAACCCCCTGGTGTATTAATTCAGTGGCCCAACGGGGCTTGAACTCAGGACCTTTTGGATCCCAAGCCGCTGCCCTAATCACTGCGCCAACACCAGGCTTGTCTCCTCCATAACTCTAAAACCATAAAACCGAGCAGACTAAAACTTTGCATGCATATGAAGAAAACTCCAAGAAAGTGCAAGAGTGAAAATTGGGTGTTAGGATTGATTTGAACACCACTTGTAAAGATAATTATCTTTATAATGGCATAATTATGATGATAATTAACGGCATTATTTAATCATATCCTTCATCAGGCGATCATTGGCTGCCTCGCTCTCTGGGTCTGAAGGCGTTCCCTGGGTAACCTCGCTGGGGTCTGAAACCACCATGTTTTTTTGGCCTGCTCACCCATGCCTTGACTTGGAACAGGCCGCAATGATTTCTTCACGATAAAGTTTTTTTTCACTTTCCTCACTCGTATCATCAAATGCCTGATCAGCATACCTACAAATCGCTGGATACATTGCAATACTTATAAATACCTGGAGATGCCAGTGTTTGTGCCTTTCTTTCATTTCCCCACATGCCATAACCTCTCGAATCTCTTAACCTGATCCAGATTTCAAAATTGAAACTCCGGAATTGACCTCAGCAGCAGTTCCGACTGCTAAAAAATAAAGGTGTTCATTTGGCCAATTCAGACATTGTTTGACATTCCGGGCATCTCCGAGTGGTGTTTAATATGACCGACCAGTGATCACTAATCACTTGCCAAGCTTACCGTTCTTTATCAACCATTTTGTTGGAGTGTTTTCTTGAGTGCTTAAGCCACATGGCAAGCTCTTTACAAGCTACTTAGATTTTCATTTGCAAGCCATGGTGATACACGGCAAAAGTACCATACTGTCCCTCTGCACAACACAAGGAAAAATATACATTTATCGACCACCTGCCTGTGGTGCGGTGCCAAACCTGCCGTTCCTCATCAACAGATGGAAGTTGAGAAGGGATGGAAGGAGAAAACGATGGATGGAAGGGATGGATGGAAAGAAGAGATGAATGGATGGATGGACCAAAGCAAAGTTTGTAAGCCATGGCAAGACAGTAGACGGCAGTGGAAATGACTTTTTATCACAGCTGTTGTCGATTTTGAAAATTAAATTACAAATTTACATTCATAACAATATTAGGTGATAATGTAAATGAAATGCATAATTATACAAATGTGTGTTCCACTGTCAGTTAAATCTGACAAAAGTTTAAAATGTAACCGAGCACCGAGTTCATTTCAGAGCAGTCATGCTGAGCACCACCCAGAGATGCTCAGAGATGCACCCCCTGGTCGAGTACTTGAAAGGTTATGAAGGGAGGGTTGTTTCCAAAACCCAAGCTCATTTCAGATGCAACAGAGAATGTAATGGCAGACGAAAGAACAGCAGGTGGGAACTCATTCATTAATTTCATCACATTCATTCCTTACGCCTCGTGTTCACTCTGTGAGATTGCAGTATTGTGTGTTCATGAACAACTGCGGAACTTACTGGAAATCCATTTTCCATTCCATCTATCCCTTCGCCCCATCACTTTGTTTGTCCTCGCCCCCCCACCCCTCCTTCCCCTCTCTCCTCCCTCTCTCACCCCTCTTGCAACTTTCATGAAGTGATAAACATTGGATGGTTGTGTTGTGGTGTGTAGGTGGTTATGTTGTGCTGTGGTGTTTTGTTGTGTTTTAAGCCCGGTGTGTAGTGTCGGAGAGTGTGCGAGTTGGGTGGATGGGCACTTTTTCGGCAATCGGGGATGCTACTGGGTTCGATTTCATGGTTTGAATTTTGAAATTCGGCTTCGGTTGAGAGATTTTAGGGCTTAGCACATTTTGGTTATAAAAAGTGTGCTGAAATTAAATAAAGGCATGGAACACTGGTGTCTCCGGGTGTTTATAAGCATTGCAGCTGGAGTGGGTCTCTTGGGCTGAGCTGGGTGTCAGGATTTTGACTGTGTGGTTGGGTTTGGCAGCAGGTCTGGCTGCTGGAGTGGTGTTCGATTTTACGGTTCACATGTTCTTTGGCACTCCGGGCATCTCGGGTCAGTGTGTAACTCCCTTGGAGAGATCCAGTTCCAGAGTGGGTAAACAGGGTGGCAGCTGCAGTTCGAGTCGCATACCTTGAGGGAAGCCCATGTTTTAATCTCTTTAAAGATGGTATGTGCTGTTTGAAAGTGACGGGTGGTTTTGCTATCCTGTTTGAATATACCCCATTTTGTTCAACCATATACTAATGCCAGCAAATGGGACCATGCACCTGCTTCCCCTCAAGTCCCCCTCCCAAATGCAAGTCGAACCCCTCTCAACCCCCCACTGCCACTTCCTTTCTCTATCCCTCTCTTAATATTCCCGTCAGCGAAGCAACAGGTTTTATTTGGTAATATTTTATTTAATATTAGTGGTCAGACATTACCTAATAGCTGTTTGATATGTTACGAGATAAATACACGAGCAAAATATAAAGGGCTTGACATCATCTCTAAGAACGATGGTTCAAAAGATAAAACTTGTGATAATGGTTAATATTGTTACGTTTGTTCGGATGGAGTGGGGGGGGGCGTGGGGGATCACCATTCCATGATTTATCTCCTTAGTTCAGGAATAAACCCGTTTGCTTTACAGAGCTAAGGTTCTCGTATCTCTCACCAGTTCTCATGCACGCAAACCCACCATTAATTCAGAACATCGTCTGAGGGAGTAAAAAGCCAGTTCGACCCATCCATCCAGCGTTGGTGTTAATTGGCCTGGACACAACATTTGGTTTATCAGAAGTGGGATTTAGAACCCGGGGACTTCCACATTTATAGCTAATTGGTGTCGGGAGAGCATAGGGGATCGCACTACAACTTTAGAAAAATACAATTCAAAAAAAAAATTATTGGTGTGTGCAGGAAGAAGACCGCTGCACAAAATGTGGATGTGCAAGATTTTGCGGTACGAGGAAGAAGAGAGAAAGGAAGTGAGCCTGGGTTGGGGACGACTGAGGATATTAGGGTAGGAATCTTCCCCATTCCTGAGCGATCTAGTCAGGAAGCAGGTGTGATGTCCATCCGGGCCATGTGTAAGATATTAATGAAGAATATGAATAAAAATAATTAACAAGTAAATAAATTGAATGAAAAAATGGATGACAACATGGAATGAATGGATAAAATGGATAAAGATCATAGAGAACGAATGGGCAGAAATAAAGGCGATCTGCAAACTCATGGGTGCGTGGTTAGACCCAGCAGGAATTCTTCTGGCATGCCAGGTACCATCAGAGTGCGACGTGGCACCAGCTCCAAAGTACGTGCAAGCGACTGAACCTGAGCCGGCAATCCAGCTCTCCAAGCCTGTGACGTGTGGGACGACAATCGAGCCTGCTCATGGTGGGAGTGAGGCCAGACTGCTGGTGTGTGGATCCGGGCTTGCCCTGAAGAGCGAAGCAACATCCGTAGTCATATGTGAGCTGGTGTCTGTGGAGGTCGTTCCGGTTCCTGCGGTATTCGGGACAGACCCTGTCGGGGTTGACTTGGTGCTTGGGGTTGTCGGTCCACAGCACACGGGGTGTGTTTTGGCTGACACTGGGCAGTGGGTAAGAAGGAAAAAGTTGAGTCGTAGGGCACTGAGAAAGAGACAGGCCACTGTAAGCCTGTCAGCTGGAGCCCCCAATCGGAATGCAACTGTTTTTGTGCTGTGATTGCAGAGGTATGAGCTGTGAGTCATGAGCAGTTGGTGACTCATGACAATTAAGGAAAGTGGGAAGAGCGGGAGGCTCCTGGCCAGCAGCAGCTGCAGGAGGGGGCAGAAATGCCCAATAACAGAGTTATAGTGTGCAGCCGAATTTGGAAACACAGAATCAGGAATTTCAAATTAAAATTTCAATGGGAAATTGTTTTGGAGCAGCCTTGGTGGGAGTTGGTCTCCAGGATGCAAAATTAGGACTAGGTGGGATTAAAGGGGCCATCCTTGTGTGAAATTGTCCCCTTAGGAGATTGAGTTGGGCCAGGAAGTGGGGGAGCTGCACTGGAAGAATTTGCATGAATGGATTAGCTCTGAAGGAGCGGTGACTATGCCCCCCCTGGCAGCTGCTGGTGTTTTGAGTTTGGGGGCCCACCGGAGGAAGGTCTATGTGGGTGGCCATTGGGTAGGACACCTTTGGTGACCTAGGGAGAGGCCAGGAAAGCCTGCGTTGTGGAGACCCTCCCCAGCGGGGCATATGGCAACAGAGCTGTTTTTCTGCTTGGAGCCGATAAGTTGAAAGGGGGGGGGGGAGGCAGCAAAGAAGTCGTGAGGTCGGTAACTGGGCCTGGACTGCAGGCACAACAGCATGAAGCACCCCCACCATCTTGTTTGTGCAGGACCTCCCTGCTGCCGAGTGTGTGCCACACCTGTAGTGCTTAAAAATGAAGTCATGGCCTTGCAGGGAATGTGATGGTTGTTGTTCTTGTTGTGTAGGAATGTTGCACTCGGTCCCATGCGACTTGATATGTGCCATGGAAGACAGGTATCCCGTAAAATTGAATAAGTAGTTTTGAAATTGGGTATTTGGGCTCAGCTGACAGCTGGAGCAGTTGACATCCACTGGGGGACGTGGTCAAGTAGTGGGGTTTGATTGATGATGTTATATTGTCATTAAGGTAGGCCTGTTTGTTGTGTTTTGGAGCCATTTTCCCCTCGCCCCAGGACATCAGAGTGAGGAGAGGGAAGAGGGAAGAATCCACTACACATAAAACTATACATTAAAAAAAATGCAACTACAGAGAAATTATGGGAGGTCAGGTAAGTTAACCGGGGTCTTCCCACAGCCCCTGCTGATTTATTTTGTTGAGGCTAATGAGGTGGGACTCTAAGTGTTGAGGCTGGAGCTGTTGCCCCTGCATTCAGCCTTGCAGAAGCTGCTGTTCTGGGGGGGGGGGGGTTGTGTTACATTTGTAGGGTGGGGGTAGATGTCACCTAAAAACAGATAGGAATGTAGAGCAGCATGGTCTATGTACGAGTAGTTAGCCAATATCGATGTAGTAATTAGGGGCACGTCAGCTTAAGGATTGTCTTGTTTAAATGTGCACCACACAAGGGGTGGTGTGTGGTAATAATTGGGGATTATGGTTATTGGTTATATGCTGGCCTGTTTGTTATATATTGTCACCGTCCTGGTGGTTAGTTTAATCCCCCCGACCCAATTTTGGTGGACGGGCGATTAACACCAGCCAGCCCGGATAGCTGAGCGATTTTCCTTGGAGGCGAACACATGCTCTCCAGAAATTATAGCACGTGGGGAACGATTAATGGTTTGGTCGTACCATAGGCTTTCACCAGGATGGTAGCACAAGGGTTTATACTCGACCCATGACAAATAGATAACACAGACACAAGGAACTTAAATAAATATGGGTTTTTTAATGAAAATAATATATTTGCATTGGTAATAATAAAAGCAGAATATGAGGTAAATTAAATCTAATTTCCCATTTGAGTTGCCTCCGCACTCAGACGCAAAAACGGACAAGGGGAATGTAGGCGTTACCATTCCAGCCTTACCACTACCGACTCACTCTTAATTAGCCAATTAAATATTTAGGAGGGACTGTGGGAAGGAAGCCGTTGCTAAGTTACCTATTCTCCTTAATGTCCTACACCCCTGAAACACAATCATTCAAAAATATTTGCAAAACTCATGGTTCCTCACTCCTAGCTCCTGGGGCGGGTAGAAAATGTCAGAAATTACACACAATAAATCTACTGTAAGAGACAAAACTTTCACCAAAAAAAGTTTTAACGTTTATACAACCCCCTTCTTAAGACTGCGTTCCCGGCGGATGCCACAATACCCAACATTACATGCAGAGCTATCCCAATTTACTTCATTCACATTTCTGCGGGCCCTGTCTCTCTGGTACAGGCTGGTGACATGGATCAAGTTAACCTTCCCTCACCCACTCACCTAAAATGAATGAAAAATCATTCGTTCCAATCCTGCAAGACCATGGCTTAAATGTTATTACACATGTGTGATCCTCAACTCGGCAGCGGGGACGTACCATATAACAAGGATGGTGGGGGCACTTCCGGTTGTGGTGCCCGCAGTCCAAAACAAGTTGCCTGACTTACGACTTCTCCCCCCCCCACCTCACCCTCCTACCCCCTTCAACTGTTCGGTCCCTGACAGCCAAACAGCTCTTTTGCTGTACATCCTGCTGTGGAGGGTCTCTGCAACATTCGTCCTCTCTCGGCATCACATGGGTCACCAGGGTTTTCCTTACCTCTGGTGGCCCAAATCAGACCCTCCTCTCTGACGGGTCCCCATTTCCAGACACCACCGGCTGCCAGAGGCAAATTATCTCAGGGGGAAGCGTAGTCACCACTCCTCCAGAGCTTGATCCATTCCTGCAGACCCACATATCTTCCCCACACACACAATCCAACATCTCATTTCCTCCCCTGTTGTCATTCCATTCTCAAACATTGCAATTCAAAATGGTGATCATGTTCCTTCACTGCCATGGCCTGCTTACATCAGTTTACCCAATCAGATTATTTGAAGAAATCAATGTTGTTAAATTAATTTTACTCTCTTCTTTTGTATAAGTGCCAGTTACATACAATTAGAACTCAAGGCATTCCTTACTGAACCCCCCATTTTTTGCCCCCATTAGACAGTCCGAAACGGGGACTTATGGATTTGATCTTGATTTTCATATCCTTGTGTCCTTGTGTGTGTGTGTGTGTGTGTGTGTGTGTGTGTGTGTGTGTGTGTGTGTGTGTGTGTGTGTGTGTGTGTGTGTGTGTGTGTGTGTGTGTGCGCCTGCATCCGCTACCAGATCTCGGACATGCCTTGATTGCTTTTAATCGTACTTGGTATACATATGCATATCATTTTGTTTTGCAATGCGATCAAATATGGCCCACTGGCTGCCAATTTAATTGTAAAAAAAAAACGATGTTGAACACGTCCTCAACAATTTCTCAGACATGCATTTACCGATGTTGTTCAAACTTGGGACACAGATAATGAATAATGGCCTACATATGCACATCGTTTTATTTTCAATATCCGATCCAAGATGGCCAACTGGTGACCATTTTGTTACTTAACTGTGTCCCTGAACATTTCTCTGACATGCATGATCCAATTTTGTTCAAACATGCCACAAGCACAGTACACAAAATGTTATACAATTGCAACTAACTTTATTTTGCGGTTTGATCAAAGATGACCAATTGGTAGACTGATGGCAATTTTAGTTGTAAAAAAAACCCGATGTTGAATACGTCCTCAACCATTTATCGGACATGCATTTACTGATGTTACTTTTTTTTACCGATGGAGAATCGTTGATGATAACCTGCTTTGAGTCAGCCATGAATCTGAAACTGGGTAGGAGATTCACATTTCAGCAGGACAATGATCCCAAGCACAAAGCTAAAACCATGCTGGAGTGGCTGAATAATAAGAAAATAAATGTTCTTGAGCGGCCTTGTCAATGTCCTGACTTGAACCCAATTGAACATATATGGCGAGACGTGAAGATTGCAGTTGATTGACGATCTCCATCAAACTTGGCAGAACTAGAGGAATTTTCACATGAAGAATGGGAAAATATTTCACCATCTCACTGTGAAAATCTGGAAGAGACCCAACCCAAAAACAGTCATAGCAGTCAGTCATTGCTGCAAAAGGTACTTCCACCATGTACTCACCGAAGGGGCTGAATACTTTTACAACCAGTGAATTTTGATTTGTACATGTTTTTTGCAGGTATTCCTGACATATAACCTCCAACTATAACAGTGTTTAGTTTGATCTCTTCAGTTATGAAAAAATTGTTTCTACAAAATTCGTAATTCATCAAAATGTGGCATTATTGTTAAGGGGTGAATACTTTTGCAGGCCACTGTACATACAAAGCTCAACCTCAAAATTATCATCCAACCCAAATTATATTTATAATGCTTGCAATGTTACATGAAATGTAGCTTTGCATATTTAAAATAGGTCTTTCTGCATGCTTGCACTTCCACAATCTATCCCATAATTTAATGGTGGTATAATTTTGCTAAACTTCTGCAATGGCTTCCAGCATTTGAATGCTGCACAATGGATGTCCTCCATATAAACGACCGCTCCAATGCTCTTGAAAACCCTCTTCCATTTTGCAGATAACTCCACATTGTACTGCACAGTGCACCATATCCAACAGATAGGCAGACAGCAACTGTGCCACTCTGTCCTGATGTGGAAATTATTAAATTCTGTACTGATGTATCAATTGCATCCTTTAATTTAGGTAAATCTCACAATATCACTCTATGGCTATGAAAGATTCATCAAACTAACTCACCTATCTATTTCCTGAGTCAGCCACTGGAAGAGATTGTGTCTTGAACTTCAAGGATTCGCCATAATCCATATTCTCGGCTGGGCTGACCACAGAGCAAAGCTGACCTCCAAAGCAATCCATAGACTAGACATCCTATCTTGTTCCATGCCTTTCTTTGAAAAATCAGAACTACTCACCATCTACAAGGCCTTTGTCCATAGGTCAACAGAGTACTGCTCTCTTCTGTGGTCTTGTGCCCCAGCATCACATTTGTCCCACTTGGATTCTGTGCCATCTAACCTCTCAATACTATTGGAGTCTTCTTCAATAAGGCCAAAGCACAATGTACTTGGCCTCTGTTTTTTTACTGCTCCAGTCTCGCTGCTTTTGCTCCCTCAACCCTTCAACCCTCCCCAGCAACTTCAGGATGCACACATTCTTCCAGTAACCGCATCCAGGTTAAATACCTCAAATTCATGCTGCCTGCACACCACAACTTTTGTTCCTCACTTCTCCCACTTGTGGAACCACCTTTTGTGGAACCTTCCAGGCAATTCTATTTCATTCTTCCCTGCAGGCCTCCAGGCAAGCAGTGCACCAGTCCTTTGGGTGATTTTTACCGTGTTTGAAATGATGTGGGCACACTGCTGTGTCACACGGTCATTGAAAAATGGCACTGCAATGGATTCCGGCATCCGAGTGCTGCAGAATGTCTGCCATGTTCAATGTAACAGGGTGAAAAATTGAAATGAATACTTTCTTAAAAGCCAGTCAGTGACCAAATTATTAGAAATGTTAACTATCTGCTTGCTATTGTGGTTATCTCTTTTGCTTTGGTGGCCACTTTTGCATCGGAGATTTTTTTTCATATACACTATCGAGGCTTGTATGAGAGCTAATACACAGAACGTACAACGAGGGGAGTAGAAGACAAGAGGAGTGGGAGAGGGAAGGAAAAAACAGTGTGGAACAGAGTCATGAGGAGATCTGTGGAAGGGAGAAGGATGGGGTGGGGTACACAGGGTAAACAAGAAGGATATCACAGGGACTTTCAGGAAGGAAAGCAGGGAATTTGAAGTTGTGGGTTTGGGGTGGATTAGCGGGGGTAGAAAAGATCGTTGTTTTTGGATGTGGGAAGATAAGAGATGGTGTTGAACAGCTGTTTTGAAGACCTGGAGAGAAGAGTGGGATTGAAGAGAGAGTGGGAGTTTGTTCCAAAGGTGGGAAAAAAGAGCAATGAAAGAGTTAAGGTGAGCAGTGATTCGCGATTTTGGTTGTTTTACCAGAAGGGGGTTGCAGAAATATGGGGGGGAGACATATCTTAGACAGAGCAGAGGCAGCGAGGCCAGAGAGGAGATGGTAGAAGACAGAAAAACCACTGTCCTGCCTGCGGTGAGAGAGAGAAAGAGACGTAAAGACTCAGCCTCATCGTAGGAGATACAAATGATCCTAAATGCCTTGGTTTCCACAGCATGAAGCCAAGAAAGGTGAGAGGCAGGAGCACAAGCACGGAATTCCATCAAGCTGTGGACGAAAGCTTTGTATGTGGTCAGGAGCTCAGGTGTTACTTAAGGCGCTGTCACACCTTGACGATTTAGCCAGCGTATGTCGACTTATGAAAAAAATTGTCTGAAACGCTGGCACACGTCGAATACGTTATGGGTAAGTTCTGATAACATTAAGAGCACGCAGAAAAACACTGCCATACGTCGTAGTACGCTGGCTTTCATCGTTGTACTTTGCGGTTGACCTCAAATTTTAGCATGCTTGAAATTTTACGACGTATGCCGGCGTATGACTCACACGTTCCGCTATGCTGGCCATAAGTTGTAGGCATGTTATGCGATCATTGACACACGTTACTTGTAAGTTACTCATAAGTTGAAACACGTCGAGGTAATGATTAGCATACCGAAACTTATTTATAACCTATGAATAACGTGTTGTAGGCACGTTACATGATCGTTGACACACGCGAGGCACGTTATGCGATCGTTGACGTACGTCGAGGCACGTTACTTGAAAGTTTCGCATAAGTCGAAACACGTCGAGGTAATGCTTAGCGTACCCGAATCTTATTTATAACATATGAGTAACGTGTTGTAGGCACGTTACACAATCGTTGACACACGCGAGGCGCGTTATTTGTAAGTTACTCATAAGTCGAAACACGTCGAGGTAATGCTTCGCGTACCCAAAATTTATTTGTAACGTGCTTTGAACCTATGTGTAACGTACCTCCAACGCATATTGACGTATGTAGACTTATTTGATTGACGTCTTCCGGACGACCACAGAACTTAATGAACGTGTTTCTAATTTACAGCTACCGTATAATGTCGTATTGGCAGCGTTAAAAAAAAAAACAACAACAATAACTTCCGATATTTCGGCACGTGCCGTTACGTCACGTCCGATTGCCTCTTCAGTTTGCTCATGTCTTATTCTTCGTTCCTGCTCTGTGAATATTTTCTGTTTGAGGATATTGTCACGTTGACGTCAAAACTTAAAAGCAAATGTCCGAATATATTTTAAAATCCGTGATAGACTAAAAAAACAAACAAACAAAAAAAAAAACAACAACAACAACTTCTCATATTTCATCACGTGCCTTCACGGAGCCAAGGAGAAAAAAAGAAAATGTGCCTTGATGGAGAAAATAAGTTTCGGGTATGCTAAACATTACCTCGACGTGTTTCGACTTATGAGTAACTTGTGTTGATGTGTGCCAACGATCGCATATCGTGCCTACAACTTATTCCCAGCGTAGCTGAAAGTGTGAGCCATACGGCGAGTACGTCGTAAAATTTTCAGCATGCTTGAAATTTCACGACGTACTAGAAGTACTACGATGTATGACAGCGTACTTCATCGTTTTTCAGCGTGCTTTTAACGTATACACAACTTACCCATACCGTATTCGACGTGTGCCAGCGTTTTAGACACATTTTTCAGAGGTCCGTATATGCTGGCTAAATCGTCAAGGTGTGACTGCGATGTTGACACTTCCAATTCTCAGCCGGTTATGATTTGAATCGGCGAGCGGCAGGTTTTTAACAGGCTACACCAAGTGATCGGCGGCGATACGTGCAGCGTGCTATGCCTAAGTTAAACTATCGTTGGGCATAGGTTGTGAACGCCGACAACAGGCTAAGCATTCGTTGGTGTAAGTTATCTATAAGACAATGAAACGTTCTGTGCCCGTTACTAATATGTTTTGCATACGACCAACTCGTTGTGAATGCACCAAAAACTTTTTAAAAACATCAAAATTTCAGCGTACGCCAACATTTTACATCCATTTTTATACGTTGCCATTGCTGGCTAAATCGTCAAGGTGTGACAGCGCCTTTAGGAAGGACTTTGAATGACGGAGGATGCCCAGTCGGTGACTGGCTTTGTTGGCCAGCTTGGAAATGATGTGGCTTTCCCAGCAAAGATCATGGCAAATAGTGAGACCCAGAAGCTTGAATGAAAGGACTTCTTCAAGAGGAGGGGGAACATACACCAGTAACAGACTTAACTCGATGCCAACAGGATCTGGAGGAGGGAGACAGGTTTGAGAGTTCAGACTTGAGATGAGAAAGCTGTTGTTTTCTGGCTCTCCTGAGGGTCGATACACACTTGTTCCGAGCTTTATGGAAGGAAGTGAGATTACCCTCAGTTGGATTAGCCTTCCATGAGGTGAGGGCAAGTTGTTTCAGGACAACTGCCTTGTCACAAGCTTCAGTGTACCATGGGTGGGAGGAAGTGTAGGACAACTGAAGACGAGAGGGGATAAATCTGTACATGAGAGAGGGAGCATGTTACTTTGAAATAATTCCTCGGACGCGTTGATGTTGGAGAAAGTAGAGATGGGAGACAAATCTAGAGGCTTGATGGGTGCTTGAAGACGCTGCCAGTCAGCCTGAGTGAAATGCCGGACTCTACGGCGCTGAGATGATTCTCTGATAACAGCCAGAGAGATGTCCACTTTGACAAGCATGTGCTCAAATGAATTAATTGGAGTGGAGGAAGTACAGCAGATATTTTCATGGAAATTTGACAAAATCAAATCCAGAAGAGATGAAGTACCGTTGGTTGAGATCTGGGTCAGGGTGTTGACAAATTTTGTCAGTCCCAATGAGTCACAGAAGTAGTTTGCTGAAGTTCCAAGGCAAGTGAGAGAGGTACCCATGTTGAGATCCAGGTGAGGTCCACAATGATTAAGATCAAGCTTTGTTCCCACCGATCTTGGTAGAGAAGGTTTTATTACACATAAGACATATGCATATGGAGACAACAGGCTTTGAACACAATAGTCCACCCAGCCTAATCCTCTGGTGAGCTGTCTTTTGGCACTGCCTTATATTCAGTTTACTGCGACCTCTGAATAACTGTGTGTCAAAGAGGATTTATTACCATTCATTAATTTATAGCATTCTCCTGTCAGTACTGCTGATAAGAGAGCACAGAAAGTGCAGAAACAACACCCTTGATTCCCTTAAAGAATTTTCAAAGGTAGCCTCCTACATGTTGTTGGGCCTTAGCAGTTCTGGGCAGTGATCCAACAGATTCCAGGTAGCCCAGCTGCCCGATCAGCAAGGCCATTTCAAACAGTCAACAAGACCAGCTGTGTTGTAACAGTGCCAGCCCTTTGGCTGGAAAAACAAGTTCCTTGACAGTGCACAGATAAACATTGGGAAGATTTATCCTTTCCCCATTTCCAATTAACTCAAGAGTTTTAACCAAACACTAGTAGTGGTGTTTGGTTGCTGTTAGAGTACATACAATCCTCGACATTTCCCTCCTCTTGTTTATTTGAAACATTTGCAAAAGAAACTACAAATGAAGAAAAGGAGCATCCGCAGGCCGGCAGGTCAGCAGCCCCCAGTGGGTGGGCCATCCTTATGTTTAGCTCCAGATGGTCCAAGACGGTCGGGAGTTCCACCTGCGCCCCCTAGCCCAAAAGGGGGTTCCTACCCACTTTCCAACCGGTCCACTAACACCCCAAGTCTTCAACAAGGGAAATCGGGAAATATCGCAACATGTAAACATAGAATATAAGGAAGCCAAGCACTCCCAAAAGCTGTTCGTACAAGAATTGCTCACGGCTAAACAAGGATGAAGTTATACAGGAATATACGTTCCATGAAATATTTTGATTACATATTGCCGCTTAATGAACTTCGTGAACAACAAGTAAGGCAGTATTAAAGTATATAAATGTAATGTTCTTTATGAACAAAGCAAAAAGATATTTGATAAACTGCAAGCCAGAGTATAATGAAGGCACAACTTACCAGCAATTGCCAACAAGGCAAATCAAATGGTATTTCTACCTAGCCCTTCAATTGGTGCAAGCAACGAAAGACATTCGTAAAATGTGAGTTGAAGCAATTGTTCATCACTCGGAGGAAGCCTGAGTAATGGATCGGCGACTACTGCAAGGTTACAATATGTTTCATTGTTCGTGGGTTGGGGTGACATGGGTGGGGTACATAGTATTGGAATGGGGGGGGGGGGTAGGTGTAAGTGCAGGGAGGTTTGAGGATGGCAGCAGTCCAACAGTGTTCGCCGGAGCCATCACCGTCTGTACTAACTGGGTACTGGACTTTGTTGTCCATCCTGAAAAACACTTTCCAATGGCCTTTTGGGCAATTACCTTGAAAACCATCAGTAATATAAAGGCTGCCACGATGATTATCAGGATTGTTATAAAGAATCTTAAAACACTTCCTCCCCAACCCCCAAACAATCCCTTTAACCAGCTACTCATGTTATCACTACTGTAGTCTTTATATTTGCTCGCCTCTTTTCTTATGTGACCCGCGAGGTCATTAATGTTTTCTGAATTATCTGGGATGTACGTACAACACTCTTTGCCAATTACAGCACATGTTCCCCCTTTCTCAGCTAGAATCATGTCTAAAGCTATTCTATTTTGCATTACAGTAGTCCTTAATGCGACCAGCTCCGCGCTAATTTTTTCAAACCCATCAGCGGTATCGTTCCCCATTATTTCCAACGTTGATGCCATGCTGATAAGTTCTCTTCCTGCCACCCAGGCCCCATATCGGGGGAAAATTATCATTGCTGCATATGCCCCACCTGATATAGCTCTCTTACGTCGTGTTTTATCTATCCCAGAGAATGGATCAGTGATCAAACGCATGTGCGGTACGACATAAGCAAGATAACATTAACCGCCCCATTTTTTGGCAGCCATGGGTAGGCTCTATACCCACATACAAAATATGTGCCATTAGATGCAACCTTCGGGTATGTTCCATTGTCTCCCTTCCTCTGTGCTGGTAAGTCATTTATCTCTATTGATATATTACAAGTGGAGTTCCCTGCCTGAAATCTGGCATGAGGCTTTGTCCAAGTAAGGCAGATAAACCCCATACGCTTATATGTGATTCTGAAGTACGGAGGTCTTTTCTTTAAATTAAAAGGAGGGTACCACGCACCTGTAAAGTCTACACATGATGAGTTACCGGTTGTTTTAGTCAAATTAAAGTTGTGGTACCAAGCAGCTCCACAATAGTCTATTTCCTCAAATGGGATCACAGATAATGGCAAACCCGTTTGTGAGGAATGCGGGAGGTAAGCACACACCCAGCACTTAGTCTTATTACTCACTGTAGCATATTTATGCGACAAAAGTAAGAATGTATTTATCCCATGTACTCCCAACTCGTGTAAATGTTCAGTGTGATTCCCAATTGCTCTTTTCCCCCTCTGTTGGATGGGTTGGATTGTCCAGTTATCAATTTGCCTTTCCATTTCCCAGCTTCCCATCCAGAAGGCAATTATAGCAACTAGGATTTGCTGTAATGGGTTCATTCTTGCACAACCTCCTCCTCTGTTGGGATGGCAAGTTTGCAGTGTGAACAGTGTATCCAAGCAGGCTTACCTTCACACTTTACGGCAGTTGGGGTGGTCAGCAATACCTGAAACGGTCCTTTCCACCTTGGTTCCAAGGCCGTTTTCCTTGTAAAGTGCTTTATCAGTACGTAGTCTCCTGGCTGGAAGGTGTGATATGGCCGTTCCACTGGCTTGGGTAAGGCCTCCTTCACTCTCGTGTGTATCGTCCTCGCGATCCTGGAGAGCTGTTTACAGAATGTCAGCATGTTTTCATCCATCATTGCAATACTCAATTTGTTTATGTTGGTGGGGGCAGTCACGGGAAGCCGCATCGGCCTTCCCATTAGTATTTCATGAGGGGATAACCCTATCTTCCGGTTCACTGTGGATCGCATGCTCATTAGTGCCAAGGGTAATGCATCTGGCCACTTCAGCCCTGTTTCCGTTGTTAGTTTCGCCAGCTTGTTCTTTCGGATACCGTTCTGTCTTTCCACGGCGCCCGCTGACTGTGGGTGATAAACACAGTGAAATGCCTGTTTTATTCCCAGTGCTTTGCACGCTGCCTGTGTTAGTTTCCCCGTAAAGTGTCCCCCTTGATCATGTGATATTTTGTGAGGGATGCCAAATCGGCAGAAGAAGCTTTTTAACAAGTGCTTCACAACGGTGGCAGCATCTGCCTTTGTACATGGGTATGCCTCTACCCATTTAGTGAACATGTCTACCACTACCAAGACATTTCCATATCCGCATGATGGTGGCATATTTATAAAGTCTATTTGTAGGTGCACAAAAGGACCCCAGGGGGCCGGGTGGGCTCCCGGCTGCCCTATCTTATCAATTTTGTGTTGGTTGTGTTGTTGACATACCTGACAAGTTTTACAGACCCCTTCTGCTATCTTCCCAATCCCTGGGGCATACCATGATTCTTGGACTTGTCTCACAGTCCCCCTCTTGCACACATGTCCATTCAAATGGGCCATGCGTGCAAGCCATGGAAGGATTTCAACAGGTGCTATTACCTTCCCCCTGTTTGACCAAAGTCCGTCGTCATCCGCTGCTCCTCCTGCTGCTTGCCACTTATCATGGACCTCCTGTGTTGGAGCAGCTTGAATTGCAATAATGTCTGACAAGCTGTATTGGTGCAGCTTGATTTGCTCCTTCGCCAATCGTGCTGGCATTATCGAAGGCAAAGGCAGACTAGCCGCCTCTTTTGCAGCTTTATCTGCTTTATCATTACCTTTGTCAATGTCAGTTGTCAGTTTCTGGTGTGCACGGCATTTAATAACTGCGACTTCCGCTGGCAGTGTAATGCTTGTCAACAGCTCGGACACCAAACTGCCATTCTTTATTGGTGTTCCTGCAGAGGTGAGAAACCCTCGCATTTTCCATATCGCACCTTTGTCATGTACAACACCAAAAGCATAGTTAGAGTCAGTATATATGTTCACCGCAGAATCGGCAGACAGCTCGCAGGCCCTAATAAGGGCACACAATTCCGCCTGCTGGGCGGAGAAATGAGAAGGCAGACGGGACGCTTCCATTAATTTGTCAACTGTACACACAGCGTATCCTGCATGCCCCGAGCCATCTAGTCCTCGGTATGCCGAACCATCAACAAACAAGGTGAGGTCCGGTCGCTCTAGTGGTTGATCCTTTAGATCCGGGCGTACAGTGGATACTTCCTGGATCGCCTCCGTGCAATCGTGTGGGTCGCCGTCGTCCTCCGTTGGCAGCAAAGAGGCTGGATTAAGAACGTTGCATCTTTCAATCCGTAGATTCGGTTGGTGTAGGAGAGTCGTCTCATACTGCATCAAACGTGTATTGCTTAAATGTTGTGTTTGTTTTTGTGTGAGCAAAGCCGCAACACAGTGGGGAACCCTTAAAACCAAAGGGTGCCCCATTACAATTTCTGCCGTGCGTTTAACTGCATAACTGGCTGCAGCCACTGCTTGTAAACAAAGAGGTAGGCCACGTTCGACCGGGTCCAGCCTTCTACTGAAATATGCCATTGGACGTTGGCGGTCACCGTGCGATTGTGTTAGCACAGCCTGTGCAAATCCCTTTGTTTCATGAGAGTAAAGGAAGAACGTTTTGTCATAATCTGGTAGCCCCAGAGCGGGAGCCACCGAAAGTGCTGCTTTCAATTTTGTAAAGCATTCCCCCATCTGCTCATTCCACACAATTTGATGTGGCTGGTTTTTTCCCGACCACAACATACAGTTCCTTAGTTAGAATTGCATAATCAACAACCCATTGTCTACAGTAAGTTGCCATACCTAGGAATCGCATCATCTCCTTCTTTGTGCGAGGGCGGGGGATTTCCGTGATCGAAGTTATCCTCCCTTTGTCCAACTCCCTCTTTCCGTGGGAGATGTGGTGTCCCAGATACTTAACCCTTTCTTGGACCATTTGCAGTTTGTCCTTGTTTACCTTGTGGCCTTTTCTTGCTAACGCCCGTAGCAGCTGCAGCGTATCATTTGTACACGCTGCTTTATTTGGGGAGCAAATTAGCAAGTCATCCACATACTGTAGCAGCACTAAGTTACCTTTGAAAACAACATCTTCTAGATCCTTGTGTAGAGCCCGCGAAAATAATGTTGGACTATCTGCAAACCCTTGGGGCAACACAGTCCATGTGTACTGACGGCCTTTGTACGTAAAGGCAAATAAAAACTGCGATTCCTTATCAATGGGTACGCTAAAAAACGCAGAACATAAATAGATGACTGAGAAATGAGTGGAGCTAGCGGGAATAGATGTTATCAGTCCCTCTGCACTAGGTACCACAGGGTGAACACCTTGAATTATCTCATGCACTTCTCGCAAATCTTGGACAAATCTCCATTTATCCTTCTGTGGCTTTTTTACTGGCAATATAGGTGTATTACACGGACTTGTAGTTTCCACAATTATGCCCTGTTCCTTCAAGGACTTAATTACTGGTGCAATACCAGCCTCTGCCTCCTTTCGGAGAGGGTATTGGCACACATTTGGCAAAGGCATTCCCGGTTTGAGTTTAACCACTAGGGGCGTTGCCCCAATGATTCGACCCACATCATTGTCATGTTTGGTCCACAATTGTGGTGGGACCTCTCCCATCAGTTTTTCCACCTTTTCTATCGTGTTCATCATCTCCAATGCCTTTTCATGCTTTGGTGGTAAATTAACCTCTTCCACCAGTCCTTGTATCTCCTTTTCCATAAGATCACAAATCCATCCTTCGTTATTCTCCAGCTTATGCACTTCCCACTGCACTATTGTTTCTGTGCAGCTCACTGCTGCCTCCTGTAGGCGGTAAACCATAAATCCCAAATCCTTTGGGTGATATCCCTTTGCTGTAGTCATTGTTGCATGTGAGGTTACTCCCGGCGGATACTTTGTCAACTGCTTTTGCTCGTCTGTGAGCTGAACCTCCATTGCGACACCTTCCTTACCAACCATTAGGCGGCCAAGCAACAAATCATTGCGTGTTTCCAAATGCGGAGCAATTTTCTCCGCAAATTCAATGTCATCCCCTCCCGCATCATAATAGATTGTACAATGTGGAGGGTTATAATATGTGTGCATTGTCACTTGTGCATTGTCTAGCCACGTTTGCATTTCCTTATTTTCGTCTGAGATAAGATCTAGGCATGCCCAAGCATTTCTAATTGGTTCCTCTGGCAGTCTCCACCAATAAACAATCGGATGCGGTGTCATCAGGATCATCATTGCTAAATGTGTCTTATCCCTGGGAATATCAACATAAACCCCTCCCTTTGTGCATGCTATCGTGCATCCTAGCTTACACAACAAATCTCTACCTAGTAGATTAACTGGCGTAGTGGTTGTGAGAAGGAAAGCATGTTTCTCTTGCAAAGGTCCACACCGTACTGGTAATTGTTTTGTTGCTTTTAGTGTCTGTACCTTACCCCCTAATCCTACTACTTGTACTTCGGTGTTTGATTTTTCAACTCCTGGCAGTTCCTTCACTGCAATAGTGGAATGAGTGGCTCCCGTGTCGACTAAGAAAGGAAGCTTCTTACCTGAAACATCCAGAGTGAAGGTCGGCTCCTCTGTTGGTGTTAGTGTCAGCATCGCTCCCTGCAACACGGGTCCACCCGCGGTGTGTCAATACGACTTACGACCCTGCAGCCGTCTTGATCCACCGTCTTGTTGAAACCCCGGCCGTCCTTGAGGGCAATTCCTTCGCCAATGCCCTTGCTTCCCGCACTGGAAGCATTCCTGCGGCGGCGCTGTTGGTTGTGCTCGGCTTTGGCCTGCTGCAGTTTTTGAGCGTGTCAGTAGAGGTGATCGTGTCCAACCTTGACCTTTCCCTACCTGTTTCTTGGGTTTCCCTCTGCTCGGTGCCGCCGGCGGGGGTCTTTGTTGGATTCTCATTCGGCGATCCCACTGTCTAGCCGTTTCTTCGTCTTCTGAGTCTGTGTCATCTTCCTCTAGCTCCCACTTTCTCCAATCTTTATTCTTCCTTTGCTCTGCCACTTTGTCTAATAATACCATTTGGAACACTTCCTCTTTAATTTTTGTTTTCGCGCTCTCCTTCTCTTCTGACCGGGATGAACATTGGTCGGCAGCTGTACAAATCTCAGTTGCTGGTCTTGCCTGCCAGCCTAGCATTACATACTTTAACTGCTTCTTGATCTGGGGTCTGAGCCCTTCCATTAGGAAGTTAGTCAACGCTCGCTGTGGTATCTCTTGTTCAACTTGAAAACCCCCATATTGCAAGAATGCCTGCACTAATCTATGCATTAATTTGGTCGCCCGCTCCCCTTGGCGTTGCTTTGTTTCATAGATCTTATCCCAATCTAACGCTGCCGGCTGCATTGCGCTCTCAATTGCATCATAGAGGAGCTGACGTGCAGTCTGCCTCTGTGCAACAGTCCATGCCGCTGCTCCCTGTGGCTCTTCCTCTGGCCAATTACCATCCTTTTTAGCCCTTTTCCACACAAATGGGGACAGCACTGCATGGCATAATACTCCAATGTCTCTATGCGAGCAGCGGTGTGCCTCAACCCACTGCACTATCAATTCCTTTGTTGCTCCCACATTCCCTCTCAGTTCTAGTACTCGTTCCTTCATCGATCTCAATTCACTTTCTCTAAACGGTCTGTACACCGATTGAGCTGGCCCTCCTGGCCCCGCTGGAATTATTTCTTGGACCGGGTAGGCAGAGGCTGTGGCCAGCAGTCCCATGGCTCCCAGGTCCGGATACAAACTTGGTGTGCTATTCACACACGCAGGTGGAACACCTGCATTGTTTCCCTGGTCTTCCCACCTCTGCACTGCAGTTACAGGGGCGGGAAGATTTCCCTTAACTTGCATCCCCTTATTTTTTCTCCCATTTTCTCGACTTTTTGTTCCACTAATTTTCTAGCCACCTCATTTACCTGTAGGGCTTCCTCCTCCCACATATCATATGCTCGCATGTCTGGCTCAGGTTTTACTTTATCATTCATTCGATGTTCTAGCCGGCTTGATAGGTTATCTACGATTTCTGATCTTAGAGAACCCCATCTTGGGAATGGGTGTGGATCCCCTTTTGTCCACCTTTCCCACAATGCCAATTGAGTGCATGACTTAGGTCCATATTTTTCATACATTAATCCCGCGGCTGTATTCGGGGGTGGGGCATATTTATCCACTGTTGATTTTGACGTCTTATTTCCCATATTTCCTTATTTCACTGATCCTTCCTAGAGTTTTCTTGGGCCGGGTTAGTGTTCTCCGCCTGGGGTGTTTCTTCACACTCCCAATGCACACTTCCCGCTCCCTCACCCTCCCAACGGAATCCTTTGAGTTGGGTCAGGGGTTTTCACACCTTTCCCTCCCCTCAATCTCCCGTTCGGATCCTGGCCCTGGCGTATTCTTGGGTCTCCCCCACGGTCTCCCAAAGGAGTGTCCTGGGGTTCCCCTCAACCTTCCAATGGGCCCTTACCTTCCCGGGTACCCCTTTCCGATGTGCAAAATAAACCTCCTTCTCCCCTGGTTCGTTTTGTAAGGGCAAGGACAGATCTCAGAGAGCAACGAGTATCCCCAGTGTGAGAAAGGAGGCAGCTTTCTTACCTTTTCCTTAAGCTGGCCGGCTCTTTCCTCCTTTGTCTCACCAGGGCTCTCGAGCTCCTCCTCGATCCGGCTTGCCCCTGCTCGCTGCGCCAATTGTTGAGATCCAGGTGAGGTCCACAATGATTAAGATCAAGCTTTGTTCCCACCGATCTTGGTAGAGAAGGTTTTATTACACATAAGACATATGCATATGGAGACAACAGGCTTTGAACACAATAGTCCACCCAGCCTAATCCTCTGGTGAGCTGTCTTTCGGCACTGCCTTATATTCAGTTTACTGCGACCTCTGAATAACTGTGTGTCAAAGAGGATTTATTACCATTCATTAATTTATAGCATTCTCCTGTCAGTACTGCTGATAAGAGAGCACAGAAAGTGCAGAAACAACACCCTTGATTCCCTTAAAGAATTTTCAAAGGTAGCCTCCTACATGTTGTTGGGCCTTAGCAGTTCTGGGCAGTGATCCAACAGATTCCAGGTAGCCCAGCTGCCCGATCAGCAAGGCCATTTCAAACAGTCAACAAGACCAGCTGTGTTGTAACAGTGCCAGCCCTTTGGCTGGAAAAACAAGTTCCTTGACAGTGCACAGATAAACATTGGGAAGATTTATCCTTTCCCCATTTCCAATTAACTCAAGAGTTTTAACCAAACACTAGTAGTGGTGTTTGGTTGCTGTTAGAGTACATACAATCCCCGACACCCACACCCAGCCAACGGGCATGATGATGATTGAAGTCACCACATATGAGAAAGAGTGAGTTGGAATGAGAGGATCGAAGTTGGTCCATGTTTTCGGAGAGCGAGATTTAAATTGATTCATCACTGTTTGGTGGACAGTACAACACACATATAAACACGAGGTTGGAGTGGAGGGGAAGTCGGAGCCAGAGGTATTCATGGGGGTGTTAGTGAGAGTGGGCAGTGCACGGTGAGTGAGGAATAGAGTCTTTGATGAAAAGAGCAACTCCACTGCCAGGACAATTCTCAGGTATGTCATACAGGAGGAGGGAGTAACCAGGGAGAGATACTTGGGAGTCAGAGATGTTTTGAAGGAGGAAAGTTTATGTCAAGCAGATTATGTCTAGTTTGTCAGTGGCAACCTGTATGGAAATATCTGTCAGGTTTGAGTGAAGACCCCAGTTGTTTGAGGTCCACATTGTTGAGGAAGAGGGAGGGGAGGAGGTTTTGGGTGCAGGGGAGGGGAGGAGGGTAGGAAGAGGGAGGAGTAGGAGAGGTAAGGAGAGTTTTTGAAAGAGTGTTGGGGATCGCAGAAGAGCTAGGGGAGAAGGCAAGATGAGGAGGAGAAAAGGCTCGGTGCTGATGGGTTGAGGTACAGTGGTGAGTAATAAGAGAAGGGGCAGAGGGCAGTTGAAGATTAGAGGAGGGGGAGTGATGAGATGGAAGAGAGAGGGTGGGGGAAGGAGGCAGCTTTGTGTATGTGAGGGGGAGAAACTTTGGGAAAGGGGAGTGAGCGGAAGATTGGGGGGAGAAAGGTGAGAGAGGATAGTTGAGGGGGAAGGGTGAGGGGGAAGTTTTTGAGAAAGAAGAGAGGGAAACTTTGAGGGGAAGAGTGTGAAGCTTGCTTTGAGAGGGAGGGGAGACGATGAGTGCAGGCATGGCCAAGGTGCAGAAGGGCGATGAGAGAGTTGAGGAGAGGGTAAGGTCTGGTGAAAAGGGATACAAGATTTCGTGAGCAGGGAGAGGTACAAGATTTGAGGGTTTGGGAAGAGGGGGAGGTGTGCTAAGAGGAAGGAAGGAGCATGTTTGTGAATTTTCTTCATCTGTATTTGTGCAATAAATTTGTGCAACTTTGTCATTCCTAACCAAGGACAAAGACCAGTTTATCAATGCTTTTGATATCTAGAATGCTTGCCTGTAAGTGTAATGGCACAAAATCAATTGTGATTCATAAATATGGGCCTCACCCAATCAATGAACTTTCTGACCATTATTTCTCCAAATGGCACTTCCTCCATTCTGGACTTGGTGATGATAAATTTTCCTCCAAATGGTTCCTGTTCCACTTCTTCTCCAGTAGGTTCATCTGCACATGTGCTTGTGAGAGTTGGAGAGCTGCCTCAGCACAGTAAAGTCTGGCAGTTCACTCAAGCTGGCTAGCCCTCTCATGCCAGACTGGTCCTTCATTTCCACCTCTCCTCATATTAATACTGCCTGGGAATCCTTACACACAAGCTGGCATTAAGTTATGTCAAGATTTATGCGATCTCGTCTGCAGTTATAATACCTATCCTCTCGTTCCTGGTACACAGAATGTTATGGTGTGGCAGTTGCCTTCAAACGTCTTATTTTCTCTTCCTTTAAGAAAAATCTGACTGAAGGTAACCTCACATCATTCAACAAAGCCCAGAACAAGCATCTGTCCACTCTCAGGAAACCCACAAACAACATCTAGCCAACCTCAAGACTGAACTCTCAAACCTGTCTCCTTCCTCCAAGACCTAGTGATGCATTATCAAGTCTGTGTCAGGTGTATGCTCCCTCTCCATCCCTTCCCTCACTTCTAATAGCATTACAGCTGATTCTGCTTAGGAGAAGGAGGAATGCTTCAATTCTGTATTTGCTTCCGTGAAAAAGCCAGGTGTCTCAATTTGGCCTTTGCTTCCAAATCTTGTGTACCCAACCCCTACTACCTCATACCCAACTGCTCCTGGATACTGTCAGTCCCACTTGAAGGTGATGTTTCTGGCAAACTTCTACTCCAATTCTGTGACAGGCCCAGGTGGCATCAGTGCATGTCCTAAAACCCTGCTCTACTGCTCTTGCTCATCCTCTTTCTGCTCTCTTCACTCAACCCTTCTCTCTAGATCAGTTTCTGTCTTCCTGAAAGTTCGCCAACATCACTGCAATACATAAACATGGTGCAAAAAGGGATCCTCTTCACTACAGGCCGATTATCTTGCTTCCAATTATTAGCAGGTCATGAAATGTATCATTGCATTTCATGTAAAATCCTTCCTTTTCGCCAATAGCCTGAACTCTGATCATCAGTTCAGTTTCAGACCCAGTCATTCTACCCTGGACATGCTGCTTCTGCTCTCCCAACAATGGATAGAATCCCTCAATCTCAGACATGAGATCAGGGCCGTCTCTCCGGACATATCTCGAGCATCTCGTACAGTCTGGCACTCCACCTTGATTTCCAAAGTCCAAACTCTCTCCTAATAGCATCCAAGGTCACCTTCTCTCATGGATCATTGGCATGCTCCACTCCCATATTCAGTGTGTAGCTCTTCTTGAGATCCTCTTATCTCCTCTGTCAATGCTGGAGTGCCACAAAGCAGTGTTTTTGACCCAGTCTTGTTCCTCATCTTCATCAATCTTTCTGATTCCATAAAAAATCCTGCCTATCTCTTTGCAGATGATTTCACCCACTGCCATATAATTTCTCATCCTTCACACAGCCAAGCAGCAGGCTTGATAGAATCATGAGCTGGTCCCACACTTGAAATATGTCTTTCCACCTCGATAAATCCCACACACTCACTCTGTTCCTCTGAAAGGGCCATCTGGCAAACCCTCCCATTTACCTCCTAAACAAACCATTTGAAGATGTTACGTCACTCAAACTTTTGGGCCTCACTATCAGCAATGATATTTCTTGGGTAGATCATATTTCCAAGATTGCCTCCAAAGCCAGCCATCAAACTGGGTCTGTCATGCAATGTCTTTCCTTGGCAAATTTTGACATCCTATAAGGCCTTCATTCACAGCTTGATTGAGTACTGCTCTCCTCTTTGGGCTGGTACCCCTGCCTCATCTTACCCATTATTTATGCCGTGGAAAGCAAGACCATCCAACATTGGGATCTCCCGCGATGAAGATGTTTGGCTAGGCCTGTTACTCTTGCATCACAGACAGAATACAGATAGGCCACTGACCTATCACCTCCTTTTTGGTCTTGCACCCTCTGTCTTCTCTTGGCTCTGTCTCTCCCAGGGTCCTGCAGGGCACACATGGTCTGCCAGTAGCCCTCTTCTTCTTTCACTCACAAAATCCAGGCTCACTGCTCACCAACACTCATTTGTTCCTCTTTTTTTCTCACCTGTGAAACCAACTTCATAAGTCTGTTCAGTCCCATTCTTCCATCTATGGCTGCAAGACAGCTGTTCACCACCACCTGAGGTCATCCTCGTCCACTTAAACCACAAATGACCCCATTTCCAAGTACTTTCCTTTCCAGGTCATTGTGATCCCCCCCCACCCTTCTCCCTCACCGATTTTTGTTTGTTCGTTGTTATTTGGTTTGTGCATTTTATGTTTCATTTTCACTTTCCCCTTCCTCTTCTTGTTGTGATCGATCCAGCTTATGTGCAGCTTGTTCACATCTATGTGTCCTTTTCCCCCTCCCCTTGATCTCCCTTTCCCTCTGACTTCAACTCTGTTGTTGGTGTTTACCCCTTTCTATTTTGTTCCCTTCCATACTGCCTGAGCTCTTCCACGAGCTTCGTTCATGTAAGACTTTTTTTTTTGGGGGGGGGGATATTTGGTCGTGTTTTTGTCTTTTACTCCTCCAAAGAGGTGGTCCAGACACCCATGACCGTCACTCCTCTAAATGCGCCTTTGAAATGGCGCATTTTGAGTGCCAGGAAGGAAGACCACGTGATCTTTCATGGCAATGGCTGATCTCTGAGCATCAGTTCAGTGGTTTTTTTTGTCTGATGAGCTCATGCTTAGAGCAGCCGCACCTCATTTTCCATAGCACTCGATGTTCTTTCAATTTTTAGTTGATAAAATCCATACTTTTCTTTGAAAATCATCATTGCTAAAATGGCCAATAAATGTAGCTTTCCAGAGTGCCCAAAGGAAGGACCCATACCCAGAGATGACCGAGAAATTTTGTGTGCCCAAGAAGGTTTGTAGCAAACGGTAAGGCCAAGGAGCTCAAAAAACTACACCTTTGCCAGAGACTAGTCAAAAATAAATTGAAAATTATATTTCTTCAGTGCTGAAGTCAAGGTGATCACGAAATAGTTGCTTTAAAGAGGGATGGTGTAAGGTCAAATAAGTAACAATCGAGTGGAAAGATATAGGCTGAAAAGGAATAAACAAACAAGAAGGCATCAAGCTGTAGCCTGACTGGTATGATGAAAACCTTGCAAATGTCGTCACTGTCACCTTGACGTTTTAACATGGTTGCAATTCGATACTTGTATCTTGAAGCATTTCCGAGTTATCATCTTTTTTTGTCCAGTCTTGTTCCTCATCTTCGTCACCTTCTTCATTTTTGGATCATTAGTTTTTTTGTCGATGAGCTGTAATATCGTGAATGTTAATGCTCTCAAAGTTCATATAAATGGGCGCCTTGCGTATTTAGGTTAAAACCTGTCATTACATCACGTGTTTTTTTTTTGTCTACCTTGAAAACGAAAACACAGAAGAGAATGTGCATGTATGTGTGTGATGAAATTGTTTTAAAAATTGGCGCTCATTTATATTAACTTTTCTGGATCATTACTTGGATCCCCTCTAAGACCACAAGGGTAGTTCAGCGTGCACACGAGATTTTTTGAATGTGCCTTATTTTCTATCACCCGGCATTTTCCATGAGCCATGGAATGTGCCTTCTTTTCTATTGTTTGCCACATGGCACATACCATATAAAGAAGCCTTTTCTATACCCTTGGCATTTTCCTCAATAATATAAAGATGGGCTGCCATTTTAAAAGATTGGAATGAGAGAACAGTAAGACAAATCACGTTGGAATGTGTGGTTGTGTAATATTTCATTAAACATCCACATTGTCCGGTCTCTATATCAACTTTGCACTTGATGAAGTTTGCATTTAAAGTGCTGCAACAACCTACTTTTGCAGATATATAGGCCTACTCCATGACCTGTAACATATTTCTTAATATCAAGAATGGTTGCAAAGTTGCTACCATCTCAACATACCACTGTGCCATAGCGGTCTGCAAGCCAACATATGCTGCGACACATCTTCCAGCCTTCATCAACCGTGTTGGCTTTGTTTTACGGTTGCTTTTCTATACATGTTCAGCATCATTACAGCTCATTACATCATTTTGGGTGCTAACCACAGTTCAATTCTTCTTCTTCCTCCTCTTCCTCTTCCTCCTCTTCTTCTTATTCTTCTTCTTCTTCACTTCCTTTCTTCCTGTCACATTATCAGCGCAATTCTCCATCATCCGATGAGGTGTACAAGCAGTTCACTAAATGTGCTACCAGAAAAAAATATCGGTCTGCCATTTGCAAGCCTGGCGAGAGACATGCAGAGTTATGTATCATGGGCTAAGACAAGGTTAGAATAAAGTATGGTAAAGCTAAGTCATGGCTTGCACAGTTTTAGTTATCCATTTCTGATGTTAATTTTTTATTTCATGATAAAAGTCAAGACGTATTTTTTTTTCTCATCAGGCACTTTATTGTGATTTGATATTTACGTTGCCATTTTAACTTCCTGTTTTTGTTTAACCTATTTTTTAGACCATCTAATCTCAGCCATTCAAATGGCTCTGTAATTGGGACCTTGATGCCTGCCGAGGGGATATAATTTTACTGGCTTTTTTTTTTTTGAGAGTGTGGAAGGAGGTAAACGCTGAAATCGGAGTCAGGGGGTTGGGTTAATGGGAGTAACAAAGATCATGGGTCAGGACAGGGAATGACATGAGGTGGTGGTTCCCTGCTTGCTTGAAGCCCTGAAGGGAAGGCAGCCTCTGGTAGGAAAAAACAGCCTCTGGAAGGCGGTTCCATGGACGGGAAATTGAATGATGTAATTCCAGGTATAATCACTTTTGTTGATGTAATTTAATAGTAAAACTACAATGATAAATACAATTTATTTAAGGGTCTCAATTCTAATCCACAACCCCCACCTTGTGGGGGTTTCCCATTGGATGAAGTTTGGCCCAAGCCTTTCAACAAATGTCTGGACAGGCCTGATGTTCGACTGGAGCTGATTTGGGCAGGAATTTATAATTTGTTTCGGGTCGCAGAATTAACTCACCGACTCTGCAAAAGACACCGTGGGATACTTAATGTCCATCACATAATTCTAACAGATGGACACCTGAATTAACGTTCATCTGAGAGATGGCACACTTTGTGATGTAACATCCTGCTCCAAAGCACTAATCCAACAGTTTGTCATTGGGTCAGGAGTCAATTCCGTGCCAAACAGCTGAAACATATGTGTGACACCTAACCATTGTTCAGACCATTGCACTTTTGTAATGCATCGTGGTTTTAAGTTGGTGTGTTGTATCATGTTCTCAAACCTCACTAAATCATAAACTTGTATACTTAGTTAATGTATCACGGTCATATCTCTATCCTGAGTTATTATCCCCCTGCCAACAAACGAAGTTGGCGGGGGATATAGAAATGGGTTCCGTCCGTCCGTCCGTCACATTTCGTTTCTGGAGCTTAACTACAAATCTCCTCAAGATATATTTACAAAATTTGGTACACATATCAAGCACATAGTGAACTGGTGCCTTTTGATATTTTCTAATTGATAGGTCATATGGTTTGGCAGCCATGTTGGATTCAAGAAAAATATTAAATAATGTTTTCTGTGGAATCACATAACCTAACGAAGCGAAAATTTGCAACTATCATCTTCCATCATGTCTGCATACATAGTAAAAATTATGACATCACAATTCATATGGTTTGGTGGCCATCTTGGATAGAAAAACACACCTCATCCGATTAACACGAAACTTCATACACTTATTCCACTGGAGGATTGGAGGCAGAATTTAAATTTATGATGTCATAGGTCACATGGTTCGTCAGCCATCTTGGATTGAAAATTAATATATTTTAAAAATCTTCTCTCCAGAACGGCTGGACAGATTGAGGAAAAATTTCACATACACTTTCCCCAAGACATCCTTTCAGAAGTTTGTTAATTTATAATTGATGTCACATAGTTTGGTGGCCATATTGAATTTACCCTAAAACCTTCAAACATCTTCTTCTCCAGAACGGCTGGTCAGATCAAGGGGAAACTTCACATACATATTGCACACGCTTTGGGAATATAAGTTTGTTAATCCTCATTTACTATGGCGGGGGATATCGAAGACTTTGTCTTCAACGGATGCTAGTATTGTCTTTGTTTCACTCCCATTGAGCCATTGTGTTGCAATTGCTGAAACTCTGAGTTGTCTCATAGCATTTTGCGTAAAAACTTATTTTTATTATTAGCAGTGTCTCCATTCACTTTCTTTAAATTGAACCAAAATAATGTGGCTTACCTATGAGGACTCCAATATTATATGTACAAAGTACACCCAGCACTGTATGGCTTGGTTTGAATCATCTTTTCAATAATAATGTTTAGAAAGATTCCTTTCGTTTAAGCCTTATACTTACTGTTTTTTAAATAAAATTTCAAATTGTAATTGCATAATATAACATACATATTATTAATCACCTCTATCTAGTTAAAAATATATATGTATGAGGAGCAGGAACTTTGCTCTAACAGAAGTAGAAACCTCGATCACCATTGCAACCCTGACCCAAATATGTCAGTTATCTTCCATTCTTGTGGAAGTACATTTGTTGTGTTTACTCGTGTTGATTGGCATGCTTCACGCACCTCACCGCACATCGCTGCAGAGGCATAGCCATCTTTCACCATGCTTGCTTTTTCTGTGAGTGAGGGAAGGGGGGAATGGTGGCTATGGGTTAGTAGGGGTGATGGGGGATCGGGGATTGTGGAGGGATGGGGGAATGGTGGAGGGGATATGGGTTGGATAGTGCTGGAGGGATGGTGAGGGAGGTCAGCGAGGGAGGTTGGCCAAATATATTTTGTGCTCTGACTGAATATATACTGTAAATCAGAAGTCAGAACTCAACACGTACAAATAGAAACTTTTAGAGATAACATGCTATGCATAGTTTTTGGCCCCATCTCTTAATGGTGAAGAATCGCTTGAAAAATTCTCGAATCTGGCTCCGGATTCAGATCTTCACCAAAATCGAATCAATTCGTCCATGTCACACACCCAACCTGTACACCAAGTTTCATCTGAATCCGTCCTCAACTTTTTGAGATATCATCTAATATCGTTTTCAGCCCCATCTCTCAATGGTGAAGAATCAATTAAAAATTAAATAATTCTCGCATCCAGATCTGGATTCGGATCTTCATCAAAATTGAAACAATTCTTTCTCGTGGCACTCCCAAGCAGTCCACCAAGTTATGTGTGAATCCATCCATAACCTTTTGAGATATTGTGCTATATACCATTTTTGGCCTTATCTCTCAATGGTGAAGAATCACTTTAAAAATTCTCAGATCCGGATCTGGATGTGGATGTTCACCAAAATTGAGCATTACCGTTGTTGGCCGGTCACCTGCACACACATTTTTTTAATGATTGCTTGAAAACTGTGGCCAAAAATATTGTGAGAAACAGACAAAGACAGACAAACGCCACAGAGCAACATACATGACAAAAAAAAAAATTGAAATTTTTTTTCACAAAGTCACGCTGATGACTACAGGTAAGTCACGAATGTGTTTCTTCGGTTATACGACAATATATATATATATATATATATATATATATATATATATATGTACACACACACACATAGACATATACATTATACAACATAGCGGAATTTATTGAATAAAATTTGAAGAAGAAGTTGTTTTGGTTCCTAATACCTGTATACATACATAACCATGTAGGTTGGCTCCACTATACATAAGTTGTTATGTTATCTCTGATTGCTTGCAATTTATTTGTTTTGCTGATCACATTCCTTTCACTTGAGTACATTGTTCACATTTGTGAAAGCACTTGCAATATTTTCTTCAGCAGAAGTAGCTTCTTCAATCCTTGATTATTATTATTTATTTATTTTTGTCACGGTGGGGCCTATTGCCTTTGGAGTGTGAAGAGTTCCATCTCCTTTATCCATATTCATTCTACATCTCTCACCAACAGCTGCATGGGTTATGACTCCTCATTGGGGGCTTGTGCTCCTGCCTCCAACTTTGTTCCTTTTGAAATTGTTGAAAACAATGCCTTGTGCACCATTGGAATCTCAAGACAGGGTGGATTCCCAAAGAACCTCCCTCTCCCACCAGCAGCAAATTAGTGAGCAATTTTTTTTTAAGCAAACTTACATTTGACCTTGTTCCTCTTACCCTCCCTTACCTTTGCCATTCTTTCCCCATCTCACACATAACATGTTCCTCAAGAAATCCTCACCTGCTCATCCTCCTAAAGTCTCGGCTGTTTGTCCACCTGCATTCATTCATCGCATTATTCTCCCGATTGTGAAATCATCTCTTTGTTTCTGTTGTCGCAAGTTCCTCACTTCAATCTTTTAAATTAGCTGCCAATCCGGACCTCATGCACTGACCCTTCCATATCCATGATCTCTTCCACTCATGCTGAACCTTTCCCATCCTGTTCCTTTCTGGACAATTGTTACTCTTTATTTTTTCTGTTACTCCTCTTTTGCTCCTGACTCCTCAACTCCCCCCCCCTCCCCAACCCCACACCTCTTGTGCATTTTAAACCTGCTGCCTTTTGTGGTTTATTTATCTCCTCCACGAGCCTGGACCCTAACATAAAAACCTGGATATCATTTGGGTTTATAATATCACTGCTTAGCACTCACCTTCTTTATAGTATGGTGAAGGAACATCCCATCCCTGGTTTCTGTCATTTCATAAATAGTTTTTGAGTACTGTAAATTTCTTTCAGAAGTATCTGCTATAGGATGGAGATAATATAATTTCTTATCTTAGCAAGATTTTTTTTTTTACCATGGCCTAATATCTCTCATCTCTTTTGGAGATCATCTTTACCAATGATTTTAAAAGCCTCTCTTGTTTTAATCATATATTTCCTCATTTGTTACTTTTTCTGTTTCTTCTTTTTGTTGACCTTTCAATGTTTTTTTACAACTTGAGCAACGAATTTCTGGTGTTCCCTAAACCGACTTGCTCATTATTTTGCCTCCATTTATTGGTTCGTGGACGCCAACAGTGACCACTATTTTTGTTGTGTCTGTCTGTCTGTTGGGTGGTCTCTAGACTACCCTTAGTCTCAGGTTTTCCGTCTGTCTGTTTGTTTGTATGTAATGGACGGCTCTGGAGGCCAGAGGAGTCAACCGATTTTGATGAAACTTGACTGGTAGGACCAGGATCTAGTTGTATGCTTTTGAGCACCGCTGCTATGGACGCCACCGGTGCCTTTGAAATTTTTGACTTTGAAATTTGAAATTTTTGAAAAAAATTCGAAAAATATTTTTATATATATTTTTTTCGAAAATCAAAAATCGCCTTCCGCGCTTTTATGTGCACTATAATGAACCTTTGTCAAAAATCTTCAGCCCGATCCGTCAAAAGCTGTACGACTAGTTTGCAATTATATTACTATATGCTTTCACCCCAATGTTCGCGTTGGGATTCCCTAACATAGGGTTAGGGAATCGAACACAAATGATGAATGGACAGTTGCTTGTCATGTTCCTATATGGAACAATGAACGGCAAAAATGCCATCTGATGTGTTCTGTTATATACATATTTCAAATTCGCCTTAGTCTAGCGACCACCCATGTCGCCTAGCGGCTTGTCTGTCTGTTTGTGACTCTCTCCAGAGCATAGCTCCGTGACGTTTGATGCGATCTTGATGAAACTTGGACACAAGATAGATATCATGGTCTAGTTGTGTCTTTTTGTACGGCGTCCCACGGCCCTTGTGGGCGAAGCCACGCCCACTTGAACTTTTCATTTATTTATTTTTTCTCGATTTTTTTTTTCTCGCAATTTCATTTCCTAGAAGCTCTGCATAATGTCCATAAGTACAACATATAAAAAATCCGATTTGATTTGGTCAATTTTTATGGAAGAGATAGGTTTTTACGGTAGGGTTTCCTCAAAAGCTTCCACTAACTCAATTGTACCTATCGTGGCATCTAAAAATTAATACTGAAGGACCAATTTTGTGCTCCTCCAAGCTGTCGCGTCATGTTTTTTTCAAGATACTGTGACCTGGACTGAAAGAAACTTCGTACTTGTAAGAGTGCATCGTACATAGTGGCAATAGTCAACCTTCAACTCTGAAGCATCTATATATTAATACTGAAGGACCAATTTTGTGCTCCTCCAAGCTGTCGCGTCACGTTTTTTCAAGGTACTGTGACCTGGAATGAAAGAAACTTCGTACCTGTAAGAGTGCATCGTACATAGTGGCGATAGTCAACCTTCGGAATCCGTCTGTGACGGGGTTTCGGCTAGTTGTTCAATAATGCCCGCAAACCATCGTTGCCTCCCGGCTTGTTCTCATTTATAATCACCTATGCAAATGTATTTCATTGCTTATCTCGCTATATGACCATGGATTCAACCTTTTTTACTTGTATGCTTCACATGTTCTTCAATTCCTCTTTCGTTACATACTATCAAACATTTATATCTCCATGAGTGGATAATATACTGTATGTAGAATATCTTGAGATGTTTGTCCAATTTTGGTGATGTGGAATATCCTCTATCACCAATAACAATGCAGGGAATTGTTTTTTGGTTCTTTTTTATTGTGGGTTTGATGTATTCGATCATCATTCTACCAACTATTTTTTGACGATTTATTTTGAGGTTTAAACAGGCCAACAATACCCCCTTTTTGAGGCCCACGTTTTAACTTCTTAAGAGTGGTTGATACTCAAGTTGAAAACTTTTTTTTGTTACTTGTTTCAGCATTTTTATAATGACCAATATGTCTGAATCTAGTTTTCTCTCTGATATTTTATCTTCTCTTGTTTTCTCTTGACGTGATGCTTAGGCAGCTTCTCTCCATGGCTCTTTACATGGAGACCAATGTTTGCTCCATCTTCTTTGTAAGAGACTACGTTTCTGTACCATATCGGCCATTACTGGTGTAACACGTTGGTTGTAAACGCAATTTTTTCAGAAACAAAAGTCAGTTTGCTTTTTCTGACTTCTGCATTTTTTTTTGCAATTGCCCCCATCCTGCTCTGATACATCTCTTGATTTCTTCAAAATGATCCGTATCCATTTTTAACTGTTGGTTGAGGCAAGTGTAATCATTGGTTTCTTCAATTTGACAATGATCATTTTGGATATTTCCTTTTCTTGAATGGTGATTGAACATGATTTTTGTCATCATCATTCTCATTTTATTCCGATCTTCTGATCAACGTTGAATAACTGAAATCATGGTCGAAGAGTGGGATTTGGAGTCAAAAAAAAGAACAAACAAAGAAACTTCACTCCAATAACCATTTTAGCAGCAAAGTAAACAATACATGTAGGAAGAGTATAATGCAGAGACGGCAAACTTACTTTTGTGTGGCTCGTCTTGGTTTGATTCCCGACCCAACGATAAACTGTTGCATTAGTGCTTCACAGGCAGGATGTTGAATGTGCCATGTCTTTGGTGGATGATAAGTTCGGTGTCCTGTATTCCAGCACTATTTGGTGGACTTTAAATATCCTACAGTGTCTTTTGTGAAGAGTAGGCAAGTTATTCCAAATTCCTGCACCGACTAACTACTTGGAAGGCAACAGGATACCATTCAGTGTAATCTTTGTCATGAGAGTGCTTTGACATCACTGATGCTCTGTCTGCAGTGCGGACATGATTATATATATATATATATATATATATATATATATATATATATATATATATATATATATATATATATATATATATATATATATATATATATATACATACACACACACACACATGCACACATGTAGCATAATGTATGTATACATTGTAATAAAGATGAATGTTTTTTTTTTTTTTTTAATTCACCATACCAAGCAATGAAGATTCACAAGAGCAAAAATAAAAATAATTTTTCGAAGGGGACAAGAATAGTTTCCATATGTATCAAAAGCAGTTCGGTTCGGAGATTAACTGACCGTTGCAATTTTGTGGAGTACCTGGTCAACTAGTTTCTACTGCAAGAAAGAGAGAACACCGGAATTTTTTTAATGTAATGCATGTAATGTAAATTAATCAAATTTCCAAGGTCGACTTTGCTGCCTCTTGAAAGTGGCATCCGTAAATGAAAGCCAGAATGCACCATCAGAAGTGAACTCGATTTCTCAACGTTTTGGAAATTCACTGCATGATAACTTGTTTCATGGCACATCACGATTCAATTGTGGAATGCAGCCAGAGAGGTTATGGAAAAATCTTCTCCAGAACTCCAGCTTTTATTCTGTTCACGTATGATTCCAACCTCCCCCCTACCCCACCTCCTTTGCTCATCGTACACCCTTCAGTGCAGGCACATGATCTTTTTTTCTCTCTCTCTCTCTCTCTCTCTCTCTCTCTCTCTCTCTCTCTCTCTCTCTCTCTCTCTCTCTCTCTCTCTCTCTCTCTCTCTCTCTCTCTCTCTCTCTCTCTCTCTCTCTCTCTCTCTCTCTCTCTCTCTCTCTCTCTCTCTCTCTCTCTCTCTCTCTCTCTCTCTCTCTCTCTCTCTCTCTCTCTCTCTCTCTCTCTCTCTCCTCGCTCTCTCCTCGCTCTCTCTCTCCTCGCTCTCTCCTCGCTCTCTCCTCGCTCTCTCCTCGCTCTCTCCTCGCTCTCTCCTCGCTCTCTCCTCGCTCTCTCTCTCTCCTCGCTCTCTCCTCGCTCTCTCTCTATAGTCTTTTCCATCACCTCCTCCTGCTCTTCACCTCCCACCCACCCCCCAAGATCGCCCCCGGCTCTCCTCTTGCTATATTTAGCCAAGCTAAAAAAAGCTGTCCTGCTCTGTGGGTGCTCCCACCCTTCTCTTTCCCTCCTCCCATCCTTCATCTTCTCGTTAGATCTCCTCCCCTCCTCCACCTTTTTTTCTCCCTTTTCAAGCTACCTCCACCATTGTACGCATTCTTATTGCTTCCCTGATCACGCATACTCTGCATTTTACACAGATTACTGATATCTCTACTTTTCATCATTGAACACTGAAACAATTCAAAGATTATTTTTTAAGATGTCATTAGCACGAGTTGGTGACGTAATCAGCATGTTCTCTCTTTTCGCATCTCTCTCTCTCTCTCTCTCTCTCTCTCTCTCTCTCTCTCTCTCTCTCTCTCTCTCTCTCTCTCTCTCTCTCTCTCTCTCTCTCTCTCTCTCTCTCTCTCTCTCTCTCTCTCTCTCTCTCTCTCTCTCTCTCTCTCTCTCTCTCTCTCTCTCTCTCTCTCTCTCTCTCTCTCTCTCTCTCTCTCTCTCTCTCTCTCTCTCTCTCTCTCTCTCTCTCTCTCTCTCTCTCTCTCTACAAATTAGAGGTACTTTGTTATCCTCTTGTTCAAATTTATCGCTCATTGCTTGATTAAATCCCTGCTTCACATCATCCATGAGTCATAGCAACAGAATGTCAATTCACTGCTGACTTCATTATCAAAAGTCATAAAAAGGGTATTGGAGTTATATCTGATATCATGGATTTCAGATATTACAGTACCCCATCGATATTTAATCAAAACCTCAGTTTGTTTATTTCAAAACCTTTGAACTGGAGTGCTTGGACAGATGGGGTTGGGTGTACAATGAGGGAGAAAAGTTATGATCATTTGCAAAGAAAAATGAGTTGGAATAATAGTCTCTCTCTCTCTCTCTCTCTCTCTCTCTCTCTCTCTCTCTCTCTCTCTCTCTCTCTCTCTCTCTCTCTCTCTCTCTCTCTCTCTCTCTCTCTCTGTCTCTGTCTCTGTCTCTGTCTCTGTCTCTGTCTCTGTCTCTGTCTCTGTCTCTGTCTCTGTCTCTGTCTCTGTCTCTGTCTCTGTCTCTGAGTCTCTCTCTGAGTCTCTCTCTGAGTCTCTCTCTGAGTCTCTCTCTGAGTCTCTCTCTGAGTCTCTCTCTGAGTCTCTCTCTGAGTCTCTCTCTGAGTCTCTCTCTCTCTCTCTCTCTCTCTGAGTCTCTCTCTCTCTCTCTCTCTCTCTCTGTGTCTCTCTCTCTGAGTCTCTCTCTCTCTCTCTCTCTCTCTCTGAGTCTCTCTCTCTGAGTCTCTCTCTCTCTCTGAGTCTCTCTCTCTGTCTCTCTCTCACTCAAATTTGCCATATTAATCTGAGCATTCCAAACATGCTTGGAGGTACACACACACACACACACACACACACACACACACACACACACACACACACACACACACACACACACACACACACACACACACACACACACACACACACACACACACACACACACCAGATACTGTATGTTGATAGTTTTGTGCCAAAAGACACCAATACAAAACTGGAGAATATGGATATTAATGGAAAGTCTTTACATAACGTTTTCAACCTACTGTAGCAATGACAAAACTGAATGCAGTAATCAAACACAGTCGTTGGGTTTGCCATTTTTTTCCTCTTTGTGTCAAGGCTCATGGAAGAGGATAAAAGAGAGTAACAACAACAGAGGGTAAAAAGAGATAAAAAGCACAAATTGAGGCAAAGTGGAAATATGAAGACTGACACATGCACACATGTATGACAGCACAATCGGGGAAGCCACAAATTAAAGGTGTACAAATGTTGCAAAGGTAGAAAGGGGAGAGCCAATCATGTGGTGATGTGCAGCCAACTTGAAGTCCTAAAGGAAAGACATGAGACATGAGGAAGATGCTGCCCACATCTATCTATATATTACTAAAACTCTCATCTTGTATGTATGTTCCATAATTATCTAAAAAAAAAAAATCAAAAAATCAATTCCCGATTCAGTAAAGTACTCTTCGGGAGTATTTGATCAATGCAAACAACCTCAGCGGTATAGTTCGCTGGAGCTATCTTTTTTTTTTGTCTTGAAATGATTTTTTTTCCATTAACTGCTGTCACAACGGGAACCCAACGGGTTCACGGGTCATCTAGTGTAAAATAAAAGGAAGGGATGAATGAAAGTTAGGGAGCATTAAGTTCAGATTTTAGGAGGGTTGTCACAGGATGTGAGTTTCCAGTTGAACATGTCTGACCTGAAGTCAAAGGGCTTGGGAAAAGAATTACAAGAGCAGAGGAGCAATACAGTACACCACAATAGAGCTGGTAAAACACTACAAGGCCACCAACCTGCCTGTGTTGAGCCAGAAGCAGACCCTGAGACCCTGGCTCCTGTCATGGGATGCTAAAGATGCGGAATGACTGAGACTCCATGTCTTTAAGGAGATAAAGATAAGATGCAGCAACATTAATCACCCACTGGAGGGGAGGGGGTTTTCAGATGAAGGCCTTGCTCTTCCATGGTTTTTCAAATGAAGGCCTTGTCCAACTTTTTAGCTGTCAACAGAAGTGCAAATACTTCGCCTTTGTTGAGAGATCTTAGGCAGCGGCCTTCTTTAGAGGCTAACTTGGAGGTATTATCTGCTCAGGAAAGATAATATAATAGGTGATAGTGAGGCTCAAGCACTGTAGAGATTATATCTGGCCCACAGACTTGCAACAAAAAATATTGGGATATGCTCGACGGTCCTTATGAAGTGGATGTGTCTTTCCGGCATTAACGTATGTTCCAGATAGATGATTCACCGAGACCCTGTTCTTGCCCTTCTCCTGCACTTTCTCTCCTTGCACCACACTTCTGCCCACCTTCACTAATTGTGGTGAGTGCACGCATTTGTTGTCATCACACTGTTTTGCCTTTGCCCCTTTTTGTCTGTTCATCCACTGCCCCCCTGTCACTCTGCTCTTCCACAGGCCTCGATACCTATATGAAAAGTTGCTTATTTTTCAGAGCGGAGTGCTGCCACAGCTTGCCAGGTGGAAAGGGGAGGAACCATCATATGCTGAGTGGAGTCATCTGCAAAGTAATACAATGAATTTTCAAGGTGATACAAAGAGAAATTGCGATTTTCGATTGAAAAAGATAAGTTATTGATGTATATACATCAAGAAGATGATTGATCCCAGAATTAGATCTTGAATTTGGTCAGCCTCTACAGGTGTGCTATAATGCTATCCAAATATACCAACTGCTTGCAAGTGTTCAGGTAATCTGATAGCCAGTCAAGGAGGGGATTTTGGATGCCATGAGCTTACAGAAGGATAAGCAATGTTGGGTTCATGGCCCTGATCTATCCCTTTTTTTTTTCTCTCTCTCTCTCTCTCTCTCTCTCTCTCTCTCTCTCTCTCTCTCTCTCTCTCTCTCTCTCTCTCTCTCTCTCTCTCTCTCTCTCTCTCTCTCTCTCTCTCTTGATTACTGCCTTGTGAAATTGTTTGTCTCCTTCATGGTTTTCACAAAGCAGTCAAGATGCCAATATTTGTGGCAGTTCAGCAAGGCATATTGGTCAAGCTATTTCAAGGCAAGGATTTCCCTTCAACAGACTGCTTTCTCTCCTTCACCAGTTCATCCCTTCACATCTGACTCGACATTGAGAGACTTCTTCACTGACTGATGCGTATGGTGAGGACCCAGCCTTACCTTTTGAAGCTATCTGCCAAAAGTGACCCTCCTTCAATGGTAATCTGATTATGCATTTTTTCATGCGCTAAAACAACGGATCAATCCTCGATGGTATTGTCATTGATCAGCTGTTGAGAATATGTCTCTCAATGCAGGAAAATCTCACACACTCATGACAACCCTCTAATAGCAATGATCTTCACTATTTTTTTAGAAGGGGGCCACTTTTGATGAGAAGACATCAGTTTGAGAATCACCACACCACCTGCAGGACTCCAAAATGGCTGCTATTTGGCCTCACCTTCACATACTCTTTTTTTTTCTCTCTCCATTGTTGTTACTGGGCTGCAAGCATAATTGTTGGCATACTACCATCTACTGATGTAGTTATGTTAATTTTATGCATCGCATTGGAACACACATTTGAACCCATTGAGTCAATTTGATAGCATTTATGGCGGATTATGATGGGGGTGTTTTCACATTTGTGTATTATTGGCCACGCATCGGAGGCCGCACTTTTGGCCAACAGGGGCCGCCAGTTTTACTTTTCTGCCGAGCCCCTGGAAAAGGTGCAATTCAAGAAGCTCTTAAGTCTGACTATCTACCACAACCTGTCTTTGGCAGGACATATCTCCAAACTGACCATGAAAGCTGGCCAACGCCGTCATTTTATTTGCAGAGCCAACCCATTATTTGCCAGACAGAGCACAGCACAGTGTATAATGCCTTCATTTAAAGTAACATGGTGTCTGGATCTGCAGTTTAGACTGGTGCAGCTACTTCCTAACTTACTCCCCTGGAAACTGTAGCATCCGTGGCTTTATTATTATTGTTAGCATTTCTTGGCAGAAGGCTGAGTCCCAGAATCCGTTTAACATTCACAGCAGACAGGTTAGTGGGCACTTCGTTGATGTTGCCTTGCTTCAAGTTTCATTCAACTCACCCTCTCTCTCCTCCATCCACTTGAAGAGCCCTGGGTTGCATACATTCTTCAGTAATCTATATCTGGTTTCACTCCCTAAGTTGATGCTGGATGTTCACCTCTATTCCTTCATCCCTATATTCTCTCACCGATGTGCTCTGTGTCTGTTGCCTTGTTCTCGTCTTCCAGTCTTTTAAGAGTACCCACTCATAATCACTGCATGTTCTTTCCCATACCCACACGCAGTCTTCTATTCTCGCTGACCTCACCCCCCCATTTTTCTGGGGGTTTTTTTTCCTTCTCCTTCCTCCATTGCTGCCACTCAACCACTCGTTTGTGATTTGTTCATTCGTTTTTGGCTTTATACCCTGTCAGTCTATAATCCTCTTGCACTCTGTCATTTAGCTCTTTTATGACCCAAGACTTCTGTTTTAAACACCAGCAAATACAACCCGTCACTTTGCTGAAGGGAATATTCAAGGGGGGGGGGGGTGGGAGAGGAGAGAGAGAGAATGGAGAGAGAAGGAGTGGAGGAGGAATGGAAGGGTGGGAAGGATGGAAGAGTGGGAGGGATGGATGGAAGGGAGAGAGGAGAGGGAGAGAGGATGGCTGGGAGAGGGAGAGGGAGATGGAGAGGGGATTCCGGCAGATGTGATGCCCAGTTTAACGTCCATCTGAGAGACGTCCCACACATTGATGAATCACCCTGCTTGTGAAACACAAGGATGACAGTTTCTAGCTGTGTCATCCCTCCCTCTCCCTCTCTCCCCATGCTTCTCCACCCCTCCCCTTCTGTTAAGGACTGATGGTTTAGTTTTGAATTTGGTGGGAGAAAGTGGTGGGGGAGAAGGATAGAGGAGGAAGTGAGGGGTTGGGGGGAGTGGAGGGGCACAGGGAGAGGGGTCGGGGAGAGGCAGGATATGGTGGGAGAGAGAGTGGAAAGTGGAGAGGCATTCCAGCAGATGTGACATCCAGTTTAACAGCACACACATTGATGTGTGTACTGTTAAAACAGCACAACGGTTCGATTGGCAACTGATAGCAATCTCCGAACCATCATTTAAACACACACCTCCCGGAGAACACCGAAATATCAAGTATGTCAGAATTGGACAAATGAACACTTTTTGAACAGTCATAACTGCTGCTAAGTTCAATTATAGAGCTCAACTTTTATAATTTCGCTTAGCTTAAGAGTTTTTTGAGGTTATGGCATGTGCGGAAATGGAATAAAGCCATGAACGCTGGTGTCTCTGGGCGTCTATAAGCATTGCAATGTACTCAGTGATTCGTAGCTATGATGATCAAGCCTTCGATAATATAAGTGAGGAAATAGGGGGGGGGGGAATAACTATCATTAAGAAATCGTAGCAGCATGTTTCAAGTCAAGGCATGGTTGAGCAAACCAAAAAATATGGTGGCTTCAGACCCCAGTGAGGTGATGCCTTCAGACTCCAAAGAGCAAGGTGGCCAAGGATGCACCTGATAAAGGATATAATAAAATATGGCCGTTAATTATCTTCAAAAGGGGTGTTTCAATGAACCCAAAACCTAATTTTCACTCATGCACTCCCATGGAGTTCCCTTTGTATGCAAGCAAAGTTTCAGGCTGTTAGGTTTCATGGTTGTGGAGTTATGGAGGAGACACACACACACACTGACACTTATTAGTATAGATGAACAGATGGGAGCATTGTGGGAGAATGGGAATGGGTTGTGAAATAAAGTAAATGAAGAGCGATGACGAAATGCCAAAGGATTCACTCACTCCAGCTATCAGGAGGGAGCATCACAAACGCAATGCACAGTAATGAAGGTGAATTAAGAGATGAGTTAACAAAGGGATAAAAGCATTTTTAGGGGAGACACACAAAGAGAGAGGGAGACGGAGACGGAGACGGAGACAACACACAACCTGGAGGGGAGTTGAATGGGAGGACAATGAGAATGGTCCAAGAATTGGAAAACTTCTGTGCGAGGAAAAAGGGATTTTCTTTTTCGTTAATTGAAATCAGCAATAGCAAAATAATGTATTTGAGGGTGGGAGGGAGGTGGTTTGATAGTTAAAGTTGAATGAAAAATAGCATACATAGAGATGGACAAGAAAGGTAGAAGACCTACTCATCCCCACAACACACAAATGAAAGTACCGGGATGCACAGCTATGGACACACTAACATTTTACAATTTTCTATCAGTATAACAACAGGTGCACACAATTAATTTGATCGACGTAACCTATCTCTTGTAAGAGCGAAGCTCGCACCATCCACTCTCTTCAACACCGAAAATTTAGGTTTTCTTGTCCTTCTCACGTTGCATAAGACCATTGTGCAATGTGATTGCTGGTGCATAGATTCTATTCCTAAACGAGGATACAGCATTCGGAAGAATATACTTTTGTATGGAGGAGCGGACATGTCTTTATGATGATGAATTGTCTATGTTGAATGAGAGTTACAATGCAGCTGATGAAACAAGTGATGGAAGGAATTACACCAAACAAAAGTTCGAATATTACCCTCTACCATTTTTGACAATATGACTACATTTATGATCGTTATCCTTGTGTGATAGTTGACTTTATGCGATGGTTAATGTGATGTGGTAGCTGATGTTGTGTGATGGTTATAACGCAATTTATTCCACCCGACAAAGTCTACTCGAGGAAGAAGGAACGTAGTGGTAGTGCGGATTCGATCCTCGATGGAGTGTAACCTCAACACAGTAAGCAATATCATGCTGTTGCAAAGCCAGTAAGAGGAGCTGCATTGTGGAGCATGCAGTCCTTCAAAGGGGGCTTAAAGTCGAGCGTTCCTTCAATTTATACATGCTTGTGGAGGTTAAAAAAAAATCCGACTTTTTCTTCTTTCTCTTTTTTTTTTTCCAAAGAGTAGACCTTGAGGTGGGCACCATGGCCGTGAAAAGAGCCTGCCGATAGATTAAATGAGAAATATAAGTTTCAGTGCAAGCAAAGTAAATGGCAATTGTTAAATATAAGGAATAAAAAGCTTCTTGTTTTTGTGTTAAAATATATATATTTGTATTTTGCTTTACAATCTTCCATTGCAAAGAATAAATTATTTAATTAGAAGATCTATTAACGTGAAAATCAAGTTATTGTTGGTCCACCTTGAACAGATTCAAAATAGCACCGATTGTGACGTCACCTTTAATTAAATACCTGAAAATTGACCAGGATCTTGCACTGCGCGGAATCCATTCTTTTTAACAGATGAGGGATCATCATTTGATTAAAGAGCTCATGGTGATATGGAATTTGCTGCAACAATTCACAATGACCTCGTTTGTGAGCAGAGAGCATTGAGATTTATCATTTGCTGCCTTTGCTTGAGAACACAGAAATATCGTGTGTATCAAAGGAATCCCGGCACCGTTTAAAACCCACGATAAAGGTCGATGTTCTCTGAAGGACGAGGAGGCTCACTGTGCGTCAGAAAGACGGTTGAGCTCACACTGTCCTGCGTTTGGCGCAAAAGCGTGCGGAGTGGGAGCGGATCCGGGGATTTTACGAGCACTATTTTTAGATTTCGTGACGGCAATGACTCAAGCTCAGGCGAGGGATCCAGCTCAGCGGAGGCTTCGCTCGGGCATCACCGAACAGCGATGGAGACTGTGACAAGCTTCCACATTCTTATCGCTCAATATCTCCCCACGTCCTCTAAGTGCATAATATAGCCCGGACGCTCATGGAGCATGCCGATGCTTTGCATACATGGAGGTCTCTGCAATTTGTTGGACTATTTGGTTGCATCTTGCACGTATGTCCCTGTGTATCCATTGGATATGTGACTGACCTTCATTAGCTACAAGTATGTATATATGTGTATATGTATATGTATATATATATATATATATATATATATATATATATATATATATATATATATATATATATATATATATATATATATATATCTGGTGAACTCTTTACCAAGCATACTTGTGCTGCCGAAGCAGTTTCGTGGCAAGGGTTATACTCGTTGGTTTGCAATTGCCTTCCCAGCGTTGTTTGTCCATGATCTGGCCTTTTAAAAATTCTGGCCGGAGTTTGAAGCATCGACCGTGTGTGTGTGTGTGTGTGTGTGTGTGTGTGTGTGTGTGTGTGTGTGTGTGTGTGTGTGTGTGTGTGTGTGTGTGTGTGTGTGTGTGTGTGTGTGTGTGTGTGTGTGTGTGTGTGTGTGTGTGTGTGTGTATTTGGTTGTCGGTACTGGGGCGTTTGACGCAGGTAAGTTTCTCTTTCTCCATCTGTACCGGACCTTTCCCACTCGGTGTCACACAAACTCCAGCGTGTGAAATCCAATATAGCATTTAGAAGGCTGAAGAGTCAAACCGGCTTCCCTGATCTGCTCAAAGAGTTGCCACAGTGTTTTGACATGGTCTTCCCATCTGACTGTGTGTGTCAGGATGTCATCCACATCGTGGTCAATGTTACCTCAATCATGCAGCATCTTTCTCATCATTCGAGTGATGGTTGCCACTGAGTTTACCAAGCCAAATGGCATCTTCTTAAATTGGTTGCAGCCATCTGAGGTTACGAATGCTGTCTTTTTCTTTGAGACTTCCTCCATACGAATCTGCCAGTCACACTTTCTCAAATCGATCTTGGTAAAATACCGATCTCGTTTCAGCTTTGCCATGATAGTTTCAGGGTTCCCCCTGGGTTCAGTGTCAAACTTTGTGACCAAGTTCAATTTCTGAAAGTCAATGCAGAAACGGTTGGATCCATCCTTTTTCCTCACAATCACCACCGGCAAGTTGTCGGTTGCTTTTGATGGTTTGATGATATCTGTTTCCAACATCGCTTCCACTTCCTCCTTGATCACAGCTTGCACAACATACAACATTTGGCGCTGCTCGATTCTGGCTCATTTGTGGTGGACTCAATCTTATGCTCCTCCAGGTTGGTAGTGCCTGGGTTTCTGGTGAAGATGTCCACAAACTCCTGGAGTTTCCCCCCTCTGCCTTGCTGACAGGTCCTCACTGATATTGACATCCTTATGTGTCTCTCCATCAGCCCTGGGTCTCAATTCCAGCAAGTCTTCATTCACCAAGACACATTCTTCATCACCATCCAACTCTGGGTCGAAGACTGCCATACCGGCCACATCTGGCTGTAATGTGATATCAGCTGCTTTGTCAGCTCTCTCATGATACAACTTCAAAAATTTGGCATGGTAAATTTTGGTCTTGCTTTTGACACAGATCTTGTCTATCCGGTTGACTAATTCCTGAACTTCATGTGGTTCTTTCTATTGGAGTGTCAACTTGTTCTGCTCTGTTGGTAGTAGCAATAAAACTCCATCTCCAACCTTTAACTTTCTGTCTCTGGTTTTCTTGGCATAGAAATGCTTCTGACTGCTTTGAGCTGCATGTGGACTCTCTGGCGCCAGTCAGCAAGTGTCCTCCAGTCGATTACACAAGTCAAAGACATTGGTAGGCATTATGAACCTCCGACGTGTTCTCTCCAGTCCACAGTTCCTTCCACAACTGCATGGGCCATCTTACGTTCTTCCTTCGAGTAGCTTTAATGGTGAGAACCCAGTACTTGCATGAGGCACCTCACTATAAGCAAATAGCACCGCCTGCAGGTACCTGTCCCAAACATGTGGTCACTCTTGACACACCTTCCTCAGCATGCTGTTCAGAACTCCATTGACCCGTTCATACAAAATCCATTGCACCTGGGGTTATATGGTGTCGTGAAGTGTTGCTTCATCGCATTGAGTCAACACACTTTCTTCATCAGGTCCAATGCAAATTGAGTACCTCAGTCACTTCGTACCTTTTGTGGGAGTCCTACTCGGGAGAAGACTTCCAGCAGTGCTTCCACGACTCTCTCTGTCTCAGTCTTGGGGATCGCAGTTGCTTCAGAGTACCTAGTGGTGTTTTTTTTATGTTGAAGGCTGCAGTCATGGACTAAATAGTCCTCATCAAGGTCAGGCCTTAAATATAGACAAATAAAAGAGAGAATGTAAAGTGAAGAGTGAAAATGAGTGAATAAGAAAAGTGGATGATTAAAAATGTATGATGTTTCTTTGAAAAGTGTATGATGTTTGTTTGCAAGAAAGAGAGATTAAAGCTTGCCTGTTAGTTATAGTTTGAGTGAGACAGAAAGTAAGACCAGCAATCCTGACACAGAGAGTGTAAGATGGTTCCGGGCACCACTTTAACACTCCCAAGTCAGAATGGTAGTACTACCCTGAGCAGTTGCTGTCTACAACCTACTACCTAATATAACTGTAGTCTACAACGAACGGTCAAAATGTACTGGTTGCCCTTATCAAACACTGGGGATAACAGTCCAATCAGATCCATGGCCACTTTGCAAAAGGGCCCCTTGATCAACGGCATGGTTCCCAATGGTATATTGGAAACCCTCTCTTTGGGGATGGTCCTCTTGCAGAATCTGCTGACATCACTGGTTATTCCTGACCAATGCAAGTTGCTGGTTCTACTGTCAGTTGTCTTCTTCACTCCAAGATGACCTCCAACAATCGATTTGTGTGTCAATTTCATCACGGCCTCCCGACACTTGGTCAGAACGATGATTTGCATCACCTCGGTCATGTCAGTCGTGTAGATACGGTGTAAGACACCTTTGTGGACTTTCAGCCTGTACTTGCTCTTGTCCCACGTCTGATGATCTCTGTTATGCTGCGCCTCCTTATACAACCTTTAAAGTGAGACATCTTCCTTCTGAGCCTGCTCGAGCTCTTGCACAGTCACCTCAGAAATGTCAGATTGTGACACCTTCAATGGTTTGATGTCATCCTTGTTGCACTTGGTCTGTGCCCTGGTCACTGCTGCTTGTGCCAGCTGTGGAATCCATTTTGGGTCTGGATCCTTGACCTCTCATGCTCCTAGTATATTACCGATCACAAGATCACAAATGGGGTCCTCCATGCACAGGACCTCCACCTCTCCGATGTAGTACGTTGTGTCCGCATGGATCTTTGCAACTGGATAATGACGCAATGTACTATCAATCAGCTTGCAGGAGTAGACCTTGTCAGTCATCTGCCTTGTAGTCACCAGGTTTTTCTTCACAGCTGCACTAATACATCCTGAGTCTTGGAGTATTGTCACTTTCTGTGAACCCATGTAGCCTTCATCCAGAGTGATGTTGCCATTGGTGATGCCAATGGTGGTTTCCTCAGAACTGCTGAAGACCATAGGTGTTGACTGAAATCCTCCTTTGTTCACCTGGATCTCTTCAGGACTCTTTTGCACAGCTGATACAGACTGCTCTTTCGGCTCTGCTCTGCACATAACATCTTTCCTCTGTAAGTCATGCACCGCACTGGTTGCCTTCTGTTGTGTCCTCATCTGAGCTGCTTTCCTCAATCGACATTCGGCCATAATGTGGCCTTTCTTGTTACAATTGAAGAATTCCCTCTCGCTTCTCCTGAATTGGGGCTTTGTGGGCTGATGGATCAGTCTTGTACAGCAAACTGTCTGACCTTGGTTTCACTGTGACATCCTTCTTCTTGACTGTCCTCCCAGTAATACACACACCATGTGCTTCAATATACAGCTCAGCCAAGGTTGTCATTGCTTCAGTGTTCTGAGGTACTCTCTCACGTATGAACAGAGCCATCTCCGTAGAACACACACTAAGGAACTGTTCACGAACCAACAAGTCAGTTAATGCTTCAAAGCTGCGTTTGTACTTTGAGTTTCAGTTCATGACACATTTCAGATGGTGCTTTACACAATGGACTTTGATGGCAGTTTCACCTTCATCAGGCTTAATTTATTTGAACCTCTGGCGATATCCCTCCTCTGTAAGTTCATACCTCTTCAACAATGCCACTTTGAAGCGATCACAGTCATGAGCATTATCCGAGGGCATACTGTTGTATATCTGGAGTGATTGTGCCTTGCAGTAACTGCGGTTCTTGTCCATGCTGGAAGTTTTGTCTGAGAACGTTCCAGCATCTTCACGAATCACACCAGGCAGTTTACAATACAAGATTGCCATCTACAGTCAAAATAGCTCATTTTACATCAAGCAGTTTATAATTACAATTTACCGATCCATGCTCATGGGCACTCAACACGAAAATGGCTGATTTAAAAAGAACCGGTAGTCGAGGTGATTATCGGTGGCTACGTTCGTAGAAAAGGTGTCGCACAGAGGTTTTATGGTTTACCAAAAATCCACAAGCAAGATGTTCCATTGAGGCCAATCGTGTCCTTCATTCATGCTCCTTCATGCAACTTGTCCCAACATGTAGCACGTATCATCAGCAAGATGGTGGGAAAAATGGACAGGATGGTTAAAAATAGTGAGGAGTTTGTGAATAAGTTTGAAAAAGAAAAGAAAACGCATCACAATTCAAGATGAGGAGGTTATGGTGTCATTCGATGTTGTGTCCTTTTTTAACGAATGTCCCAGTGAACTTGACAATGAGAGAGACATGGGAGCGCTTGGACAAATCTGAAGATTGGAAACGGCATGTACAAACAGCCAGTTAACTGAGGATGATGTTGCCGGTGTTGTTGAGGTTATGTCTGGATAGTGCGACCTTTGTTTATGATAACGTTCACTACAAACAAATTTGTGGAACAGCATTGAGTTCACCCATGTCGGCAGTCATGGCTAATCTTGTCGTGGAGGAGCCGGAAAGGAACTTGTTCAGGATGTGGACTAGTTCCTGCGTTTCTGGCTCAGGTATGTGGATGATACTTTTTCCATTATACTCCTGGACAAAGTCGATCACCTCCTTCAAAAACTGGGTCAGGTGTATATTAGTATCAAATTCATGAAGGAAATTGAGAATGAGGGTAAGTTGTCCTTTTTGGATTTTGAGGTGCACTGGCTAAGCAATGTTACGTTAGAAACGTTGGTGTACAGGAAACCAACGCACACCAATAAACTGCTGGACTTCAACTCATGTAATCCCTTGTCATAAGTGCAGTATAGCACGGGTATTAACATCCCGCGCGTGGACAATCTCGTCATCAGTGAGGGTGTAACTTAGGAACTCCAACAGGTACATTAAATCTGAAAGAACAATGGCTATGACAGGAGGTTGCTCCAGGGGTTTAGAAGGCATAAAATAACCAACAACAAACCAGAGCTGATTGATAGGTGTGTGTTACCTTATTATCCAGATCTCTTGGAGGGAATTGCAAAAATGTTGCATGTACACATAGTGGAGTATCCCACAAACCGCTACGTACTATTCGGGGTGTTTTAACCAAACTGAAAGATGCAATACCGGATAGTGACAAGTTAGGTGTGGAGCAGAGCACCAGGTGCAAGGTCTATGGAGAGGCACGTATCGGAGATTTGGGGGAGAAACCTTCTAGTCCGGGAGCCAACCTGTGTACGAGGCTGTTTTAGGGTTGGACCTTACAGCCTCTGCTATAAAATTTTACACCCCCAGGATGTTTAGATATATGTTTGCAGTTCATGAAAACCAATGTTGGCAATTCATAAGCTCTTGCGAAAAATTTTGGCGGCCGTTTTTGTTTGAGGAAGATTTGAAAAATTTGATAAAACAGCAATTGTCAATAAAATTTCTAAAAAAATTAAAAAATCACATTCATGAAAAATAAATGTGAACTAAATGTAAGAATTCAATCAGTGCATTGTAAAATGACAAAAAAAATTGCCTTTGTGAAAGTAAACCTCGTAAAAGTACATAATTTTGTGAAAAATGCCTTAAAAATAACGTTTTTTGAAGATGGCCTTTAGAACTTTTCTTATCATAGGCAGATGCTGCATTAGAATACTAATTTCTCTTAATGTGATATGAACATGGTATCCATGGCTAATTAAAACAGCAAATTTGATTGAGTTCTATCAATTTTTAAAGAGAAAATTAACATTTTTGTCAACCAAAGTTACCCCTACCCCCAAAATCCTCTTACTCTATTGAACACAGTTCGGTTAAGGTTTGCTGGATCCAGGTTGGGTACTTCACAGTTCACTCTTCCAAAGGAAAATTCAATGGTGTTTGGAGTGACATGGCCCTGGAGCAGACATACAACAATGAAGGGAAGACATCTCTGTTCAAACGCATATCTCAGGCACCAGCTGCTCGAGATAAATATGTGAAAACAGCACCATTTCTCACAGCTGTATCAGAGAACATAAAGTCTATGGCTAATCTAGGCCAACAGGAATCTACTCATCATGGAGAAACACAGAAGCAGGCAACAGAAGAACATATGCATGTTGAGGAGATCAAGAAAGTGATATGCCAGCAGATGATAAACCCATTCCAGTGTAACAACCAAGTGGTTCTGCTCAATAGAGCAACTAGTGAGAAGGCTGCTTCAAAAGACTTGGTCCATGCTCAAGCTAAGGGCATGGAAGCCATTATGAAAGCAGAAGAGGTGGTCTCTATTAAGATTGAACCAGTGAAGCTGGTAACTTTCTCCTCACAGAAGAAATCAAAACCATCAAGGAAACAGAGTTTAATCAGGATCTATCAAGATGAGACTGCAACTACACGTGTGCTGTGTTTCTATCGAGATGCCGACCCAGTCACAAGACAGATTGCATTTTCCCATGAGTGGACAGACTATCCATCATCCCTGTTTGAGGTTGATCCACGCTTAGCACAGGGGGTTGTAATGCGCAAAGGCAACGAGTCTGATTTCGTGGCAGTGCTAATTGCTGAAGCTGAGCAGGATGTTGTTTTACAGCTGCCATCATTACCACAGAGTGACCTATACACAGTTTATCTGGTAGACACAATGGCATTTGTAAATAAATACCAAAAAATGGGTGCGAAAACATTTGGTGAACTTCCCCAGCTGTATCTTCGCAAGCAGGTGTATCCTGCAGTTGAAACCTGAAATGTGCAACTGTGTCAACATCATTGGTGATCAGTATGATTTTGATGATAGCCGTACTTTGAAGGGTGATGAGCAGCAGAGGAGAAACCAGACAGACCAGGCAAGACAATTCTCACCATCCAAGAGTCTAGAAATTCCGGACTGGAATTTATTCATGAAGAATCCAAGAAATAAAGGAAATCTTCAGAACTTCATTGGCACTTCCCTTTGTGAGAGTCCTGAAGCTATTCCGGATGGAGTGACCATCATTCTTGGTAGTATGATGGAAAACAAAGGTCACACTCTTTCCATCACATCAGCATCAAGTTCAGTTCTGGACTTACCTTGTGAAGAACATGAAGAGGCAGACACAAGGATTATTGCTCATCTTGCGTATTGTGTGGAATATCTTGATCACCATCGAGCTGTTGTGCATGCAACAGATACAGACATAATTATGCTGTGTATATATCACTTCTGCTGCTTGAACACATTGCAAGAACTCTGGATACAACGGCAGAATCAATACCTACCTATTCATGAGCTGGTAGAAGTGTTGAGCAAGAAGTACCAGAAAATCCTCTTGATGTCGCAGCTACACTTCTGTGCACATATGTGTTGTGTGGATGTGACACAGTGAGCTACCCATTCAGAAGGGGAAAAGAAGAGGTCAGGTCAGGTATGGGAGCATGTGCCAGAACAGCGCGTCGCTGCGTCCACTTTCCGCCGGTACTCCAGGGGCCTCCGTCTGGCCATCCCCCAGGCAGATGCCAGGCCCATCCCCATCTCCTTGAGATGATGGTCAACCTGCTGCAACCATGAGGCACGTGGTCGGCCCACTGGCCTCCCACTCATGAGACTCCCTCGCTGAGAGAATCTGGTGAGCAGGATCAGCGTCAGGAAAACGAGCCACATGTCCATACAGCCGCAGCTGACGCTCACGGACTATGCAGGTAACAAATCTCATCCGAGTCTCTCTCAGCAACCGCTCGTTGGACACAAAATCCGACCAGCGATAGCCAAGGATTCTCCGAAGAGACCTGGTACCAAAGGAATTAAGTCTCCGTCTCAGATCCTTGGTCAAAGTCCAAGTCTCGCACCCATAGAGCAAGACTGGAAGTACCAAGGACCTGAAGACTCAGACTTTCGTCCTCCCGCACAGGTACCGGCAGCGCCACACCCCATGATCCAGTGAATCCATGACTCCCCAGGCCCGACCCAGACGTCTATTGACCTCCGGCTCACAACCTGCGGAGACATGAATATCACTGCCAAGGTAAGTGAATCTCTCCACGACCTCAACATCCTCACCACAAACAGACACAGACAGGACAGCAGCATCCAAGATGTCACCGAAAGCCTGGATCTTAGTTTTGACCCAAGAAATCCGTAATCCCAACGGCTCCGACTCCTCATTCAGCACCTCGAGGGCCCCCAAGAGGATGTCTAAAGTCTCCGCAAAGATGACTGCATCATCTGCAAAATCAAGGTCTGAGATCTTGACATTGCCAAACGATGCACCGCAACTTGATCTCTCCGACATCCTCCCTAGAATCCAGTCCATACAAGTGCTGAAAAGTGTGGGGGCAAGTACACATCCCTGACGAACTCCAGTAACAACTGGAAATAAGTCAGAGATGGTACCACCACACTTCACAGCACTCTCAGTACCAGAGTAGAGTTCAGACATCAGATCGATCAGTTTCGGTGGCACCCCACGAAGACCAAGAATCCTCCAGAGGACATCCCGATTCACTGAATCGAACGCTTTACAGAGATCAACATAGGCTGCAAGCAGCCCCTGCCGAAACTCTCGTCTGTGTTCGGTGAGGACACGAAGTGCAAGGATACGGTCAATCGTTGACCTCTTTGGTGTAAAGCCTGACTGCTCTGGACGCTGGTGCTCAAGCAGATGGTGGCAAACCCTATCAAGAATTATCCGAGCAAAGACCTTGCCCGGCACTGAGAGCAGCGTCACCCCTCGGTAGTTTTTGCAGTCTTGGCGATCACCCTTCCCTTTCCAGAGAGGGACAACAAGGCCCCTCTTCCAGTCAGTTGGGATGATGCCTGTGTTCCTGTGAAAAGAAGAGCGGCACAGGTTTCTCTGGGACTGATAGGAAACCTTCCCCACCTTGTTGATTTTGGAAGAGATAGTGAAATGGCAGCAACAGAATGTGTCATTGATGAGGCCAGAGTATACTGGACTGCTCTGCATGGCCAAAAAGGGTTCAGCTGTTTGGATACCCTCAGGCAGCATATGTTTGTCTCTTCAAAATTAGACCTTAGGTCACTGCCAGCAACAGAAGATGCGTTTTACTTCCTTGTTTTAAGAGCATTGTATCAATTGCTTCTGTATAGACGTGCACATCTCAGTGACCGAGCACTTCCCCCAGCCACAACATTTGGCAGAACCCTTATCAATGGAAAACTGGTCCCAATTCTCATGTCTAAGCCAGCCAAGCCAAACATAGACAAAACGGTGTCTTGCATGTGCAAATTATCCAAATGTCTGAAACGATGTTCATGCAAAAAGGCTGCTGTGCCTTGCTGAGTGACATGCATATGCCTTGGTCAGAGAGGTTCATGTGGTGGAGTTGTTTCAGAGAGTGACTCTTCCTCTGAAGAGGATGTTTCATGTCACAATATTGTGTTAATCCATTTCTAATTTTATCTTCCTTAAAACCATGGCATGTAAAAGTATGTTCTTGTTCCTGACCCCATTGATAGTCAAGCATTTCTGAGTTACATAAATCTTTTGTTGTTTGACATATAACCTTGTCAATTGAAGGTAGGTTAAATCTACACCAATTGTGATATAGGAAATGAACTCCTCTTTAATATGAGGGGTCATTTGTGTATATAGGTTTAGTGGTTATGATTTTAGGACAATATGAATTACCCCTACCCCCATCCTACATCTTCGCTTTTGCCAACATTTTGTTATCAGAGGGGGCTCGCAAAAGTGTTGACTGTGTTGTTGCGCAAGAGTTTCACCATTGCCAACATTGGTTTTCATATACTCAAAGGGTGTCTCTTTATGAAAATCAACACAAAAATTTTATAGCAGACCGGGCAATTTTTTTTTAATTTTGATCGGTTGGCTCCCGGACTATTCATACGTGGCTGGATGAGCACAAAAGGGCGATGTAATTCGGTAAGATAGATCAGTCAGCAATTGATCAGTCAGCACCACATACAACCGGGGCGTCAACTGGACCTAGAAGGAACCCGCATCGTGGATGTCACTGCCAACAAACCCTGGTGATAAATGATGGAAGCCTGGCACATTAAAAAAAACAAAGAGGTGGTCCAAGAAACGAAACCATTGATCTCCGTATGCAGTACAACCCATTGGATAAAGCATCTCTAAAAGGATTGTGCAAGAGCAAGGATACAGGTAGGTTCGACAGTAGTCTCGGTCCGCATTCACCACCGCAATAAATCGCAACGCCACTGCAACGCACCACTCACACCTTTCACCTGTAACATGCACAACACGCGCAGAAAGTGCATCAACCCGCACTCCTATCCCGATCCACATACAGAACCAAAAGATGGTTACTTAATAACCCGGAGGGACTGGGGCATGCACAGTTAGCAGTGCATACACATAATTACAATACCAGATTTTAAAAAACAACAAAATTTTAAGACCAGGAATCGGTGGGAATCCAATGATAAGTGACATTGCCACATTCTGGAAACCAAGAGATGTGTGCATGCTCGCACACGTGACTGGAAGTGGTTCACTATAGATGGCCGCATGTGGTTAGCTTTGCCTCGTGGCTTGAGCAGGCTTGCAGAACGCAAGCGAAACGTTGCCTGAGGAGGACTCTCCTGTTTGTTAAAAAAAAAATTGGGGAGTAAAGTTTACTCGCACTTTATTTGATCGATTGGTTGGCTGAGCTGTGTAGCGGAACGATTACATGTAATTGGAGAGAAGGCCCACTCAGCATTAAAAGGAAAAGAAAACAACCTTTTATTGGGCCTGACATTTCGGGAGCTGTCCAGCTTCTGTCCTCAGAGGCAGTTGTGAAAACGGTTTGCATTTCAAAATTCAGTTTGTATAATTATTCGCCTGTGTGCACGTATCTGAGTGCCTGAATGACTGCCGTTCCACCAATGGGGTCGAGGATGGGTAGTTATGAAAACGGTTTACATTTGAAAATTCAGTTTGCATGAATGTTGTCGTGTGTGCGCGTGTCTGATTGGCTGTCATTCCACCAATTGGAGTGAGTATGGGTTGAGGGAATGGAACAGAAGTTGGGATTGGCATGTTGACTTCTGGATTGGAGCCTGTGTCCAGAGTGGTTGTTGTCATGGGCCTGCAATGTTTGCGTAGGTGTCTGCGTCGGGTTTGGTAAGTTCAGTTGAGGTCAACATGCCTGTTGATTGAGTGGTCATCAGACCACCATGCCTCAATAACCTTGTGGCTTGCCTCTGAGGGGGCTATCCCCATGAGTGTGGCTTGTTCCCACGTAAAGAACTGGTGTAGGGTATCGTCGTGTGTGGCGATGGTGGAGGATGAGTAATGTGTTGCTTCTGTGCATTGCTGTTCCGTCAGTCTGGTGGCCAACCTTTCCCCTGTTTGACCGACATAGTGGTTGGTGCAGTCATGCCGGGATGTCATAAACAGTCTGACATCTGTCTTTATTATCTTTCAGTTTTGGAAGCAATGTCTGAAGAGTAGAGTTGGGTTTGTGTGCAATGCAGACACCGTGGGGCTGGATCAGATGACTGGCAAGTTCAGATGCTGTTTTGATGTGCAGTACTGTGACTGTCTTTGTGGACTTTGTTGTTTTGACGCACCTTGGTCTTGTTTTTCGCTGGCATTTCATGATTATCTGTTGGGGATAGTGATTGAATAGTGGCATTTGTCAGACTCTTTGGATTTTATTGCGTCAATCTGCCCAATGATCACAATGGAACTTAGGTCAGTCCAGTAGTGTTTTTGCACAGCTCATCTTGTGACGTAATGGGTGGCCATTGTTGTCGTCCAGTATCTTGTCCATGTGTGTGGACTTGCGGTATACTGCTGAACATATTTGGCCATCTGGTTTCCTGGAGAGTAAGACATCCAGGAATGCCAGTGAGTCTTCTTTTTCAACTTCACAAGTGAATTGGAGCTCTGGTGACCTTGAGTTTAGGTGGGTGTGGAAGCTTTTGAGTTGATTGGCCTTTATGATTACAAATGTATCATCTATGTGCCGTAGCCATTATGGCACAAGATGAGCTGTGCAAAAAGTTGCATTGTGGTGGATGGGCAGATTGACGCAGCAAAATCCAAAGAGTCTGACAAATGCTGCTATTCAATCACTATCCCCGACAGATAATCATGAAATGCCAGCAAAAAACAAGACCACGGCGGGGCAAAACAACAAAGCCCCAAAGACAGCCACAGTACCCTACATCAGAACAGCATTTGAACTTGCCAGTCATCTGCTCCAGCCCCATGGTGTCCGCATTTGCCCACAAACCCAACCCAACTCTTCTCTTCGGACATTGCTACCAAAACCAAAAGATAAAATAGACTGAGTAGACAGATGTCAGACCACTTATGACATCCCCTGTCATGACTGCACTGCCACTGCCTGGGTCAAACAGGGAAAAGGTTGGCCACCAGAATGATTGCCAACACGTGGAAACCAGACACGACACATCCTTTGCCATCGCTGCACACAACAATACCCTGCACCACTCCTTCACTTGTGAACAAGCCACAGTCATGGGGATGGCCCCCTCAAAGGCAAACCATGAGGTTACTGAAGCATCATGGTCTGATGACCGCTTGATCAACAGGCATGTTGACCTCAACCAAACTTACCAAACCCTACGCAGACACCTACGCAAACATTGCAGGCCCATGACAACAACCACTCTGGATACAGACTCCAATCCAGAAGCCAACACGCCAATAAAAACTTCTGTTCCATTTCCTCAACCTCATTGGTGGAATGACAGTCAGACATGTACACGCAGGACAATATTCATACAAACTGAATTTTCAAATGCAAATCGTTTTCACAACAGCCTCTGAGGATCGAAGCTAGACAGCTCCAGAAACGTCAGGCCCAATAAAAGGTTGTGGTTTTTTTTCCTTTTAATGCTCAGTTTGCTTTCTCTTGAATTTAATATGATTCCTGAGCTGCACATTTTTCAGTATATTCGTAAAATATATATATATATATATATATATATATATATATATATATATATATATATATATATATTTATATATATATATATATATATATGTTTTTATTTATATATATATATATATATATATATATATATATATATTTATATATATATATATATATATATATATCATGCATTGTGAGCAATAACGAATATTTTCATTTATGGATGCTTTCTGAAGATTCTGTGATTATTTTTTTTTCTTCCAGTGTATCAGCTTCGATGTGCGTCGGCACACGAAATTTCAGCTTTCGATGTCACCCCGAAGGTACAGAACATGAATATCAGTCAGTCAGCCAGTCATTGAGTGGTCAGAATGAGTTTTATATGTTAGATATTTCAATCAACACTTGTATACCAGGAGTTAACCGAATGACTTTTTTTGGGCAATTTGCTTTTGAACACAGAACAAAAATTTGAGTGAATAAAATCTGTTGCAAAATAACAACAATATCAGTTTCACAATAAAATTAGGGGCTCATGTCTTTAATCTTCACAAATAAAACAAAAGCAAATTTATTTCTACCATTCCCTAAGCAAGAAGATGACATCCCCCTTTGCAAGAAGGGTTCGCTAGTTAGGTACTTAATACGATCAGTGACAAAATCAGAGCACAGGACAACATGTTTACATCTCTCAACCCTGCTCGGACACAAACTCAGATATCTCAAATATTAATGAAGACTAACCACCAACACAGAATATTTGGAAACTATCAAACTGCAAATTAAAGTGATTTGAATCGAATTAATTTAACGAGACAGATGATACTGTTTTTTTTTTTTTTTCCTCACAAGCACAATAATTCTTGGTTTGATGGATGAAAGGGTGCAACACCAGTCACTTTCAACTTCCAGCTGATTGTGCTGCTACAATGAGAGTTGAAAAACCAGGTTTGCACAGATAAGTAAAGAAAAAGGAATGATCAAACACAGCACTTCTCCAAGTTTTGGGTAAATCTGAAAGTAGTTCTCCAAAAACTCTTCCAGACTTGGGGCTTTGAAATTATCCTTTGAACTTGAGTCACACTTCAATTTGATGGCTTCTTGCAGAGGGTCCAGCAACGAATTCACAGCAATGTTGAATGGATTTTGCACCAATTTCCAAACAGGATTATCCAAGGTGGCATCTGGAAAATAGTGCATGAACTCCTCAGCAAGGCAATTCAGGTGAGACATAATGTTGTTCTTTTGATCCAGATAATGCTGATCAAGATCTTCCTTTTCAGCTCGGCGTTCATCGAGATGAGGGAACAATGAAACGTTTCCAACTTGTAGTCGGCACTTCCAAAGCTGAATTTTCTCCATGAAAGCTCTGATTGCATTGTAGTGGGCAATGATGTTTGCATTTCTTCCTTGTAGCTTTGAATTGAAGTTGTTGATAGCCTCAAAAAAGTCCACAAGTTATGCCAGTGAAAGCTGAAACATTTAGTCTGTGAACGTACTGTACAATTGTTCTGTTTTTCTGGCCTTGAAGAAAAATTTGTACTTCATACTTAAGGTCAGAGAGTCCACTCAGAATATTGCCTTTCAAGAGCCAGGGGACTTCTGTGTGAAACAAGAGAGCTTCATGATCAGCTGCCAAATATGCGCAAATAGCTGCAAACAGCCTCGTATTTAAAGCGCTCTTCTTCACAAAATTGGCAAATTTTATTGTCAAATTCAGTGAATTACGCAGGTCATCAGGAAGAAAGGTCTTAGCAGAAAAGGCTTGTCTGTGGCTGACACAGTGAGTCCCGGTTATGGCTTGATTCTACTATTTGGCCAATGGCATGCATCTAGAACGAGAGGCAAGCATCGCTGAGGCAACGTCAATGCAAAGGCCGACTAGCTTTTCCCATGAAAGACCATTTTCTTGGCAAAGTCAGAAACTGTTGCCAAAACGTCTGAAGGCTTTTGTTTGCAAAGCATTTTTCTGTGCCCGGCCAAGCATTTCCTTCCCAGCCAAGTCATCCTCATATCCTCCACTGATGTGAATAGCCAGCGCATGGTGTCTGGAGCATGCGGGCCTTCAATCCACATTGTCTCCTATCGGGCCTTGTCTCGACTCTTTTATTATCCTCTCTGTCCCACTCAAATTACCAGCCATGTTGTCTCAGAATCACCCATGGACATCCAGGGCTCCATTCGATCCTCTGGAGACCCGAACAGCCTCCAAGTGTGGACTTGGCGGTATGTGGGCCTGCAAGCCACACGCGCCTCATATCAGGCCTCGTCTCCACTCCTTCATAAGTTTCTCCATCCCGCTCACACCACCAGCCCACTCTCCACTGCAGGTTCTTCCTCTCCTTCCCTTTGTCACCATGGTGGTGGTTTCAGGATTACCATTCGCAGGTTCAAGTAGTGAGTGAGGTGGTGTGACGAGGAGATTACGTGCCAGATTTTTCGATGCCAGTGTGTGTGTGCGTGCATGCGTGCATGCGCATGCATCTGCATGCACACGTGTATAGGATAGGTATTGTCGGTCATGTAAATTTATGGGTACTGTATATAATGTGTATGATGACATATCAATATGTACTAGAATGCAAGATATGTTGCTTCAATTACGGGAACACCAATATTTGCGTAATTGCTAAAAAAAAAAAAAAAAAAAACGGCTGTTAATGATCAAAAATTTTTTTTTATATGTGCTGTTCACATATTGGCTGAGCTATACACTCAGGGAGCAAGGAGGGGGGAGGTGTGAATGGGACATTCATCACAGCCTTTTTAGATGCTGAATTCCTAATTATATACAACACACAAAATTAAGAAAAATTCTCCCCCTCCCCCTCTCTTCCTTCTTTTGATCAAACTATCTGGGGTGCATATTAGGCACGGGCAATGCCAGGAAACAAACTCTCCTCATGAGTGTATGTGCAGCATATTATATGCTGCATGTACATATATTGTTGCAAATCTGGAAGCCGTGAGCACTCAACATACAGTTCCTATAGAACAGTTATATCGATAAGTATGTGTTTTTTAGTTAGGGTCCCCGTCCCTCGTTTAATGGGCGAATGAATGTACATGCGCTGTGAGTTACTTTGATAGTCAGGGTTTTCTTTTATATTTATATACTCAAAACTACAACAACGCCAGCATCACCCTCACCTTCACCTCGCTTCCTTACGCCGACGCCATGGTGGGTGGAGTTCAAGGAGGAGCCTCGCGGCGAACCTCGACCAAACAGTGTGCTATGGGTGGGGTGGCCGCCGCTCAGCCAATCAGACCCCGTGACGATGAGAGAGGCGTTCCGCCTGACGTCACCACGCCCCCGGGCCAATCGACAGACATGCCGCTCGTTTTGGCGAGTGACGGCGCCAAGCGATTCTGTGTGCCAAAACCGTCCAGTGAGGGAGAGCGGGGAGGGCGGAGGCGCCCCCCCCTCCCCGAGACAGGGTGAAAAAGGGTGCGGCGCGATCGGACCACATGAGGGCTCAAGAGATCCTTCCTCAACCAGAACCGCAAGGGTTGCGCGCCGTGTCTCTGTCGGTGAACCAGGAGAGAGAGAAACGGGTGAGATGAGTGGAGATCGCATTCGCCTGACATGAGTGGGTGTCACGTTCGCCTTACACGCGAAAGGTCTGAGTCCCGCCACCCTGCCAGCTCGAAGACCACACAAGGTGGACAGGTCCAAGGCAGGCTCTGGTCTTCAGCTCGCTTTCCCTCTGAGCTGGAGGCCTCAAGAAAGGCTGTGGCCACCGGTTCTTGGGTGTACGTGTGTGTGTGTTTGTGGCGCCAGTCTATTAAGTAAAACTGCATAAGTTCTTGTGCATAAATTGCTATTCCTTCTATATTCGGTAAACTCTGCCTTCTTGCGTGCTTCCCTCCTTCCCCCCATAATAAATAAATGCATTTGTTAAATATATCAGTTCATTTCTGTGTTTCTTCCATTGGCTTAGCGTGTCACGTGTTGGCGAATTATAAAGGCTGTTGCCACGGTAAATGTACGATTGGACCGACGGAACTTTGGCAACCGTCCGCTCGGGTTGCGCATGGGTTGGGCACGCTAACGGCTCGACTCGGACGAGGGCCATCGATCGTGTGTATACTCGGTAACTCGCCACGTGGATTTCTAGGTATTTTGAAGATTGACAAATAACCCTGTACCACGTGGTTTAGATATTGACGATTCACGGTCCGGTAACGGACCCGTACCTGTCGGAGTTTTCCGAAAGGTACGATCTAGATACCGGGTGTTCGGGGGAGTCGACTCTGCAGCTCCATCTAGCGGTCGTGCTCGTCGCCGATACCTGGTCTGCAACAATGTGTGTATGCCTGTATTGCTATGCTGCGTTGAATTGAAATTATTGTCCCAAAACATCTGAAACTTCATATATCTGATGTACGAACTGATATGATCGAATAATTTAATTTATGATGTTATCGGTCACATGGTATAGCAGCCATATTGGATTAAAGGAAAAAAAATCCAATTTTCTCCAAAACCACTCGACGAAAAAAATTGAAACTTGGCATATGTCATCAACGCCCCATTGGGTATATAGGGTGATAACGATGGTGTCATCAGAGAAGTGGAATTCCAGCCATAATTTGGTTGAATTGATATCCTTATTTGAAAACTCTGAAACTTCTTATATCTGATCTGTGACCCAATGTGAGGGAAGAATTAAATTTATGATGTTCATAACCCATGACAATAAACTATTTGACATAATAGGGTGCATGCATGATGTGGGTATATGGGCCATAATATAGCAGTGGGCCAAAATAGTGGCGTATTCAGTTAACGATGGTACTTTTGTTCAGAATGAACCCGCGAGGCAAGACGTGCACTGTACGAGTGCCGTTCTAGTTGCAGGAAAGCATCCCAAAATGGATACCATCTGCTGTTTTGCATGAAAGAAGTGCTTACACCAAATAATGAAATTTAGTGCATTAATATTCATTTTTGTTTCTTCAATAAAACATGATCATTACAACACTTTTTGTTTCTTAAAATTTGCCAATGTGACAATAAAAATGTTTATTTTCAAGGTGGCCTAAGAGTTTTGAACAGCACTGTGTATATATTTATAATTTAAAAGTACACAGCAATCCAACAAATTGTGCTAAGCACTACTCACTACCCTACTGATTTAAATTCAAACAGGAAAAAAGCATAATTACTTAATTAGCCTCAGGCCATAAACATGGTGTTGCATGTACACCAGCATCCAGCACGTGGGTGGTATCATCTAGGGATGCCATAACCAAAGAGATAAAATAAGTACAGAACATATTGTCGAATAATGGGTATGACAGCAGTTTGCTCCCTGGCTTCAAAAAAAACCTCGTGTGACAAAACATAAGGAATTGGATACGATTTGATGGTGTATATTACTTTATTAAACAGACCTCTCAGAAAGAATTGGCAAAATAATACATCGTGCACAGATTGGTGTAGCATAATAGCTTTATCAATCAATTAAAATACAGCATTCTAATTGGTGGTAAATCCAGGGTGATATATTGCACTTTGTATAAGGATTGTCATAAACCATATAATGGTGAAACTGGGAGAAATTTGAAATTATGATTGGAAGAACATAAAAGCACAATCTGGCTGGACAGGGTAGGTCGGTTGGCTATTGCACGTTATTCAGTGAAATCTGGTCACAATTTCTCAAAAAGCGGAAGTCTCAAGCTAGGCATCAAGCCCACTGCAATATACTTGCCATCATGCCCAATGAAAACTAGGCAACACGTCCAACTCAGTGATTGGTGCTTGAGGCATGGTATGTGAAGGCCTCGATTGTGGTCTAACTCGAGAAATAATTGACATCTTTATACAATACAATACAATCCATTCATAGATATGGCAAAAATGGGATAGTGCAAAGTGGGCAGGATGAGAAGGTAAGCACACAACACTGCATGGCACACATACAATGACACAAAGCTCAACCAACACACACGAGTGCACAGCATCAACATGCAACATATGTGGTCACCCAATGGTTTGATGAGCATGACACTGATGTTATCCATATGCCATAGCTTTCTCAGTCACCAGATCTGAACCCAATTGAGCATTTATGGGATATTCTGTAATGACACCTCAAACAGCATTTTCCAGCTCCATCAAAGAGGTGTGAGTTGATTGACTTTCTCATAGAAGAATGATGCTACATCCTTCCTGCAGAATTTGTGGACTCTATGTTATGGCACATACAGGCCATACTGGTGGCACGTGGTGGTGCAATGCCCTTTTAAGTGACTTTTTACATTAGTGTTTCTATTTTTTTTTTGTTCACTTCCTGTATATGGTCATGTGTTTCATCCCCACCTGAGGATTGCTTGTCTTTTAGCATTATTCATCATCTGATTGCATTTTTAGTGATCCCAGCATTGTTGAAGGGGAAGGGAAGGCAGAGTCATGGGAAGGGAAGGGAAGGCAGAGTCATGCGAAGGGAAGGGAAGGCAGAGTCAGGGGAAGGGAATGGAAGGCAGAGTCAGGGAAGGGAATGAAAGGCAGAGTCAGGGAAGGGAATGGAAGGCAGAGTCAGAGAAGGGAATGGAAGGCAGAGTCGGGGAAGGGAATGGAAGGCAGAGTCAGGGAAGGGAATGGAAGGCAGAGTCAAGGGAAGGGAAGGCAGAGTCAGGGGAAGGGAAGGTGGAGTCAGGAGAAGGGAAGGGAAGGCAGAGTCAGTAGAAGGGAAGGGAGTGGAAGGCAGCATGAGGGGAGGTCACGGTCACGGTAAAGCAATGTGTGGGGAGGGTCGTAACCATGGTCCAGACATGTCTGGAGGTAAGCACCGTCTGGAGGTAACCACCATCTGGAGATAACTACTGCAAAGACATAATCACTGTCCGAATACATAATTATTATGGGAGACTGGAATGCAAAAATTGGAGAAGCAGGAGCACCAGGGATTGCAGGACTGCACGGACTTGATTTTCAAAATGAGCCTGGTGAGGGAATGTTGGAGTTCTCTGTGGAGAATGATCTCATAATTGCAAACAAATGGTTCAAATAATCCATGTACACATGGACTTCACCTGATGAGTAACATTTAAATCAGATTGACTGCATTCTAATTTACAGAAGACAGAGAAGTGCCAGAAAATCAGGCAAAATTCTGCTAGGTACAGACTGTGGGACAGATCATGAATTACTTGTGGCAATCCTCCAAGTCAAATTGAGCAAGGTGAAAAAAACATCAAAAACTACAACCAGTTATGACCTTTAAAACTTATCTAAACAATATGCAATTTAGGGTTTAAAAAATAAAAGTTTTGCAGAGCTGGACAGACAAATTGTGGCAAGAGGTTGAAGACATTGTAAAAGAAGATGCCAAAAACAACATCCCAAAAACCAGTGGAAAGAAGAAGGCTAAACACCTGTCAGAAGAGGCAATAAATATTGTAGGCAGATGAAGAAGCACTTCAAGAGAAATGAAAACCAAAGGCGCATCAAGAGATAAGAGGACATTAAATGGCAAAATGCTGACTTCCACTGACAAGTTATGAAAGACAAAGATAAATATTTCAAAAAGGCATGCATAGAGATAGAAAGTGACAACAGAGTGAGAAAAACAAGAGATCTTTTTTCAAAGATCAGAGAGATCACAGAGAAGTTTGGATGTAGGATTGTTATGTAGGAGGTCCTTGTTATGAGTAGAACAGGAAAAGATCTGACAGAAGAAACACAGGTGAAAGAAAGATGAAAGGAGTACACTAAAACTCTACAAACGAGATAGCAATATGATGGCAACCTTCAAAGAAAGAGAATATGAGCAAGAACCAAGAGTGATAGAATGTGAGGTACGTAGAGCCCTGAAAGAGCTGGGAAATAGAAAAACACCAGGTACTGACAAAATTCCAATATAACTCTTCAAGGTAGTTTGGGAGGAGTCAATCCAAATTTTAACATCTATCTGTACACAAATCTGGAGCAGGATTGAATGGTCCAAAACATGGAATCATTCAGTCAACACACCAATACCAAAGAAAGGAGATGCAAAATAATGTTCAAATAACGGAACCATTGCCTTGATGTGACATGCTACCAAGATATTATGAAAGACCATTCAACACAGAATAGAAGACTTCATGAAGCGACAAATGCCCATTGAGATAGTAAGTTTTAGAAGAGGACTCGGTGCTTGGGATCCAATCGCAAATCCGAAGTGGATCGTTGAAATAGCAAGGGAATATCAAAGGAAGGCATCTCTCTGTTTAACAGATTATAGCAAAGACTTTGATTATATTGATCATGAATTGACATGGATTATGTTGAGAGAAATGAGGATGTTGGGCCACCTTATATTTCTAATAAGAAGCCAGAAAAATAGAGTATGGAGAGACAGAATGGTTTGGTATTGGAAAAGGGGTTTGGCAGGAGTGCAGGAATTGATATTCTCTCCCCTTACTTGTTCAATCCTGATAGTGAGTACATCATGGGGAAATCAAACTTTGATGTCATAGAGGCGAGAGTCAGGGTTGGAGGAAGATGTACCAACAATTTAAGGTATGCTGATGATGCCACTCTGTTGGACGAAAGTAAATTTTTTTATGTACCTGTCACCAGTGATTGATGGCTTCCTGTCAAGGAGAAGCTCAGGTGTTGTCCTTTGAGTGGGTTGGTGAGCCCGTTGCGCATAATTCTCTTCTAGAGCGGGAATGAATGATGTGACAATGGGGTGATGTGTGGGTGGTGTTGGGTGTGAAATGGTTCAAGTCCAGGGTGTAGAAAGGAAAAAAAAAACATGTATTAAAGCTAACAAACATTTGCAATGCATATCTCTCCACATGAATACAATATATATTTAATTGCTAAAGAGAATACTGAAACATAAATAGCTTTATTCTATTTGGGTGTGCTTTGTCCTCCCTCCCCAGGGCTCACAACTGTGACACTCCCCCCCATCTCTCCTTTAAGCCTCCCTCTCCCGAGGCTGTTCCCAAGATTTTGGTCCCACTTATCAGCAAAGAACTCCCCCCTCCCTATTCTGACCCTCATAGAAGTTTACAATCATGGTCCTATGCTCAGGAAAATAAGAAAACGATGCATTGCATATTGAAAGCTATACATCTTTTCAGTAAGCACATACTTGGACTTCTAAATTTGGATAACACTCTGTACACATATACATATGGGGAAGAGGGTAACTTGGTCAGGTGGGCACTGCCTATCACTCTTAACAGAACAGTCTTTGAGCTGGCTCCCACTGCCTGGCACTGACTCATTCTCCATCAGCCTCTTTTGGACTCTGCTGGCCTGGGGGGGGGGGGGGCTCGTAATACTGACTCTGGGCCCAAATGGCTACTCAACGCACAATCAGTCTTCTTGGTGCATGTGGCCTCAACAAACAAAAAGGCCCACTGGCCGCAATTTGCAGGTGGGACCACGTGGCCGCTCAATACACGATGGTCTTCATAGCCCATGTGGCACACATTTGAACAAAAGGTCTTATTTGCCTTCAATGACTTCTTTCAAGCAGCTGGTGTATTGATCTGCAAGGAGGTGTTGGGGGGGGGCAGCTAGTCTGGGGTGCACTGGTCAGAGTTGGCATACTGGTTGGTCGAGATCTATCTCAATGGGGACATCTCCAGTCCCGGGTTATGTGACCCACCCAATCGCAATAAGAAACACCTCACTGGCTAAGGTGCATTCCTCCTAAACTCAAAATTTTCTCCCACCGCTGGAATTGGGGTACTTATGGCTGAGCCACGTGATCCCACCATCAGTCACCTGCCATGATCCCATTCTCACAAACCACTTGTCAATTAAAGTCTGGAAAATGTCCTCCAACGCAGGCCCCTGATGACCATTTTTTCTGGAGCCATGAGACCCCGTGGGTCCCATCTGTTGCACCGAAATTGGTGGACATTTGCCCCCCCCCCATGGCGAGGGCCTCACTGCCTCCTATTGAGCTGCGGTATCAGTTGTCTCTCCTATGGTGGTCAGGTGCTATACCTTCCGTGCAAGTCTGGCAGAGCCTGTTTTGAGTGGTCCAAGGCCAGACTCTCTTTGGTGCCTGCTGCCATTCCCGAATGCTTGATATGTACTGCACGGTGAATATCATGCTCCAATTCTCTTATCAATTTGCCCACCTTCCTCTTTTGCACCATGAGCTGGGCCTCAACAAGCCCGCTGCTGCTGCTGTGTGCCAAAGCAGATTTTTAGACCTGAAATCAGGTCTGTTAATGATGTGATGCCATCACGCATCATTGTCAGTAACTCAGCTGCCACACTGCTAACTAAGTGCTGCCATTATGTGCACCCACCTTCATCCTGGTCCCAACCATTACTGCAGATCACAAAAACTTTGCCAGAATTGCCCCCAGGTTGCTTTCACCACTATACAGACCCAGAGGCACTGATCAAGCTCCCAAGGTTCGAATCCGGTTTGCTGGCCCTGGTGAGGTCGTTGCAGTACAGCATCCATCGAACCCCCTTAATTGTTCACACTAAGGGCCAACCCCCCTCCCCTTTGAGTCCAACTAGCTGCCGCTCCCGTCTGAGTCACCAATTGTCCCACATTCTCTCATCCTGACACAACCAAAAAAACCCAGGTACTTTATTTCACCGAATCTCGGCATGTTCTCATTCACACAACTCATCTCGTCCCTTTCACCCATTCTCACCTTTTCTGAAACCACCCCATCCTCATTCACCTCCAGGGTCCACACCCTCTCTGCCTTCACCTGCAATGTGTCAAATCAGTCCTGAAACAATGTTTCTACGCAATGAATTAATTCCTCCTTTACTCTTTTTACTTTCTCTACAGTTTCTTCCCTTGTTTGCTCTACCTCATCAATAATTATTTTAACATCCTCTGTGTTTTCCTCCCCCCCCCCCTCTTTGTTAATTCCACTCTTTCTTCAATTCTTCTTGTCTCCCACTTTGTTCCTGCCAATTGTTTTTGAACCACCACTTTCTCCTCCTGTATTTGCTTATCCATTTTCTGCGCTCTTTCCTCCCTCTATTGTCTGCCCCATCTCTGTTGTATTGGCTATTACCTCATCATATCTCTGCTTACATTCTTTATTGATTGTAATAATTTCCCTTTTTTTTCTTTTTTAACTCCCGATCACCCCCGCGCTTGCTTTAGTTTCATGTTCGCTGTCGCTATTCATCCTTAAGTTATTTTACCCCTCTCCCCCCGTGCCAACCTGTCTATTTCCCCCTCTAACTCGCTATCTCATGCCGCACACTTGCCACATCCAATTTCGCCTTGCCCAGCTCTTCTCGTACCGCATGCAGTTTCCCGCCAAGGGCAGCCTGCCCAGCCCTCATGTCATGCCTTAGCCTATCCAGCCAATCATTGCCTCTGCCTGTCCAGTTCTCACCTCTGCCAGCATCATATCCATTTTACCTCCATGCCAACCCTCATTCTCCCAAACATGGCAATGATGGCATTTATTTGCTGACTCGCATCAGGCTGGTCACTTATTTCCTACTGCTATGGTGACACAGACCTGCTGTCCTGTGGCGCTTGTTCCATTAGGGACACCGGGCTTATGGATGGGGGAGTGGGGGGTGGAAGGGAAAGGGGTGGGGGGTGGAAGGGAAAGGGGTGGGGGGAAAGAGGCCATCAGGCAGTGAGGATGACTCCACTGTACCCTCTTCTGATGCTTCCTCAGTAATGTCCAGTTTGGTCACAGTAGTTGCTAACCAACTGGCACCCACCTGGTCTTGTTCATTTTGTCGAAGAGAGTGCCACCTGCTAAAAATTCCCACCAACGATGCTCCTTAATTTACTTTGTTGCATGATCGCTCACACTTGACGCCAATCCAACTCTTTGACACCAGTGTGAAGTCATCACCTTGGATAACTCCAACAGGCTGACACATCTATGAAATTAAAAAAAAGACCACGGACTACAACACTGACTATCTACAACACTCATTTCTTGTCGGATCTTTGCGCCCTGTCAGTTTACTGTACCTGTGAGATGATTAAAGTAGATGGGGAAATGTGCCGGTGGCTGTGCAAGAGATGACAATTGGCCGAGCAATCCAACGTTACACGCTGCACCCTATCATCTATCAGAGACCGATTAACCACTTGGGTTAATTACCCCAGGAGCGCTATCTCCGACCAAACCTGAACAGGATAAGTCAAGACAGTTCTTCATACCACATGTGTTTAATCAAGCAAGCAAGGCAGAAAATGGTGGGATATACAAGCAATGGCGATTCAAACAAGAAATGGCAGGATAACACAAGCAATTACATCCTACAAGAAATGGTGTCACAAGATTTCAAATTTGGCCTCAAAATTTTACAAATGATCCCTCAAATAGATACAATAGTTAAACAGTACTTAAGGTGACATAAATAATCAGAATAAGTTCTCTTAATTAGATTGAGAAATTCGATGAAGTGTTTGCTTTGATTATTTGTCATTAGGATTGCATGACTGTTTGGATGAATACTCATCAGAAATGCACATTTGATACACCTTTGAACAGGCAATTGAATAACCTTTCAAATAATTTACAATATTCAACAAATGTATTTTTTCAAACTGAGAGAGGAGGCTGCGAAGCAATCATACCTGCAAAATTTCAGAGTATGAAAATCGCTGCACATGATTATGGGTACCTATCAATAAGGTGTATAAAGTACAATTCCAACCCTAGATATTTCATGTTAACATTGTTTCTCACTCAGGAGATCCCAAGGAAAAAAATATACCAGCCATGTATAGTAATGGGGGAGGAGGGTGCAGGGTCGCCCTGCCCAGGCCCACAGACTAATGTGGATGCGCTTTGTCCTCCCAAGGGATCACAACCGCAACAATATATTTATATATATATATATATATATATATATATATATATATATATATATATATATATATATATATATATATATATATATATATATATACACACACAACCGTAACAATTTTTAAAAGTTCATTTGTCCATCGCTTTGTATATCTTTTTTCAAAATGAGATTTCCACCTATATATTCTTACTATATCACCAACTTTGAACTTAGGCTTTCTGACATTAATCTCTTTTTCATATTCTAATTTTGTAAATGTTTCTGATGGTTTAGTATTCATTGAGGTGTGCATCTTATTATTATACTTATCTACAATATCCTGAATAAAAGACGACCATTGTTGAGAACCGAGTTGGATGAATTTTTTGTATAGTCTCTCTTTTAAAGTGTGATTGAAGTGTTCAATAACAACCACTTTTCCTTCATTAAAGGAACTGTATAATGTAATGCTGTTATTTTTTAGAAAATTCATCAATGTCTTGTTATTGAACTCTCTACCCTCATCAGTCCACAATTTTTTTTAAGTTTTCTCTTACTTTTATTAAATATCTGTTGAAAGGCTAACATAAGAGTATTACCTGTTTTGTTTTTTAAAGGGACAACCCACGCAAATCGACTCCTCAAATCAATAACGGTTAAAGCATACTTGTACCCCTTATCATTATTGAGTTCAATCACATCAGCGGAGCAGATATAATCAACTTCCTTGGAATAAAACCTTCCTTCTATGAAACTTTGTGAAGATTGGTTTCTGTAATTCATCAGCTAATTGTTCTTCCATCTCAATGACATCATTAGAGCCTATAAGTTATTTGAATTTCCAAGCCCAAGTTTCAATTTAGTACTGATCATCTTCTTCACGATGAACCTATAAACTTTTTCTCTAAAAATTGGATTTATATCAGAGACAAATTATACAACATTTCTCTATCGGTGTTATGCTTTTCTTCCAATGTTGTGGTATTCCCATAATCAATATCGTGCCTCATGCACACTTCATCAACTCTATTGGTGGGTTTACTCCATGGTTTAGGATTTTCTGCCTCATCTAATCTTTTATCCAAGTTTGTTCCTGGACCACAGAAAGAATACCCTGGTAGATGTAATTCCCCTGGTATTCCAGTAATTGTAAATTTACTTCCTGATAAAAACTTTTGCATATCTCTTCCGTGTTTGTGTTTGGAGATAAATGTAGTCTTCTTTGAGCCACACACCGAACATGTACCTTTTTGTATAACCCTAGTATTTTTACTTTTAAAATATGAGATATTTTTAGTATTAGTTTTCTTTTTACATTTGAGACAATCCTATATATTATTTCTGTAAACGTCTGTGCATAATTTGACGTTTCTCCTCCGAAACTGCCAGACGGATTTTCGCCACTTTCGGCATGCGGGTGGTCTGTGGTCTAATGAACAGCATTGGCTTTGTGAGATTGTGCCAGATGGACAGGTTTGGGAATTTTTGGTGATTTTCTAATTTTTACATTCGTTTGCATGGCGACGTGTGACGTCACCGTTGAGAGCCGTAAAGACGTCATGACATCTTCGGTCATTCGCTGACGTCATTACGTCTGTCGGCGACAGACCGTCACCGATGAGAGGCGTAATGCCACTCCGAGAAAACAGCGTCTGCAATGTAAAATCCTCTTCTGCACATGCTGACTACCTCAGAAGGTGAATTTGACACAAAAAATGTAACAAGAAACATTGTATATAAAGAAATTCGATAAATCACATTGTGAACACTGGATATATTGATGTCCGAACGAATCCGAACTTTCGAAACTTCACGTAGAGCGCGGGTTTGGCTAGTAACTCATTTATTTATGAGAAAAAATTCCTACAGAGTGTGAAAACCTCATTAGTTTCCAACATGCACATTTGAACCTTAATTTTTAAAACATAAAGAATCCTCAGAAATGTCTTCACTTTCTCCTCCATTTATTTAAGAAAAAAATAGAAAACTTTAATTGTAGTCAATCACACCAACATCATCAATAATATTATCCTTATCTCCACTTTCTCGTTTATATATTCTCCCTGAAAACGGTGTTAATAGTCTTGTCGAAAATATTTCTAAGAGACTTGTCAAGTCTTTGTTTTCCTTCTCGGTACGTTGAGATTAATTTATTTTCTGTAATACCTCCAATCTTTTTTTAATCTCACTGGTTTCCATATTTTTGTATTTATTTATTCTCTCTCTTTCCTCCCTCTCCTTCTCCTCCTTCTCTCTCTTCTCTCTTTCCTCCTCTCTTCTCTCTTTCCTCCTTCTCTCTCTTCGATCTTTCCTCCTTCTCTCTCTTCGATCTTTCCTCCTTCTCTCTCTTCTCTCTTTCCTCCTTCTCTCTCTTCTCTCTCTTCTCCCTTATCTCTTTCTTCCTCTCTTCTTTCTTTCCTCCTTCTCTCTCTTCCCCTTTTCCTCCTTTGTCTCAGTTTCTTCAACTCCTTCCTTGTCCCTTACTATCCTTAAATCACTTACACCCCATAGAATATCATACATATATTCATCAGGATTTCTTGTTATTCCTGTATCCAAAATAAATTTTTTTACAACAGGAAACCAATAAAATTTCTTCTGAATTTCTAAAAGAGTCTTGCGTCTTCTTAACTTTATAATTTTTTCATTATTTAACATTTTAATTAAATCCAAAGTTGTTGGTTCATTAACATCAGTATAAAACCAATTTTTTTATTGAAAATACCTCATTCTTATGTTGTAGAACATATTTCTTAAAATACCGAATACCCTTTTCTTGAAGGTATGCTTGGACACAGAAATGATCATTTTCTTGAAGCCTTCTTGCTGTCATTTATGTATTAGAAATATATGTTAGAATAATATTATGACATGAAACACCTCCCCATCTTCCCATAGTTAAATCATTTTGTATTTCCTTACTTATTATATATAATCCTGTTTTTTCTGTTTTCATGATATAAACAAGGGCAAAACCATTATTATATTTACCCTTATTAAATTCTTTTATTTGTTGTTTACTAATCGTGGCCCCACAAAACTCATTCTCGATACCAAGTGGATAATATTCTTCCTTACGAGACTGATTTAATTGTTCCAGGTCTTCGAGGTCAATTTTAAATGACCAATTATACCCTAAATCATTCATATCATACCCCCATTGTTCTATTCTCATAAAAACGATACGCCCTTCATTATAAAAATTTATATGAATTGGAACTGTGAATTCTGTATGAGCAGGAGATAAAATCAACACTTCTGTATCTTTGGAATACACAGCCGTTTTAATTAAGGATATATATTGTGATAAATCACTTATTCTCACCAAGTCATTCGCGTCAGTCGGGCTTGGATAATTTATGAATTTATAAGCATTTTTCATATTAATATTTTTGTTATACTATATTTCTGTCGTTCAGCCTGTGCCTTTGTGTAATAATTTGATAAATCAATATCCAGTTCTTGGGATACACCAAAGATAGAACCATCTTTACCAACATAAGTCATTTCTTCTTCTTCTTTCGGCTGCTCCCGTTAGGGGTCGCCACAGAGGATCATCCATCTCCATTTTGCTCTATCCTCCACATCTTCCATTGACACTCCAACCACCCGCATGTCCACCCTCACCGCATCCATGAACCTCTTATTTGTCCTTCCTCTTCTTCTCCTACCTGGTGGCTCCATCCTCAGCATCCTTCTCCCGATATATTCCGCTTCCCTCCTGTGCACATGTCCAAACCATCTCGATCTCGCCTCTCTCACTTTGTCTCTAAACCGTCCTACCTGCGCTGTCCCTCTAATATTCTCATTCCTTATCCTGTCCATCCTCGTCACTCCCAAAAAGAATCACAGCATCTTTAACTCTGCCACCTCCAGCTCTGCTTCCTGTCTTTTTTGTCAGCGCCACTGCCTCCAAACCATACAACATAGCTGGTCTCACTACCGTCTTATATACTTTCCCCTTCACTCTTGCAGCTACCCTTCTGTCACAAATCACTCCTGCAACTCTTCTCCACCCACTCCATCCTGCCTGCACTCTCTTTTTCACTTCTCCACCACACTCTCCTTTACTTTGGACAGTTGATCCCAAGTATTTAAACCCATCCACCTTCCCCACCTCAACTCCTTGCAACCGCACCATACCACCACCCTCCCTCTCATTTACTCACATCTACTCTGTCATACTCCTACTGACTATCATTCCCCTTCTCTCCAGTGCATACCTTCACCTCTCGAGGCTTGCCTCAGCCTGCTCCCGACTCTCGCTACAGATCATGATGTCATCCGCGAACATCATAGTCCATGGAGACTCCAGTCTGATCTCGTCTGTCAACCTGTCCATCACCATTGCAAACAGGAAAGGGCTCAGAGTTGATCCTTGGTGCAATCCCACTTTTACCTTAAACTGGTCCGTCATTCCTGCCGCACACCTCACCGCTGTCACACTGCCCTCGTACATATCCTGCACCATCCTCTCACACTTCTCTACCACTCCCGACTTCCTCATACAATACCACAACTCCTCTCTTGGCACCCTATCATAATCTTTCTCTAAATCCACAAACACACAATGTAACTCCTTCTGGCCTTCCCTTTACTTCTCCATCAACATTCTCAAGGCAAACATCGCATCAGTGGTGCTCTTTCCTGGCATAAACCCATATTTCTGCTCTCAATCACTTCTCCTCTCAACCTAGCTTCCACTACTCTTTCCCACAACTTCATGGTGTGGCTTAACAACTTTATCCCTCTGTAATTACCACAGCTCTGCACATCACCCTTGTTGTTAAAAATCGGAACCAGTGCACTTACTCTCCACTCTTCAGGCATCCTCTCACTTTCCAAGATTTTATTAAACAATCTGGTTAACAACCCCACTGCCATCTCTCCTAAACACTTCCATGCCTCCACTGGTATACCATCTGGGCCAACCGCCTTTCCACTTTTCATCCTCTTCATAGCAGTCCTCACTTCATCGTTACTGATCCACCCCACTTCCTGATTCGCTATCTCCACCTCTTCCAACCTTCTCTCTCTCTCATTTTCTTCATTCATCAGCTCCTCAACGTACTCCATCCACCTTCTCAACACACTCTCCTCGCTTGTCAGCGCATTCACATTTGCGTCCTTTATCACCCTAACCTGCAGCACATCTTTCCCAGCTCGGTCCCTCTGTCTGGCCAATCGGTACAAATCCTTTCCCCTTCTTTTGTATCCAACTTCTCATACAGCTCACCATATGCCTTTTCCTTGGCCTTTGCCACCTCTCTCTTTGCCGTGCGCTGCCACTCCTTGTACTCCTACCTACTTTCTTCATCTCTCTGGCCATCCCACTTCTTTTTCGCCAACCCCTTCTTCCTTATACTTTCCTGTACTTCCTCGTTCCAGCACCAAGTCTGCTTATCTTCCATCCTCTGTCCAGATGTCACACCAATTACCTTCCTGGCTATCTTCCTCACCACTTCTGCTGTAGTTGCCCAATCATCCCACCCCTCTTTACCACCATGCAACACCTGTCTCACCTCCTCCCTAAATTTCACGCAACAGTCTTCCTCCTTCAGCTTTCACCATCTGGTCTTTGGTTCAGCCCTCGCTGTCTTCCTCAACCTCACCTCCAAAATCATCCGACAGACCACCAATCGATGCTGTCGAGCTACATTCTCCCCTGCCACCACCTTACAGTCTCTAATCTCTTTCAGGTTGCATCTCCTGCTTCAGATGTAATCCACCTGTGTGCACTTTCATCCACTCTTGTAAGTCACCCTGTGTTCCTCCTTCTTGAAATATGTATTTACCACTGCCATTTCCATTCTTTTTGCAAAAACTACCACCATTTGCCCTTCCACATTCATCTCGTTGAGACCGTACCTACCCATCACCTCCTCATCCTCTTTATTCCCTTCCCCAACATGCCCATTGAAATCTGTTCCAATCACCACTCTTTCATCCTTGGATACATTCTCCACCACTTCATCTAACTCACTCCAGAAATCTTCTATATATTCCATCTCACACCCCATATGCGGGGCATATGCACTGATGACATTCATCATCACCCCTTCAATTTCCAACTTCACACTCATCACTCGGTCAGACACTCTCCTCACCTCCAATACCATCTTGACATAATCCTCCTTCAGGATTACCCCGACACCATTTCTCCTCCCATCCACACCATGGTAGAGCAGTTTGAAACCACCTCCAATGCTCCTCGCCTTACTCCCCATCCACTTGGTCTCTTGTACACACAATATGTCCACCTTTCTTCTCTCCATAATATCAGCCAACTCTCGCCCTTTGCCAGTCATAGTCCCAACATTCAGAGTTCCAACTCTAACCTCCACACGTCTACCCTTCCCCCTCTCCCACTGCCTCTGGACCCGCATTCCCCGTCTCCTTCTCCTCCTTCGCACAGCAGTAGCACAATTTCCACAGGTACCCTGCTGACCAACGGTATCGGTGGCGGTCGTTGGTAACGCGGGCCTCGACCGATCCGGTATGGAAATCCGTTTTATTTTCCGCATAATGTCCGCTTTATTGTCAACATAATTCATTTGTTTTCGATAAAAAATAATGTCATTAAAAAATTTATTTTTGTTGAGTTGAAATAACACATATAGACAAATTGACCACAATGCTTGGAATTTAATTATTGGACTTGAAATGTTTGATAAACACCATTCTGTAAGAATTTTATAACTTCAACAGGTGGTGGAAGACAAAAACTATCAAAATAATATTTGTCTTGACTACTAAAAATACAAACCCAATGAGAACCGTTCTCATTATTATCTTCTAAGTTCATAATAATATTCTTTGTATGTTTAGACACGTTTGTTAATTCATCTCTCATACAAATAATCACATTATGAATTTTTAATTTCTTACAATATTTTGACAAGTTGTAAATTTGATGTTATATTCTTTCCAAATTCTTTAAACCACTCATAAATGCTCATTTATTTATTAGAAAGATATAATCCATTACACCCTTTTCGTTAATTTTACACCTGCTTGTGTGTGCGATAGAAGAAAGCATATCTCCAACTAACAATCTCACTTTTACAGGCAGACTTTCAAGTTTTTCAGCAAAATCTGCAATTACACCACTTCCACTAATTTGTTTCTCCAACTCTTTGTTACGTCTTTCCAATTCTTTTTAGCCCGGAGTTGAGCCTTCCTTTCGTTGGCAGTTTTCACCGCTGCTGAAATACCACCCATCAATGCTCCTGCCGCACTTAAACCAGCAAATAAAGGAATTAGAAATGGGAGAATTCCTCCACTCGTCTCTCTTATTGAATATTTCTTCACCATTGGTTTTGACATTTTAATTTTAAGTGAGCCAGTATCGTTCAAGATTTTCACCTGTTCTCTTGTGAGCAAAACATCAATTCTTACTGCTCCTTTTCTCTGAATTGTATTAACATTAATCGTACAAGGCTTTTGATTTTGAACACAAGATGATAGTTAAGGATTGATTTGATTAACATATACCCCAGTTGGTACTTTACCACTCAATTATTTAACAACAAGCTCGAATGTGCTAAGATCCTCATCCTCTTCATGATGACGTCATAAAACGAATATGACATCATTGTGATATATCAGGTTTGCGATAAATTATCTGTGCTAATGCCTGGCTTGATTCCCGCAAACAAAATTCAAACAGCTTGCCTAGTTTCGGAGATAATGGTATAGGCGATTTCCATTAGCGGCGATATTATGACGTTAACTTTTTTTCAAGGAAGAATTTTCAAAATTGGAGATGGTTACTGCCTGGGCGTGGGCTTTCTGCATATACATGGCAAGTGTCACGAAGATCCGATGAAAACTCTGGGTTGTGAAACAAAAAATGTCAAAAAATAGGAATGACATCATAAAAATTGATATGACATCATAGTGATGTATCATATGTGTGTTAATTCATCTCTGCTAATGCCCTGTTCAATAACTGCAAACATAATTCAAAAAGTTTGCCTAGTTTGAGATCATTTTTTAGGCGATTTCCATTAGCGGATATATTTTGACATTATAACTTTTTTTTCTTGGAGGAATTTTCAAAATTGGAGATAGTTACTGTCTGCACAGCGTATTTTTACATATATGTGCCAAGTTTCAGGAAGTTTCGATGAAAACTGAAGGCTGTGAATCAAATGAAACAAAAAATGTCAAAAAATAGGAATGACGTCATTAAAATTGCTATGACATCATAGTGATGTATCATATGTGTGGTAATTCATCTCTGTTAATGCCCTGTTCGATTCGCGCAAACAGAATTCAAAAAGCTTGCCGAGTTTCGAAGATAAATTTTTAGGTGATTTCCATTAGCGGAGATATTTTGACGTTATAACTTTTTTTTCTCAGAGGAATTTTCAAAATCGGAGATGTTTACTGTCCGCGCAGGGTATTTCTACACATATATGTCAAGTTTCAGGAAGTTTCGATGAAAACTGTAGGCTGTGAAACAAAAAATGTCCACAAAAAACAACAACGTGAGTAAGACTTAGAGATCCTCCACGAGGATCTAAAAAAAAATATGTGAGACTAATCATAACACCATAATCTGTATTAATCTGTAATTCTGTTTCTTCCAAAAGCAAACAATATGAATCAACTTCTTCACTCTCTCCTCTTTCAATGTATAGGGAAGTATCCACTAGATTAGGCTTTATAGTTTCCTTTTGAGCACTCAGGTCAAACGCATAGATTGTATAGAAACTTTTAAATGCTGTCATATCCAAAATAGGTTCTTTATTTCAATTACTTTCACATACATTTTTGTAAGACTTGCATGCTTCAGCATAATCGTTTTTTTCCCAATTAATTTCCAATCTATCTCGTGGATAAAATGTTCCATCTAGAGAAACACGAAGTTGTTTCACCTTAGCATTATCACTCAATGCATTATTCTTATCAGTAGCAGCATCACCATCTGGTTTTTTTTTTTAAATGATCCACAGATATCGTGGCTTTCCTTCCAGAACACCCAAATTCCACGTGTAA
>NC_140963.1:43921568-43979068 GCF_056783735.1 Eptatretus burgeri
ATTTTAACTTCCATATTTTGTCAATCTATTTGTTAACAACATTTTTGTTAACTTCAGTATTCAAATGAACTGCCGTTCACTTCACAATTACTGTGAAAGCATCTTGGATCTTGGACCACACTTCATCCTCCCAACTTCAAAAAGTTAAACAACTTGGTTTTTATCTCGTATTTTTTAGTTTCCTTTGTTGGGAAAGTTTGTCAAAGTTTTTGAAATGTTCTCCTTGGCATATAACATAGACTCTGCCTTGCTTGGAAGCTCTGCTTTTATAATTGAATCAGGGATCTGTTATGAAATGCAATTTAACAATGATGCAATTCTTTTAAGTGTTTCATCTTTTTTAATGCTAACATCGTGTAATTAAACTATGTGGAATAAAACCCACATTTGTGAGTGAATAACCTCGAGTCTACAGCCTTGTATCTGATGCTTCAAGTTGTCCTTCAAGAAGAATTAAATTGGTATTTATTTCACCAGTTAACCTCACAAGAGAAATCTTCATTATTACTGCACTTCCAGCTTCTTGGTCACTCTATCAGAGATGGATGAAAGGGCCCAAGTGAAACCAGTGAACTGACTCTTCCATGAGCCTTGGTATCTTTAAAAATAAATAATAAAATGGTCAACCATTCATGACAATTAGTCAACAAGCTTGCAGTGTTTTCATCTTTGTTAAGACATCCTCAGGAACAGTACTGAGTTGCCAACCAGCACCGCCACACACTGATTATAAACTTGGGCTTGCCTCAGGTAGAGCTACCCATCAGGCAAGTAGCCTTTGATCTGACATTTCAACCATCAATTAGTCTTCAAGTGGGACTGTTCAGCCATCATACACCTGGTGGTAAGTACCTTTGAAAGTGGGGAGGGAGGCATCACCAGACTACAATATACAGGTAATGAGAAGGTCGTTTACATCATTATCACGTAGAGAAATGAAACTGCTATGAATAAAAGGCTTCATGTTACCTTCTATCTCTCCATAAAAAAAACAGATGGCTCTGGACTTCAGGGCCATCTGTTTGCCATCATACAACAGCTTGCCTTTTAGATTCTTTCTCTTCTCCAAAATGAATCCACTCTGCGAGTTGTGAAGCTTGTTCATGTTGTCCTGAAATTACCTCAAATTTGGCCTCCTTAGTCACAGCAAACTTGGTTGCTGACATGGTTGATAATTTTGGGTATGACTAAGAACACACACTATTTTTGTAAATTGTATGTTTGTCCTTCTGAAACCACCATACTCTTTGTGCTTCAGCTTCAGGATGTGAAAATATGATGGACAACATGGGCATGTGTTTTCATTCAGCAACTAGAAGGGCACTTGGAAGAACGCGTACCTCCACCAAGCTGATTAGTTTACATTTTGTGTCCCATTGATAGGCCAGATCTTGATTCTGACCTGAACTAAAATGGATTTGGTTTGTTATTGTCACCCAACCAACTCATCCACCAGGTTTCATCCAAATCCGTACATAACTTTTTTAGATATCGTGCTATATATCGTTTTCGCCCTATCACTCAATGGTGAAGAGTCACTTTCAAAATTCAAGGATCCAAATCTGGATCCTGATTTTCAGCAAAATCTCCTAATTTCGTCTGTGTCAAATACCCAAGCTCTCCACCAAATTTCGTCCGAATCCATCCACAACTTTTTGAGATATCCTCTTCACAAAAAAACAGTCAAATGAAGAATCACTCATTGAGCGAAACTTGGCAAAAGAGAACAAAGTAAAATGGCACATGGTGGAGCGCATACCTCTGTCAGGCTGAACAGTTTACGTTTTGTATCCCACTGATAGGCTGGATCTGAACCAAAATTTAAACCGCTTGTTCTTGTCACCAAACCAACTCATCCACCTAGTTTTGTCATAACACGTCGACAACTTTTTGAGATATCATGATATATTGTTACGTATTGGGAAACCTTGTGCACACAGACAGCCAGAGTCCCCTTAGTTCAGTTATTTCGATAAGTATGTATTTATAGTTAGAATCCATCCCCTATGTTGAATGGGAATTTCGTGTGTGCACTGTGAGTTATTTTATAGTTAGGTTTTTACATCTACAACAACAACATCAAAAACAACTAGAACAATTCCGCCGTTCCTCAATCAACCCGGTCGCCATTGCCCACGGTTTTTGGCTGAGGGCGTGGGCGGAGCCTCCGTCGCTTCGGATCGAGGCTCCGCTCCAATGAAGGGCATGGACCGTTTCCTCCAGCCAATGAGCGGAGGGTGAGCACCACACGCGCGCCCCAGCCAATCGGGAGGCTGACCACGAGTCGTCCAACAACCCCTTGTCCAATCAGGAGGTGAGGGGTGAGAAAAGAAACCACTCCCACCTGAAGAGAAAAAAAGAGACCAGAGGACGGCAGACAGGAGTGTTCGTGGCAATTGGGGCACAGTCTGTGGTCGTTGTTGAGCGGTTTGCAGTCCTGGTGGCGATTGTGGCACGGTCTGTGGTCATGGTTGAGTGGTCTGCAGTCCTGTTGGCGATTGCGGCACGGTATGTGGTCATGGTTGAGTGGTCTGCAGTCCTGTTGGCGATTGCGGCATGGTCTGTGGTCGTTGTTGAGCGGTCTGCAGTCTTAGTGCTGACAACGCCAAGTTCGTGGGTTCGAGTCCCACTGTGGTGGTTCGGGGTCGGTGTGACTGCACGAGATGGGAAAGGTACCCCGGCCTGGCTCTACCGAATAGACCCACGGGGTCCAGTTTCTTGTGTGTATGTGAGTGTGTGTGTGTGTCCATGGGCCCCATCTGTAAGTAGAATTGTATAAGTGTTTTCCTCTCCTTGTAAATTACATTTTCTTATTCGGATAACGCTGCTCTTTGTGTGCTTCCCCTCCCTGACTATTGTTATAAATAAACCCCTGTTAAATGTACCAGCTCGTTTTCTGTGCTTTCCTTCATTGACCTAGCAAGGTGCGTATTGAGAAATAGTAAAGCAGTTCGTGCCGTAAATTGTTCATTTGGTCCGGCACGGCTTTGGTAACTTCCGCTTGGTTATGCCGGATCCGAGTCGGTGATAGCGACTCGATTCGGACAAAGTCGGCCGAGGGTGTGGTTTCCCCGGTAGTTGGACGGCATGAGTACTGAGGTAAATTGGAATTAGACAAGTGGACCCTACCTCACACCGTCGAAATATTGGCGACCACGGTCCTCTAAGTGACCCATGACCTTTCGGAGTTGTCCGAGAGTCACGACATAAATTCTGGGTGTTCGGTGGGAGATGACTCCACTGCTCCACCTCGTGGTCGTTTATCGCAACTGCACCCCGGCTCACGACAATATATCATTTTGGCCTGATCTCTCAATTTTTGAAATTAGGCCTATGTGACCTTTTGACCTTAAAAAATAATTTTTGGTTGAATTGACCTGATATGCAAATTTTGTTCAAATTTCATGTCAATTGGATGAAAATTGACAATTTTAGAAATTATGGCCAATGTTGACCTTTAGACTTACATTGACGTTAAAAATAGGTGGTTTAATTCAGTGACCTAATATGCAAGTGCTCTTCAAATTTCAAGTCAATCAGATGAAAATTGAGGATTTTAGAAATTCGGCCTATTTTCACTTTTTGGCCGATGTTGACCTCAAACATAGTTGGTGGTTGAATTCAGTGACCTGATATGCAAATCCTCTTCAAATCTCAAATCAATCGGATGAAAATTGAGAATTTTAGAAATTGTTACGTGATGTATTGTTACGTTGACCTTTGGCCTATGATGACCTTTTGATCTTTTCATCTCAAAAATAAATAGGATTCTGTCGGACCACCAACTCCACTATTTGGTGAAGTTCCGTGAAGATCAGTTTAAAATTGTGACCTGCAGGTGATTGCAGACAAACAAATGGAAGCGATCAACATACGTGTCAAAAAAAGATGTTTTTTTTTTTCCAAGTAACAGAAAGACTCACATGCAGGGGTGAAACCATAACCTCCATCCACATTCAGTGGTGGATGTAAATATATTAAATTGTTGTTCAAATCTAAGGCAAATGAAACAAGATTTTTTTCAAAACATTTAATTGTTCTCATGCTCAAAACACAAAAAGTTATGTTATCTCTTTTCCATGAAGCATATTAACCTGAAATTTAACATGCTAGCAATAATTTTAATGAGAATAAAGAGTAACTGTGTCAGTGTAACTTACATGACATTAAAATGCAAGTTTCCTCCTAAAAATATAATAAAATAAAACCCACATGATCAATCTTCTTTAGGTGCATTTGCAAAGTTAACTTTCAGTGCTGAATAACACACAACAATAACTTTCAAATTTTTTCTACAAATATTGAGAATGGCAACTTGAAATCTGTAACTTACTTGACGTCACGCAAGTTACAATATATGTGTTAACTTACTATTACAAGTTACTATTACAGAGTTACTATTACATTAAAGAGTTACATTACAGTGTTGCTATTAGAGAGTTACTTATTAATGCAAGTTACTATTACAGAGTTCATCATAGTTGCACCAAAAGCATCGAATGTATGTATATTGTCTTTTATGGATACTAGGACCTTAACTTGGGATAAGATCTAGGATTCTAGAGTCTAGACAGTATCATAAAAGGTGAATTGCAATCTCCCCTAAGTGAATCAAGGGGCTTCTGGAGGACGTGTCTTGCACATTATACTTGTCAGGTTTACAGAAAATTCGGTCAGGTATGACAGGCCATTTCCAGGATGTGGATGTTGCTGGTACAATGACATTGACCTCTGCGTCCTTTCTGCTCATACTGACAACTTTGCCTGGATAGCATTTGTCGTCATACTGCATCAGCGCTCACCACGCAGTCACCTACATGTACATGTACTTCAACGTACATGTATTTCCCAATGTACATGTATTTCCCAATGTCCAATGTACATGTACATGTATTTCCCAATGTTCCAGGGTTGACCCGAGCTGCATCATTTGTGACGACAATATTTTACGCATCATGAATATCCAAAGCTCTGGTTTGGTGATATGAATTTTTTGATACCTGGCACATATTTAGTTTCTGACCATGGATCTTTTTCTTGTATAGCTGCTGATATCTTCTCTTCTTTGACCAGACAGCTTTCAACCTGAGGCAAGAGGTGTAATGCAGCATGGGCAAACTCTTCAGCAGATTGAACAACCACAACGATGGACCCTTCACTCTTAACCTTTTCCCTTACTCGAGCCTTTGCTGCACCCTAAATCTCATCAACAACTACTTTGCCCTGTGAGGTAGCAAAGTATTTTCAGGTGACAGATACTCCTCGTTTGCTTGCCAGAAGTCCAACGAATTTGCCTGTGATGAACTTGTTTTTTAATTCACTTGACAGGCCACCAGAATAGATCACAAACTCTTCTTCAAAAGCTAAAAAGTTGATTTTTTTTCTCCAAATTTATTCACAAAAGCAAAAACACTGTTTTTATCCTGCAGCGTAGTCTGATATTTCAGATCAATTGTTCAAATTTGCAGAAAAGCACCAAAATTGGTACACATGTAGAATAATGTATTCCGAACAATTATAGATATGGAGCCACCCGAGATTGTGCCTTGTTCAGCTTTGGCGACCATTTTCCAAAATGGCCACCATTCTACTTTAGCGAAATTGGTGAAATGCTCTTATTTTCTTATTGTATTGGTGGTAGATATAAGGAAAGTGCAAAATTCAGTAAATTGACCATGAAAAGGCGTATTCAAATATTATGAGCCATTATTTTCGGTAAAAAAGCCATTATTTGATTTGTAAATTGCTGTTTTCCTGAAACTTTTCGCTGAAAAGTACCCATTATTTCCTGGAGAACAAGAGTCAAATGATATTCATCACATTCAATGGGTTTGGAATCAACAAAAATTGCATTATAGATTACATACTTTACTCTATTTTGAAAAGGGAACTGATAATCGTGATATTGACAAACTCAGAAAATGTAGTCAAATTAATTATTGCACACTTCACTTTGAAGCAGCTACGGTTTACTGTCTACTACCATTCTACCAGGACACATGGTGCACGCATACATCAGTCTAGTACAATATGAGTTTCTGAGCTCAAGTGTACTGGCTCTGGATCAAGAAGTCAACATTTTACAAGCAATGTGACTTTGCATTTGCACATTCTAAGCGAGGCCGATATCTCAGTCTGTGTCTACTGCGTCTGTCAACTGGTATTCTGCTTTACAAGCACACAGTCCAGTGCATTGCAGATTAGCCTTCTTTCATTTGCCGCTGTTTCTCCAGCCTTTTTTGCAGCCGCACGACACCAGCTCGAAGCAGCTTTTTGAAGCCTCAGGGCGTGTGGTCCAGAGCGGTTCGTAGGACCCATCCTCTGTTTGCCGCCAGCCCCAGATTGTTGGTGATGGAAGCACGGGTTGAGGGACCAAGACCTGCCCCCAGACATAGCCACCCTGGAAGACTGATCTCTTCACATGCTGTTCCAAAGCATCGTAGGTAGGTGGGATGTGCTGGACGGAGTTCCTCTTGGAGAGGAGTTTCTTTCTGCCCTCGTTGACGTCCGTTTATGGACTGGTGTGGTCATAGACGAGCACCACAAACCTTTCAATGCAGTGCATTGTGTCATCCTGAATGTTGACTGGCATGGTGGTTAGGGTCACAAGAGAATCTGTCAGTTCTGGAAGGAGTTCCATGTGGCCCAGTCAGATTTCTTCCCATGCCCCACAAATGCTGATACCGTGTCGCATCCAGTCATGGCGTGGACGACAGGGAGGGCACGTGCCTTCTGTCGACCGAGGGAGGCAGCATTTGATGGCCAGGGATGTAGCGGTAGTTCTTGCCCGTCCCAAAGGCAATCCAGAGTTCATCCACACATGGTAGTGCCTGGGCTACCATAACCACCAAGACGACGACGTCCGTGTCTACGACTAATATTACCAATTACAACACCACTTCCACCACTACCACCACCACAACAAAATACTTCTGAACCTGTCACTGATGCTGTGTGTGAAAATGGATTTTCCCATAAAAATGACCATTTTTCCCCAATAGAATGGTTGGAAATATAATAAATCAACACAAATGGCATTTATATTGTTTTCCTTTGTAAATGCACATCACATGGAGTATTTATCACCTCTGAGAAACCTACAAAGAGAATAACAATGACAGATATCCCATGTTGTTAAAGTAGAATGGCAGCCATTTTGGAAAATGGCCGCCAAAGCTGACCAAGGCAAAATCTCGAGTGGCTCCATATCCAGTATTGTTCAGAATACATTAGTCAACATATGTACCAATTTTGGTGCTTTTATGAAAAGTCGAACAATTGGTTTGCTTTGCTGCAGTACTATTTTGCCCTTATTGGTGTCGGTTATGATGACATATGATTTGCACTGTCCATCCGTGCCACAGATAGCTGCTGTGAAGAGATTGACACTCTCCCTGGGGCATCGTTCTGACTGGATTTCATCCTGATATTCGCAGCATTCACTTCCCGATAAGACTGCTGAGGTGTTTCGCCAGCTCTATTTTGCAATCCAAGTTTGATCGTGGATGCAGTTATGTATCATTGGTTCAACATGGCAGTCTGATGAAGTTATTTTGCGTAACCACTGGCATGGTACCCACTCGCACTCGGGCTTTTGGGAATGGTAACACGACTGGGTGTGGGATCCCGCAAAGTTCTTGGGCAACTGGCAATTGTGGTCTCAAAGACACGCCATCCTCTCGGATCCAGAGGCGACATCCGGCACACACACACACACACACACACACACACACACACACACACACACACACACACACACACACACACACACACACACACACACACACACACACACACACACATATATATATATATATATATATATATATATATATATATATATATATATATATATATATATATATATATATATATACACACACTTGCGGGGTGTGCTTACATATTGTGTAAGCATACGAACCGTGCATCACCACTGTCTTGCGTCACTCACCTGCATTCAATTTTTCATTATTTATTTTCAGTTATTTATATTTTCATTTATGGATGCTTTCTAACAGTTCTGGGATTTTTCCTGGTGTATGGGCTTCGATGTCTGTCAGCACACAAAATTACCATGTTTTCCCATTGTCTTGGGTCACTCACCTGCATTTTTTTCAATTATTTATTTTCATTTATCAATGTTTTCATTGATGGATATTGTCTGACAATTCTGTGATTTTTTCCCAGCATACATGCTTCGATGTCCATTGGCATACAAAATTTCAGCATTCTTCGTGACCCAGAAGGTACCAATCTTTAATCAGTCAGTGAGTGGTTACAAAGAGCTTTATATATTACTCGTGGGGTGTGCTTACACAATGTGTAAGCATACAAACCGTGTTTTCCCCATTGCCTTGGGGAGCTCACCTGCATTTGAGTTTTCATTTATTTCTTTACATTTATTTATATTTTCATATACAAATATTGTACGATTCTGTGATTTTCTTTTTTCCTGGTGCATCGGCTTTGATGGCCGTCGGCACACAAAATCACCGTGCTGCCCCATTGTCTCGGTACGCTCACCTACATTTTTTAGATCCTCATGGAGGATCTCTAATCTTACTCGTGTTGCTGTTCTTAATCTTCTTCTTGTAGACTTTTTGGTTACACAGCCTACAGTTTTCATCGAACTTCCTGAAACTTGGCATATATGTGTAAAAATACCCTGCACAGTCAGTGAACATCTCCGATTTTGAAAATTCCTCCTAGAAAAAAAGTTATAACGTCAAAATATCTCCACTAATGGAAATCGCCGAAAAAATATCTCCGAAACTAGGAAAGCTTTTTTCAATTCTGTTTGCGGGAATCAAACAGGGCATTAGCAGAGATGAATTAGCGCACATACGATACATCACTATGATGTCATATCAATTTTTATGACGCAATTCCTATTTTTTGACATTTTCTGTTTCACAACCCAGAGTTGTTCTAATATTCTAATAATATAAGTAATAATATTACATGCCCTAGTAAGCCATAATTATCAAATTTTACCTGAAAAGTGGGTAAATATGGTGGCCATTTTGATTTTTTGCATTTTACCAACCTAAGACATCATCCTAGGTCAAAAATTTCAACGGATTCGTGATCAGCGTGAAAAATGGCCATAAAAAAACACTCCTTTCAACGGACAACAGAGAAAAAGTCGATGTGTGCCCAACCCTAATAAAACCATTGTTTACATTTTATGCTTTGCTTGGCAACGATAATTTATTCCTGATAAAGGGGTGCTCACTACAACAGTGATTTTTTTTTTTTTTTTAAACAAAAATTTGGAGCATCCATGCAGAGCCCAGAACTGCATGAAACTACTCATGGTAATCATACACCATACACACACCTTTACCACGTGTACAACTTCATAAACATTATCATGTATTGTGGCTGAAACACACTTAAGGTCCTGGGTGTACATGCTTCTCCAAAGGCTGCCAATACCTTGGCTCTTTTTCCCCATAGGATTCTCACAGTACCTTTTGAGAGTCCCATACTTCTTGGGATGTCTGCTTGGCTTTTCCTTTCATTCTCAACTCGCAAATATCACCAGTGGCTTTGCTGATGGGTATACTAAGGGGAATGGTGGAAGAAAAGGGGGAGGGGGAAGAGAGAGGGATGGAGGAGTGAGGAGGTAGGGAGACCAAGGATGGGTGGGCGTGAGGAAGGAGGAGGAGGGACATCTTAGGAGTGGTGGGGGAGTGAGGAGGGGTGGGGGAATGGAAGGCAGCATGAGGGCAAGGGAAGGCAGCATGAGGGCAAGGGAAGGCAGCATTAGGGCAAGGGAAGGCAGCATTAGGGCAAGGGAAGGCAGCATGAGGGCAAGGGAAGGCAGCATGAGGGGAGGGTCTATGCAGACATAACCACAGTCCAAATATGTATGGAGATAACCACCATCCAGAAATAACCACCATCTGTATATGTGCAGAGAGGGAGAGAGAGAAGAGAGGGAGTGGGGAGAATGGGGGAGTGGAGAGAGGGAGGTGTAGGAGGAGGATTCTGTACTGTATTAGGAGGGGGTGGAGCAAGGATATGACAGAGAGAGAGAGAGAGAGAGAGAGAGAGAGAGAGAGAGAGAGAGAGAGAGAGAGAGAGAGAGAGAGAGAGAGAGAGAGAGAGAGAGAGAGAGAGAGAGAGAGAGAGAGAGGTTTGGGGTAGGGGAGTTAGTGGAGAGAATATGTTATGCTTTATGAACAACACACACACACACACACACACACACACACACACACACAATTGTTGTGTGATGGGTGGATAAAATTTGGCTCTGTAATTAAGAAAACACATTAATATGGCAAACGGCTAAGAAATTTGTCATCAAATAGATTTTGCAATGAAACTCACAAAGATAAACAATATAACCCTTGTAAAGCACACCCGATTCTTTTAAAATAACCAATTGATTGAGAAAGTCACGAAGCCAAAGGAAAATGTGATCGATCATATGCTGCTGAGGTTAAAAGTTAAAACTTCCACCACCCATCATCATCATAAGATACGGGATAAAAACTTTGCAACCAGGGCAACCATAAGCATCCATGGAGAGTCCCTTTACAGATCCAAATCTCCCAATATGTACCACATTCATGAGTAGTATGTATGTACCTCTACCTTGTAGCAACTGCCGACTGTACATCCTGATCGGGACATGAACTGTATCACTATCAACTGTAGTAGAGTAGGGTGCTTGGCAAGTGGCTTAAGCACTCCAATGAAATAGTTTATTAGGAACTGCTGGCTTGGCAAATGGAAGCAAACTTATTAGTAATTTCACATACCAACAAAAAACTAAACGTTGCCGATTTCTTAACATTTTCAGATTTCACTTCAGATTTTGAGTTATTTAGTCCACGAGATATGAGTCGCCAAACTCAAATTATATTTGCATTATATGCTTGAATTGTTCCGTGAGAGTGGATCATGGAAAATCACATCGAATAATGCATGAAATTGCTTCAAGCTCCTAATTTCAAAACTATAACACTTACAAAACAATGTATACAGCGATTCGTAGGTATGTAGATCAGGCTTTCGGTGGTATAAGTGAGGAAAGTGAAAGAAAAACATTTTGAGCACTTTATCATTCATAAACTGTTGTGGCCTGGTCCAACTCATGCCATTGCTGAGCAGGCCAAACAAAATGGCGAATTAAGACCCCAGCGAGGGAGGGCGAGGTGACAGAGGATGCATGAAGGTGTCCATTGATGCGCCTGATAAAGGAGATAATTAAATAAGGCCGTTAATTATCTTCAAAAGGGGTTTTTAATTAACCCAAACACCCAGTTTTCATTCATGCACTCCCTTGCTATTACTTTAGTATGCATGCAAAGTTTCAGGCTGTTAGGTTTCATGGTTTTGGAGTCATGGAGGACACACACACACACTGACTGACTGACTGACACATTTATTCATCGATATATACTTCATGATTTACAATTTCACTGTAAGTGAAAGACTGGATCCTTTTGTTTTGACTTTACCCACTGAAGCCATGTCATGCTGCTGCTCAAGCTATGGCATAGAGTAGTGTATGTAATTTCAAAAGATGAAGATAAACATGCTACTTGACACATGCAAGGACCTGCAAATGGTACGTTCATGGTCAGATTTCCGCATAGGCTAATGAGACCTGGGTCTCGGGCGACAACTGAAGTAAAGGTGGCAAAGATGATGAATTGGCCTTTCTGTGATTTCACAATTGTGAGCACAACCAATTTAACCTTGAAAGCATTACTTGAGGACCATGTGTGTGTTGAGCCAAGTTCATGAGATTCCAATGGAATGCAGACATGCAATTCAAACAGCGTGCTTAAAGGTGTAGGTTATGATTCACCTGAGCAAGCATAATGGGTGACGTTTCTTCCTCTCCTGGTTGTGTTTCATAACCTCATATTGGCTGGCTTCCCCAAAATCACTGTCCAGTTACTTGTGACTTTTATATGAGACCTATGTGTTTCACCACTTATCTCCATCCATCCATCCATCCGGACCATACTCTGTGCAGAACGTTGGTGCTGCCGAAGCAGTCTCCTTAGCTATTGGACACAATCCTGGACGGGTCGCCAATCAGAAACAGGATACCAGCAAGCTGGCATTCATTTTGCTGACCTCAGAAGGATGACAGACAGAGTAAACCCCACCTGGTATTACTTCAATAGCCAAGTGGGAATTGAACTCAGAATCTTAGGATCCCTAGCCCACCGCACCAACCATTATGCCAATACCAGGCATAGTTGTCATCAACAACTGAATAATTAAACTAATTCTGCAAATAAGGTGTATGGAAATATGTCAGTGCAAATTTTGATGCAATGATACTGGCAGAGCATTCTTTAGCAATCTACATTTTCCGTCTATACTGCATAAAAATGCAAGTTGCCAGATTGTGTCTGAGCACAGTAAATGCCATAGCGACAGCACGTTTAAGAGCTCTTAGGTCAAAACAGTGCAGTTGGAGGTTTACAACTCTTGTTATGTATGCAATTTCAAGTTATATTCATTTTTTATTGTACATGTGGTGCAAATGCTCAGTCGTTGGTTTGCACATCTACTGGAAGTAAAAAAAATCTACCAATATAAAACACAGTGTGTATTTGTCTGTCCACCTTCATAAGGATGATTTGAGTAGGGTTTTAAATGCCATCTTTTAACACAAGTGTGTTTTCACTCCGATCTATTTTTCAGAGGGAAAACTTGAAAAACATTTTTTGTAAAAGAGTTATTGTCTCTTATTGTTTGAAACCTCACTCAACAATATCATACTGTTTGAAACCTTACTCAACAATATCAGACTGTTTGAAACCTTATTCACCGATATCATACTTTATAATACCTTGCTCAACAATCTCATACTATTTGAAACCTTACACAACTATATATACTGCTTGAAACCTCACTCGACTTTAGCGTACTGTTTGAAACCCTACTCAACTACATCACATTGTTGGAAAGTTCACTCAACTATCCATACTATTTGAAATTTCATCAACTATATCAGTGTTTGAAACCTAATTCAACTATATCAAACTGTTTGAAACCAAACTCAATGATATCATACTGTTTGAAACCTCACTCAACTATATAGTGCTGCTTGAAACCTTACTCAATTAGATAACATAATGTTTGATACCTTACTCAACTCTATCATACTGCTTGTAACCGTACTCAACTACATCACACTGTTTGAAACCTTACTCAACTATATCATCCTGTTTGTAACATTACTCAACTATATCACACTGTTTGATACCTTACTCAACAATATCATACTGCTTGTAGCATTACTCAACTATATCACACTGTTTGTAACCGTAGTCAACTACATCACACTGTTTGAAACCTTACTCAACTATATCACAGTGTTTGCAACCTTACTCAAATATATCATTCTGGTTGAAACCTTACTCAACTACATCACACTGTTTGTAACCTTACTCAAATATATCATTCTGGTTGTAACCTTACTCAACTATATCATACTGTTTGAAACCTCACTCAACTATATCGTGCTGCTTGAAACATTACTCAATTAGATAGCATAATGTTTGATACCTTACTCAACTCTATCATACTTTTTGAAACCTTACTCAACTATATCATACTATTTGTAACATTACTCAACTATATCACACTGTTTGATACCTGAAGGCCCAGTCACACCTTGACGTTTTATCCAACGTATGCCGATTTTTGAAATTTTTTTCTAAAACGCTGGCACACGTTGAATACGTTATGGGTAAGTTTTGATAACATTGAGAGCACGCTGAAAAACACTGCCATACGTCGTTGTACGCTGGCTTTAAACGTTGTACTTTTCGGTTGTCGTCAAATTTTTTCATGCTTGAAATTTCACGACGTATGCCGGCGTATGACTCATACGTTCCGCTACACTGGCCACAAGTTGTATGCACGGTCTGCGATCGTTGACAGACGTCAACACATGCTACTTGCAAGTTAATCATAAGTTGAGACACGCCGAGGTAATGTTTAGCGTACCCGAAACTTATTTCTAACCTATGATTAAAGTGTTGTTGGCACGTTACGCGATCGTTGCCACACGTTGACAGACGTTACTTTTAAGTTACTCATAGGCTGAAAGACGTCGGTATAATGGATCGTCCTTGCGTCAGCGTCCACGGCCACGGCCAGGACACTTATTTGCAGCATTCTTCAAACTTTTCTTCGGCATGACGAGGATATTCACACTTCGATGTCTAGCTTGGCTATGATTCCAATTGTCCATCGGCAGCGTCTATTTAAAATAGTCGAGTTTGAGCGTTTTAACACGTTCAGAAGAAACGCTTCAAATTTCCAAACCCCAGCGTCAAAAAACAAAGGCGAGTGACAGCAATTTAAATCGTTCATGGTAAACAATGAAAATAGTTGAGTGGTACCGTTGAAAAGTCGTTGAGTGTAAAAAAAAATCTAATTGTTGAGAGCAAGCGTCTACTTTCAATAGTGGAGTTTGAGCGATTTAGCACGTTCAATAGAAACGATTAAAATTTCCGAGCGCCAGCGTCAAAAAACAAAGACGAGTGACAGCAATTTAAATCGTTCATTGTAAACAATGAAAATAGCTGAGTGGTACCATTTAAAAGTCGTTGAGTGTTAAAAAAAAATCCAATTGTTGAGCGCAAGCGTCTACTTTCAATAGTGGAGATGCAGCCATTTAAATCGTTGAGTGGCAGCCTATGAATAGCAAACCCCACGTCACCGGCAAAGATAAACTGCCGCGCGATATGGATAAGTTAGGCTATCGTTGGGCATAGTTTGTGAACGCCGGCTACACGATAATTATTCGTTGGTATACCGTATCTATAAGTTATCGAAGCGCTCTATGCACATTATTAGTTCATTGTGCATTTGTCCAACCCGTTATGAATAGACCTAAATCGTAAAAAAACAAGCCATAGCTAATTGTTGAAAAAGCCCCATAAAAAATTAGCCGCGAAGAACTTCGAACAATGGTGCAAAGATGTCTCCTACCCGTGGACACGCGGACGCAAGGACGATCCATCATAATCCACACCCTCCCCCTCACACTCACCTACTACTGCCAACATGAACAAACTACTACTCCTACTAATACTGATACTGATACTGTTACTGCTGACATGGACATCGACTCAAAAAGGACTCGAAAACACTGCTGGGTTCCCCTTTTATGAACACCATTTTTACATACCAATTCCCAAAATCGCTGGGAACACGTCTTTAAATGGCAGTTGTAAGTTAGAAACACGTTAAATTTTTTTTTTTTGTCGACCGGAAGACCTCATTGGAATACGTCTACATACGTCAATGTCTCTTGGGACTACGTAAAGAATTGGTTCAAAGCACGTCAAACATAAGTTAGAAATAAGTTTCGCGTAAAAAAGACATTACCGCGACGTGTTTCGACTTATGAGTAGCTTATAAGTAGCCTTTGTGGACGTGTGTAAGCGTCCGCATATCGTGTGTAAAACTTATCCCCATCGCATGCGGAACGTGTGTCATACGCTGAGTACATCGTAAAATTTTGAACATGTTTAAAATTTCTTGACGTACTCTACTTACTACGACGTATGATCGCGTACTTTAGCGTTCTACTCACGTATACCAAACTTACTCATACCGTATTTGACGTGCCCCAACGTTTTAGACACATTTTTCTTAGGTCGGCATACGCTGGCAAGATCGCCAAGGTGTGACTGCGATGTTGACACTTCCATTTCTACGGCAGTTATGATTCGAATCGTTGTGCGTCAGCCTTTTAATAGGCTACGTCACGACATCGTCTGCGATGCATGCAACGCACTATGCCTAAGTTAGACTATCGTTGGGCATAGGTTGTGTAGGCCGACAACAGGTTCAGCATTCGTTGGTATAAGTTATCTATAACACAACGAAACGTTCTGTGTCCGTTACTAATGCGTTATACATAAGACCAAGTCGCTATGAATACGTCCGAATCTTTAAAAAAACAACATCAAAAGTTCAACGTAAGTCAGCGTTTTACATAAATTTTAATATGTTGCCATCGCTGGCTAAAACGTCAAGGTGTGACTGGGCCTTTAGTCAACAATATCATACTGTTTGTAGCATTACTCAACTATTTCACACTGTTTGTAACCTTACTCATCTACATCACACTGTTTGAAACCTTACTCAAATATATCATTCTGGTTGAAACCTTATATTACTCAAACGGTTCATAATGGTTGAAGTATTACTCAAATATATCATACTGTTTGAAACCTTACACAACTATATCACACTGTGAGAAACTTTCCTGAACTATATCATACTGTTGGAAACCTTACTCAAATATATCACACTGTTTGAAACTTTACACAATGGTGTCATACTGTTTGAATCCTTGCTCAACTACATCATACTTTTTGAAACATCACTCAACAATACCATACTGTTTGAAACATTACTCAAGCCTGGTGTTGGCTCATTGGTTAGGGTGGTGGCTTGGGATCCTCGGGTCCTGAGTTCAAGCCCCGTCAGCCGCTGAATTAATACACCAAGGGGTTGACTCAGCCTGTCATCCTTCCGAGGTCGGCGAAATGAGTACCAGTTCCATTGTGTGTACTGGTAGAGGGGCACTTCATCAGCGACACAGTCACGCTTCAAGAAATGATAGCTACCCCGGCAGCTAAGCTGCCATACGACCACCACCACCAAACATTACTCAATGATATCATCCTGTTTGTTGACTCAGCCTGTCATCCTTCCAAGGTCAGCAAAATGAGTACCAATGAGTACCAGCTTGCTGCGATGATTGAGCCATTTGAGTACACTGTGTCTGAGTGGTGAACCTTCCAGGATTGTGCCCAATAGCCCAGGAGACTGCTGAGGCAACATAAATGCTCTGCACAGAGTATGGTCCCAATGGATTGGAATGGAATCATCCTGTTTGAATCCTGACTCAACTATATCATACTGTTTGAAACCTTACTCAACTATATCATACTGTTTGAAACCTTACTCAACTATATGATACTGTTTGAAACTTCATTCAACGATAGCATACTGTTTGAAACCTCACTCAACTTTATCATACTGTTTGAAACCTCACTCAACTATACCATGCTGTTTAAACATTACCCAACGATAACATACTGTTTGAAACCTTACTCAAGTATATCATACTCTTTGATACCTTACTCATCGATAGCATCCTGTTTGTAACCTCCCTCAACTATATCATTCTGTTTGAAACCTTACTCATCGATATCATCCTGTTTTGTACCTCACTCGACTATATCAAACTGTTTGAAACATTGCACAACTACATCTTACTGTTATAAACCTTACTCAACTCCATTATACTGTTAAAAACCTTACTCAACGATATTATCCTGTTTGAATCCTCCCTCAACTATATCATACTGTTTGAAACCTCACTCAACTACATCATACTGTTTGAAACCTAACTCATCGATATCATCCTGTTTGAAACCTCCCTCAGCTATATCATACTGTTTAAAACATCACTCAACTATATCATACTGTTTGAAACCTTGCACAACTACATCTTACTGTCAGAAACCTTACTCAACGATATCACACTGTTTGAAACATTGCACAACTATATCTTACTGTTATCAACCTTACGCAACTATATTATACTTTTAAAAACCTCACTCAATGATATTCTGTTTGAAAGCTTACTCACCTATATCATACTGTTTGAAACATTGCACAACTACATCTTACTGTTATAGACCTTACTCAACAATATCATACTGCTGGAAAGTTCACTCAACTATTCACATTATTTGAAATTTCATCAGCGATATCAGTGCTTGAAACCTAATTCAACTATATCAAACTGTTTGAAACCTAACTCAACAATATCATACTGTTTGAAACATTTCTCAATGTTATCATACTGTATGAAACCTAACTCAACTATATCGTGCTGCTTGAAACCTTACTCAATTAGATAACATAATGTTTGATACCTTACTCAACTCTATCATACTGCTTGTAACATTACTCAACTATATCACACTGTTTGATACCTTACTCAACTATAACATACTGTTTGAAACCTCACTCAAGTATATCATACTCTTTGATACCTTGCTCAACTACATCATACTGTTTGAAACCTCACTCAACTATATCATACTGTTTGAAACATCGCACAACTACATCTTACTGTCAGAAACCTTACTCAACTATATTATACTGTTTAAAACCTCACTCAATGATATCATACTGTTTGAAAGCTTGCTCAAATATATCATACTCTGAAACCTCACTCAACAAAATCATACTCTGAAACCTCACTCAACCAAATCTTCCAGTTTGAAACGTTATTCAACGATATCTACTGTTTGAAACCCCACTCAACTTCATCATGGTGTTTGAAATGTTCCTCATCTATATCGTACTGTTTGAAACCTTACTCAACTCTATCATACTGTATGAAACTTTACTTAACTTCCTCATGGTGTTTGAAATGTTCCTCAACTATCTTATGCTGTTTTCAGATTGGGCTCAATTACTGGTATCCCGTATGGGACATTTGTGGACAGACGCAGGGATGGACGGACAGACGGATGTAGGCACGCCAACACCAAGCTCCTTTTATACTATAGATAACAGAAATCACGACAAAATTATATGTAATGCACGATAAAGGTTCACACTGATGAGTGCTTAATTTGAGGTATACAGAGCATGCGAGTTGAAGAAACACATCGGTCGTGACAGAATGCAGAAATGTGAAAGAGAGAAATGTAGAGAGAGTAGAGAATTAAAAAAAAGATAGCAATTGTCAGTGAAAAAAAGAAAGAAAAACAGCTCGAAAGATTGATTGATTGATTGCTTGAATGTGTTCGAATGTGGCTGGCTTCCCAAAAATCTTGGGAAGTGCTTGGCATGTCCCTTGGCTGACGAAGCAGCTTGTTGGCAAGGGTAATACTGGCTGGTTTGCCATTGCCTTCCCAGCATTTAGTCAAAGCAGTAAAATTTGGAATTTGTTCATTGTGCCAACGATAGCTCACCTACTCGAAGGACACCGTGGGATCTTTAACGTCATGGAATCACCACTCATTCGAGCAGACAGGACACCCAGCTTAATGCCCATTCGAGGGATGGCACAAACATTGATGAATCACCCTGCCTGTAAAACAATGCGATGACAGTTTGTAGCCGGGCGAAGATTCAAACTCAGGTAAAACCATTGTTAACTGCAACACTTAGACCAATTCGAACAAGTAAATAAATAAACAAACATGTTTCACACACAAAAGTGACATGTTTATCTATAAACAACTTTGCCATGATGTTCATGGTATGTCATAAATTATCAATAGATGTTTCCATGATGATTTATATCTGTTTATGAGTTATATCCAACTGCCAACTACAATATGATTACAACACACACACACACACACACACACACACACACACACACACACACACACACACACACACACACACACACACACACACACACACACATAAATATATACAGGACTACAACCTACCTGGCACAGAAACGATCCAGAAGATGACCAACTTTATTTTCTAAATGTTTTTTCCTTCAGGTATCTGCGGTTCATCTATACATTTTGAAACCCTTCTCTGATCGATTGATGCATATCATGGCACAGCATCCTGCCATTTTAAAAAGAATAATGACCTATCTTTGGATGCAAAATGGTGCCCATGGCCAATGTGACTACTAAATTTTGAGACATGTCATGTCACTAATCCTAGTATATCGAGTCCAGTTTAGGATTGTAGGAAGAAAAGGGGAGCTGCGGATCTGGTGTCAGGGACTTGAAGGGAAGTAAGAGGAAGTGGAGGACAGAGAGATGGAGGGGTGGGAGTAGAGAAGGGACAGAGTTGGGAAAGGGGGTTGAGGCTTTTGGGGGCTTGAAGACTTGAGTTGAGAACTTTGGGCTGGGAGGGGGAGACATTGAGAACTTGGGGCTTGGAGTGGGGGTGGGCATTGAGATCTTGAAGAAGAAAACTTGAAGCTACATTTTGCATTGTGTGTAATTTCTGCAAGTCCCTGTCATTATGTCAAAGGGCATTCCGAGGAAACTCCCTATATATTCCACACTATTCAGAAAAATTTCCTGAGAGAAACCTGGTGTAATTGGGTTATTAGTCTATGAGCCAGACCCTCCAAATTTGGTCAATGGTACCATCCAGGGGAGAGTAATGGTACGTATTATACACTACATGGCCAAAATTATGCGGATATCCCTTCTAATTAGTGGATTCAGCTATTTCAGACACACCCATTGCTGACAGGTGTATAAAGTCAGGCACACAGCCAGGAAATCCCCATAGACAAACATTGCCAGTAGAATGAGCAGCACTGAAGAACACATTGAATTTCAACGTGGTACTGTCATAGGATGCCACCTTTCCAACAAATGAGTTATTCAAATTTGTGCCCTGCAAGAGCTGCCCTGGTAAACTGTAAGTGCAGTTATTGTGAAGTGGAAACGTCTCAGAGCAACAACAGCTCAGCCACGAAGTGGTAGGCCACACAAGCTCACAGAGCAGGACCACCGAGTGCTAAAGCATGTAGCACGGAAAAATTGTCTGCAGTCGGTTGCAACACTCAATACTGAGTTTGAAACTGATTTTGGAAGCAACGTCAGCACAAACACTCTTCATCGAGAGCTTCATGAAATGGGCTTCCATGGCCGAGCAGCCGCACACAAGCCTGAGATAACCATGTGCAATGCCAAGTGTCGGCTGGAGTGGTGTAAAGCTCACCGACATTGGACTCTGGAGCAGTGGAAACGCGTTCTCTGGAGTGATGAAATATGCTTCACCATCTGGCAGTCCGACGGAAGAATCTGGGTTTGGCAGATGCCAGGAGAATGCTCCCTCCCCAAATGCATAGTGCCAACTGTAAAGTTTAGTGGAGGAGGAATAATGGTCTGGAGCCGTTTTTCATGGTTTGGGCAAGGCCCCTTAGATCCAGTAAAGGGAAATCTGAATGCTACAGCATACAATGACATTCTAGATTATTCTGTGCTTCCAACATTGTGGCAACAGTTTGGGGAAGGCCCTTTCCTGTTTTCACATGACATTGCCCCCGTGCACAAAGTGGGTCCAAACAGAAGTGGTTTGTCGAGATCGGGGTGGAAGAATTTGACTGGCCTGCAGAGAGCCCTGACCTCAACCCCATCACACTCCTTTGGGATGAAATGAAACGCTGACTGTGAGCCAGACCTCATCGTCCAACATCAGTGCCCGACCTCACTAATGCTCTTGTGGCTGAATGGAAGCAAATCCCCACAGCAATATTTCAACATCCAGTAGAAAGCCTTCCCTGTTGAGTGGAGGCTGTTGTCGCAGCAAAGGGGGGGACCAACTCCATATTAATGCCCATGATTTTGGAATGAGACGTTGGATAAGTAGGTGTCCACATACTTTTGGCCATGTGGTGTCTTTAACAAGGTACTGTATATGTCCCGAGATATGCAAAATTTTTGAAAGCATTCTGTAACTCTCAGTCTTCTCCATATCAGCAACTTTTATCCAAAACCTATCCTAACATGTGGGAAACCGCAGTTTTGGGACCTAAAATCACATTGGTCAATTTTGAAATCGGCTTCAGTTGCCCACAATCACCCTAAAATATTAACTTTTTACGTCTTTTATTACTTGAAGTAAATCTGTTATCTTCTGCATATAAATATTGGGTTTTATTTAAACCTCAAAAGCTAAAATCAACAGTTTTTGTTTTTGGAAACGACACTGTGTCAAAAGTACATGATTGGCACTGTGAGCCCCATCTTTTGTTGCACTTTGGTTTTATTACCAACACAAATTATTGTCACAAGTTTTCAAAAGTTGTATCAATAGGTACATGCTGGTATACCCAGAAATGTTCTTCATAATTACACTTCAAATTGCGATCTAAATAAAAAGTTACAATATTCCAATATCTTGGCTGATGTTTCCATTGCAAATACTTCGTATTGTAAATTAAAAAAATATATATTTATGCGAATAAAAGGCAGTGTGTGTGTGTGTGTGTGTGTGTGTGTGTGTGTGTGTGTGTGTGTGTGTGTGTGTGTGTGTGTGTGTGTGTGTGTGTGTGTGTGTCTCCTCCATAACTCCAAAACCATAAAACCTTGCAGCCTGAAACTTTGCTTGCATATGAAGAAAATTCCACGGAAGGGCAAGGGTGAAAATTGGGTGTTTGAGTTAATTAAAACACCCCTTTTGAAGATAATTAACAGCAATATTTAATTATATCCTTCATCAGGTGATCCTCGGCCACATCGCTCTCTGGGTCTTAAGGCGTTTCCTGGGTAATCTCGCTGGGGTCTGAAGCCGCCATGTTTTTTGGCCTGCTCAACCTTGCCTTGACCTGGAACAGGCCGCAACGATTTCTTCACGATAAAGTGTTTTTTTTCACTTTCCTCACTCATATCGAATGCCTATTCATCTTAGCTATGAATTACTGCATACATCGCTTTTGTAAGTACTATAGTTTTCAAATTAGGAACATAGAGCGATTTCATACATTATATTGCTGCGAGGCCGGGACGTCGGCCACGGGCATGACCGCTGGATGGAGCCGCAAGTCGGCTCGACCGATCGCCCGGAATTCAGATCGTCGCCCCGGATAAGTCCGGAGTCGACGGGTCCTCTATCAGACTGAAATTCGCCAATGCATACACCACATGTGGTAGGGTTGATTGCCAATTTCAATTTACCTAAATATCCACGTGGTCCAACTACCGGGGAATTTCACCCTCGAAGGAACTCGTACGAAAATGAGCCGCTTCGTGCACTTGTTCCGTGTGCGATTCCGAGCAGTTTAATCGCCAAGAACCGTCTGTCCAGATGTCCCCTTACGGCGGCACAACGGCGTTGCTAACTTTCCCCAGCATGCAACACGCTCAGTCAATGAAAGAAGGGACGCGAACGAACTGAAACATTTAATCGGGGTTTATTTAGAGTAGGGAAAGGGGGAAACACAGAGCAGAATTAAACCGACTATTGAGAATTGCAATTATATACAGCACAAGCACTTATACAATTCACTACTTACTGACTGGTGCCACAAACACACATACGCACACACCCAAAAATGTTCGGACCAGATGATCTTTATTGAGACCTATCTCGGACCTGCCCGCCTCGTGCGGTCTGCAAGGACCAGGTCCTCGGGGCCGAACTGGACCCCCGGCACGATCCAGACGATCCAAGCGAGCGAAGTCGGCAGGGCGAAGCCTGGCGGGAGAAGGCCCTCCATGCACAGACACTTTCCAGAACTCGTGCGTGACCAGAACAACAGGAGAACCAGCAGAGAACGACAGGAGAACCAGCCACGAAAAACGACAGGAGAACAACGCACACGCAGACCCTGCCAGACCCAGAAGAAGCGAACGCGCAGATCATGCCTATAATTATATATCCCCCTCTTCAGAGGGGGGGGCACCTCCTTGCGACCCTCCCTCTTTCACTAGCTGGTTTTGGCACGCAAAGTCGCTCTTCATCTCTCTCACTGGCCAAAACAGGCGGCAAGCCCCTTGATTGGCCCGGGGCGTGGTGACGTCACACAGAGCCCTTTCCTCCTGTCTTGGGCCCGAATTGGCTGAGTGGCGGTCACCCCACCTGCTGCACACCGATTTGTCGAGGGCCGCTGCGTGGCTCCTCCCTGAACTCCGCCTTCTTCCCAAGGACCGCCCCTCACAAAGTCGGGGATGTCTGATTGGCCGAGCGATGGTCACCCCACTCGTTGCATGCCGATTGATCGAGGGCCGCTGCGTGGCTCCTCCCCAAACTCCACCTTCTTCCAAAGGACCGCCCCTCACACAGGAAGTTGAGCAACATGTTTCTGCAGGGGCTCCGACCACCCCTGACGTCGGCCAGAGCAAGGGGAAGGAAGCGAATTGAAGTTAAGGGTGATGCGGTGTCGTCAGGCCCGTCGCTATGGGGGGGCATTTGGGTGCAATGCCCCCCATGGCGCATCTGGTGCCCCCCCCCACTTGTACGCCACCCATTTCTGCCCTGTTGCACCCTGTGAACAGCTTAGTGTTTAAGGATGAGCGCCCACTGTGAACTTGCTGTTTAAGAGTTCACCTGTGTGAACTAAAACCCTTATTCCAGATGTTCAGTGTCGTGAATAATGAGGCCTTCTTGGATAAACTGTTCTTTAATAATTTCCTTCTTTGAATAACAGTCAAGAGATAAGTGTGCGCTTGTCAACGCATCTCCAAAAGCAATTGGCAAGACAATACAGTCCAAGACCACAAGATAAAACATAATAACGCAAGCACCAACGCCAGCAGCCAAGACCTCGTGTCGAATGTCGATGTTGTGGGTGGTTATTTATATATATATATATATATATATATATATATATATATATATATATATATATATATATATATATATATATATATATATATATATATATATATCGTGGATCATTTAGTTTTAAGGAATAGCCAATCAGCGTATTCGATATGGAGTAATGGAGACCCTATTGAGCAGGTTACCTGATTGGTTGTAAGTTAGGTATAAATGTAATATAGTCATAATATGATAATATGATTAAGGAAAAGACATAAATTTACATTATTAAAGATGAAGTGCCCGTGCACCACGTGACCTTCACAACCCGTCAACCCTCCATCTTACAAAAGTAATTTTACAATAAAAATTAAAAATATGTGTGTTTGCAATCGTGCTTACATTTCAAATTATGCAGATAAAACCTGTTTTTGGTGCATGGATTATTTAATAAATAAAACCGTCAACCGTCAAATCTCGCGAGTCGCGAGATTAGTGATGCGAGTCGCGAGATTAGTGATGCGAGTCGCGAGGGACGAATCACAGAGCACGAGCTCGCAGCAGGAGAAAAAGATGTGGATGATGGTTATACGAAAATGGCTCAGCAAAGTAAAAAATGCAAGCGACGAAAATGAAGAAGATGATGAAAGACATGTTGTGGGAGGAGTTGGAGGAGGAGGAGGATAAGACGATCATGTCGATGAAATACCGACAGAAGCTGGCCAACCTGGCCAAGCCAGCAACGTTAGCCCTGCAGCTGGAGCCCCAGCGCAGGCAGCTGAGTTGCCACGCTCGGCGGCGGCCTCGGGGTCGGGTGTGACCGTCAAGCCGCTTCCCGATGATCTTGGAAGTGAGAGATCGAATCACGTTGTTCTACAGCGGTACCCTGGCCATCTGTTGCAGAACAAGAGTCGCTCCTTTGTGTCCTCGTGGTACCAGACTAATGAATGGCTGGAATACAGTGTGCAGACAGATGCAGCATTCTGCGATCCATGTAGGAAGTTTAACACCGCACGTGGCCCAGTGGACTCTACTTTCACAGTGCGAGGCTACCGGAATTGGAAACATGCCGTGGAGAAAGGCAGGGGGTTTCACAAACACGCAACTTCAAAGGAACATTTAACTTGTGTTTTGAGGTGGAAGGAGAACGAGAGGTGCATCGATTGTGGTGAGGAGATTTCCACACTCCTCAATGCTGACCAGCTAAATAGAAACCGGTACTATGTGTCTGCTCTTATCGATGTTGTGGGATTTCTCTCCGAAAATCAGATACCTTTTAGATGGAGCCTTGATCATTTTGAGGATATGTCAGATGGGCACAGTGGGCTCTTCCTCTCGCTTTTAAACTACACACTCAAAAAAGACACCAAGCTCGCCGAAATAAGAGAAAGCTGTCACTGATTTCCTCAAGGTTTGTTGTTGCCTGTACAAATTCTTCAGAAAGCCCACTGTTGCTGCACAGTATAAAGGTGAGCGGTTCAAACGACTTCTTGATCAAAGTTGGACGGGACATTTAGCCAACGTGTCTGTGATCATAGGATCTTTTAAGGATATCGCATCCTTACTGTCGGAGATTGATGCAGAGCGCGCCTACGGTGCAGAGATGAGGATGGAGGCTATTGGGATTTTGCAGGAAGTCTCTGGGCCTGCCTTCATGTTCATTGCTATCTTTGTACAAAAACTGCTGATGTTGTTAGATGGCCCTAACAGACTCTTTCAGGCAGAGGACATGGACTTGCTAACGGGATTGGAACTGGTGGCGAGTGCTACAGAGTGCGTGAAGAAACTCTGCTCTGAGGATGAGTTCACTGATCTGTGGAACAAGGCCAACGATGCTCGCACTTCTACACCTGCACCACCAAAACGGAGACGCACAATGCATAAGAACTTGGAACAGTTTGTAGTTTTGGAGACTGCAGGACAAAACAACGACAATGACAAGACGGAACTGCAGAGGGTTTTTTACAGCGCAATTGACACTGTGCTTGGAGAGATCACTCAGCGCTTCAGTGAGCGCAACACACAACTCGCCCGTTGACTAGCTGCCTTGAATCCTGAAAATGGCACGTTTTTGGATCCCCACTTGCTCCAGAACATCATGACATTAACAAAGTCAATCATCAGTGAAACAGAGTGTGTGGTTGCAAAACAGTTTATTCGCTCACAGACAGAAAAACAGCCAAACAAGAGATGGACAACACAAAAACTCCTCTCAACATACCACAAAACGCTGGAAGCCATGCCAAGTGTAGTAACTGCTCTGAGACTTGGACTAACATTTGGTGTGTCCACTGCCATGTGTGAAAACTCATTCTCAACATTGAGGAATGTCTTCACTGACCATCGACGGTCCATGTGCCATGCACGCAAGGCACAACTGGTACAGCTGGCCTTCGAGAGAGACCTCACACGTAAATGCCTGAATGAATGGAAGGAGAAGGTCCTCAGAAGATTCCACACCGAGACACGTCGCCTGCAGCTCTTCTGACAGCGAGTACAGTGGTATAAAATCTATACGAGGAGTTCAGATTGTGTATGTGACTGCTGGTGATGCGTGTGTGGTTGTGGTTGCAGTGTGGTTGTGATCAGCACCCGCCGTGGTCGGCTGCTTTGTACTTCTGATGTTTAAGTTAAATTTTGTGTTTGGTGCTTTGCATATCCCATATCTCGTGCTTTGTGCATAACCTTACCTCTGCGTAATTGACTGCTTTAAATGCGGACCTTGTGGTATCTTCAGGCTGGTCGTATTTGCTGTTGATAGTTTAAAGTGGTGATCGCAGGTCATAGCCCACTGTATCTTATTTCAAAGTGCACCGATTCTGGTGCCAACCTCCCCTGTTTAGTCATTGTATCTCTGGTATATTAATTTTCTAATGCCAATTCTTGACAACACCTTGTATAAGTGCACCTGAATTGGTGCCAATTGTCTAATCATTGAATATCTGCATTGTGAATGTGCCAGTTTGTTGCAGCTCTCCTGCATTCGAATAATTTTAGGCCAAAAACATCGGAACATATTAAATCTAGCTGAGATCAATTTGGTTAGTATGCGACGGCAACCTTAGTATAGATGTGTCAATGCTGCATGAATACAATAGTATACAGGGTTATCAAAAAAATTAAATATAATAATTGTGTCCCCCCATCCAGTTCATATGCCCCCCTCAAAACTGAGCCCTGGCTATGGGCCTGGGTGTCATCGGCGTTGATGTTGGTGGTGTAATAATACACGAAAAGAAAACCTGACTATTAAAATAAATCCACAGCGCAGGAACATTTAATTACCCATGAGACTAGGGTCGGGACCCTAACTGGCAACATGTACTTACCGATATAACTGATCTATAGGACCTGTATGTTGTGTGCTCATGGCTTCCAGATTTGCAACAATATCATATTCCGTGATATACTCTCACAGACTAATTAAAGTATATCATCGAAATATTATTTCGGTTTTGAGTGGTTCATGCTGCTTTTGAGTGGTTCGTGAACCCTGAGCGAGTGATTCGTGCACCTTCATCCTGAGCGAGTGGTTCATGCTCTGTCACCCTGAGCGAGTGGTTCGTGCTCCGTCACCTTGAGCGAGTGGTTCGTGCTCCTTCACCCTGAGTGAGTGGTTCATGCTCTGTCACCCTGAGTGAGTGGTTCGTGCTCCGTCACCCTGAGAGAGTGGTTCGTGCTCCGTCTCCCTGAATGAGTGGTTCGTGCTCCGTCACGCTGAGCGAGTGTTTCGTGCTCTGTCACCCTGAGTGAGTGGTGCATGCTCCTTCACCCTGAGCGAGTGGTTCGTGCTCTGTCATCCTGAGCGAGTGGTTCATGCTCCTTCACCCTGAGCGAGTGGTTCATGCTCCTTCACCCTGAGCGAGTGGTTCATGCTCTGTCACCCTGAGCGAGTGGTTCGTGCTCCGTCACCCTGAGCGAGTGGTTCGTGCTCCGTCACCCTGAGCGAGTGGTTTGTGCTCAGTCACTCTGAGCGAGTGGTTCGTGCTCCGTCTCCCTGAATGAGTGGTTCGTGCTCCGTCACGCTGAGCGAGTAGTTCGTGCTCCGTCACCCTGAGGAAGTGGTTCGTGCTCTGTCACCCTGAGCGAGTGGTTCATGCTCCTTCACCCTGAGCGAGTGGTTCGTGCTCTGTCACCCTGAGCGAGTGGTTTGTGCTCCATCACCCTGAGCAAGTTGTTGTGACATAACACCCAATTTCCAAGTCATTTGCCATATTTACGTGTTTCTTTTTAATTACAGAGCCAATTTCTTTTTCCACCCATCACACGCAGCTCTTTAGAAAGATTAATTTTTGTGAACTATCCCTGAAATTTCGATGTAAATGTAACGTTGTTTTTCGGTGAAAGTTACTCAAAGTTTCTGGGTTGTATACATTATGTACTGCAGTTGGTAATCACACTGACTCCAACCTGCTGATTCCTGAAAAACTGCCGATATCGGCAAAGCGTGTGTGTGTGTGTGTGTGTGTGTGTGTGTGTGTGTGTGTGTGTGTGTGTGTGTGTGTGTGTGTGTGTGTGTGTGTGTGTGTGTGTGTGTGTGTGTGTGTGTGTGTGTGTGTGTGTGTGTGTGTGTGTGTGTGTGTGTGTTTTGTATGTTCATAAAGCATAACATTATTTCTGCTAACTCCCCGACCGCTGCCCCCACCTCTCTCTCTGTCTGTCTGTCTGTCTGTCTGTGTCTCTGTCTCTGTCTCCGGACGTGTCCTGGCGGTGTATATGTCCGGACGGGAGTTTTTTCTCCAGATGTGTCCGTGTGGTGTTTGTCTCCGGACAGCTTGGCTTCGAACGCATCCGGGCGGTATTCATGTCAGGACGGGAGTTTGTCTCCGGACTTGTAAGAAATAAAAAGGATTATGAAATTTGATTCGAGGTTTAACAACAGCAGCACTACCTTAGTATTACAGAGTACAAATTACTGGCACACTAGTTCACAGCTTGATTTACTTTCCATCTTCCTCATCGAGTAAGTCGTCCTCGAAAATTACGTCCTGTAACAGCTCAGGGGCCTGCATGTTCTCACAGTTTCTCAGTTTGCACATGTCTGTGCATTTAAGTCCACTAGCAACACAGCCACAGTATGGCGTCTTGCAACTTCCGGAACAAGTGCACGCCAGTAGATCGAGGACACCTTGTGGAGCGGGTTGTCCATCCATCCAATCTATGACCAGCTCTTGTCTCCCATTGAAATGCTCCAATTTCCAACCATGCTCAGTCGGACGTGAGTTCGCTGGATCCCTCAGAAGACTTCTCTTCCATACAGCTGCCTGCTAATTAGCCCACAATAACGCTTTCTCAAAGAGTCTTTATAAAGTCGCAATTGGTGACTCTCTATCTCACCTTTCTTTACACCAAAAGTTGATATTTCAGGTCGTTAACATGTCTTACTTCAGATTTCACGTCTATTAGCTTTGTCCGTTCTTTGCTCCCACATTTCAGGAATAGCTTTGTTCTGATTTGGTCTTGAAAAGCCAGACCCAAAATGCAAACATCATTGTCCTGAGAAATGATGATTACTGCTGGGTATCCATTCTGTCCAGCATCTGCTGCATGAAGAAATAGATGACCATCAGCCTCCTCATGTTTGCATTGTAGATCAGGAACCTCCTGGTGCCCTACTTGTGTGATTTTGAAGCAATTGTCTCTGACTTTCACTTTGTTTGTTTTCCGCAGGAGTCCATCTGGAGTTGCTGAGGCCCATGGCAGTGTTCCAAGAGGATGCGAAAGTAATTAATCTATTTGTAAATCCCTACTCTGGGCAGTCGCAATGATTCTTCCAAAGAGAGCCCTATCAGCTTCGAGAATCACAGATCTGCCATTTCTTTTGATTTCTTTTTTTTCTTACATATATCATCGAAGGACTTCACCTTGTTTTTTTTTTATCGTATCGTGAAAATTTCCGATTGGCAGGTTGCTCTCGAGTCTCTCCTGTTTGAATTAATTGTGGCTCTGCTTTCCCACTTCCCAAGCGTCCTTTAAATCTGTGCAGTTGGATGAAATGTGGGATGTCACCGATGAGCTCATGGACAAACTTGAGGAGCTCACTTGTCTGATCTTGCTGTGGATATAGTTATCAGGTCATGTGGCTTTTCAGAGGGGTTGACCCAGCTCTGCAAAAGCTGAACTACTGATGACACAGCTTCTTCATCTTTGTGAAGATCAGCATGCAAAACGTCAGACTTGTTATTCTGAACCATGTCCCTCATTTGTCCCAGGAAGGCACTTCTATGTTCTGCTGTGATGGAGTCGCGCTTTACTGCTCCTGACTTCAGGCTAAATCTTGTTAATGTTACAGAGTCCTGCATCCTAGAAGCGAGTTCTGAGAATTGTCAAAACGTTGCAGATGGCGTAGAAGGCTCCCAGTCGGACTATGATTCTGTTGTATTTTTTGGTGTGCTTCCAGACAATTTCAGCTGCCTTGGCATACAAAGCTTGATCTAGGTCCTAGGATGGCAACGATATCTTCTGGATTTAGATGTTTCCTCAATTGTTCTGACTGCTTCAGAATTTCTGAAACAGTAGTTAATTCTATAACTGAAGCATTTATTGTGGGCATGTACCCAACAACAGCATGTGACACGGTGATATTTCCTCTGATGTTGAATCTGATGGTGATGATGTTGAATCCTGTCCAACTCAGTATCTTCTGCATCAGTGTATCCAATAATCATGCTGGAACCCAGAGGAGGTTCTTCCTTCAATGGACTTCCATCAGATTGTCATATTGTAGGATTTGTGCTGCAGATGTTATGAGAGGCTGTAGCCCAACACGCTCGCCGGCAATGGACGTTGTCAGTTCCTGGTGATCCATTGCAACAGTTCTCTACTTCAGCTTCAGAATGTTTGGGCATGCTGTCTCTGGTAACTGAGGGCCAAACACTCTGGATGATCTGCAATCATATTCACAAGGTGTTGTGCCTTTTCTAGTCAGGCTTTCTTCTAATCTTTGACTTGAAGGTAGACTTCTTTCTCCAAATCTCAACTTCTACCTAAGCTTCGGTACATTCAATAATGGCTTCTTGCAGAGTAATATTGTTTGGCACAACAAGAAGCCTTCCTTTCTTGTTGAGAAAAATATGAAAACTCTCCACCAAATCTAATTCCAGCTTCCGACAAAGATGGTTCCTTGTAACGTCCGCCACAGAAGGTGAAGGAGGTTATGTTTTCACCCCTTTCTGTTTGTGTGCAGGATATCTCAAAAATTTGTGGATGGATCCAGATTAAATTTTGTGGACAGGTTAGGTGTGTGACAAGGACGAACTGATTAGATTTCGGTGAAGATCTGGATTAGGATCTGGATACGAGAATTATTTAATTTTCAACATGATTCTTCACCATTGAGATGTGACCAAAAACGATATATGGCATGTTATTTCAAAAATGTATTGGGCCTGATATGTTCTCGTAGATCAAGCATTATGTGGCGGAGGTAGACGCTCTACCGAGTGCTCTTCTAATTCCTTCTGTGAAGCCATGTGCCCATTTGGATATCATAAGTGCTTCCAACTTTTCTGTTAGTTTCGTCATTTTAACAATTATTTTGTTCACAATGATGTCGTCACTTATGTACTGGTGCAGTTCTTCGTACGATTCTTCCTTCAAGATTTAGTAGGCTTCAAGCTCCTGATCACCCCCTGTCTTCATGTTGTCGACGTCTGTATCTTTTTGGTCTTGATTAATTTATCCAGCAAGAAAAATGAAAGTGTGCTTCTGCAGCTATCACGTCCCTGCTGACGACATTTTTGAGTCACATTTTTGAATTGCACATTCTCGATGCTTTTTATCAGCCCTCAGCTCTACTACTTTGACTAATATCTCATGTGTACTTGTTCCTTTGTGTTGCTTCAATTTTCCACAGAATATGCATTCTTGTTCATACATTCGTGATTCAGATGATGTCCACCTGCTCAGCCACGTGGATGTGCAACATTCGGATTCAATTTTGTCACCAGAGATTAGGTGCGCTTTGTGTTGCATTTTCTGCAATGGGCAATACTCGGTAATTCTTCGTCTGCGACAGACTTGGCAATGTCCAGAATAGGAGCTTGATTTCTGATTTTCAGCTTTCAAAAAGGTCTTCCAAGATGCCTGGCCCATCCCCATCTCCTTGACATTCCGATCAACCTGCTGCATTCAAGAGGCACGTGGTCGGAGCGTTGGCCTCCTCCTTTCATGAGGCTCCCTCGCTGAGAGATTCTTGTGAACAGGATCAGCATCAGGAAAATGAGCCGCATGTTCATACAGCTGCAGCTGATGCTCACGGGCTATCCAGGTAACAAATCTCATTTCAGTCTCTCTCAGCAACCACTTGTTGGATACAAAGTCTGACCAGTGATGGTCAAGGATTCACCGAAGAGACCTGGTACCGAAGGAGTTCAGTCTCAATCTCAAATCATTTGTTTGCAATCCAAGTCTTCCATCTGCAGAGCAAGACTGGAAGCACCAATAACTTAAAGACTCGGGCTTTCGTCCTACTCCATTGGTAGCGACAGTGCCACAACCCATGAACCAGTAAATCCATGACTCCTCTGGCTCAAAACATGTGGAAATATGAATATCACTGATCAGTTAAGTGAATCTCTCAGTGACCTCAACATCCTCACCACAAACAGGTACAGAAAAGATAGCATCCAAGAAGTCATTGAAAGCCTAGATCTTTGTTCTGACCCAGGAAACCTGAAGTCCCGGTGGCTCCGACTCCTCATTCAGCGCCTCGTGGGTACCCATAAGGATATCCAGCGTCTCTGCAAAGATGACCGCATCATCTGTGAAATCAAGGTCAGAGATCTTGCCATTCCAAAACGATGCACCGCAGCTTGATCTCCCCGACATCCTCCCAGAATTCAGTCCATACAAGCGCTGTAAAGTGTCAGAGCCAGTGCATACCCCTGACAAACTCCAGTTACAACTGGAAATAAGTCAGAGATGCAACCACCACACATTACAGCATTCTCAATACCAGTGTATTGTGCAGAAATCGGATTGATCAGATTTTGTGGCACCCCACGAATACCGAGAATCCTCCAAAGTGCATCCCGATTCATTGAATTGAATGCTTTGTGGAGCTCAACAAAGGCTGTGGACTGCAGCTCTCAAAACTCATTTGTGTTCGGTAAGGACCCAAAGAGCAAGGATACGGTCAGTCGTTGACCTCTTTGATGTAAAGCCCGGCTGTTCTGGGTGCTGGTGCTCAAACAGATGGTGGCGGACCCTATCAAGAATTATCCGAGCAAAGACCTTGCTCAGCACTGAGAGCAGCATCACCCCTCGGTAGCCGTTACAGTCCTGGTGATCACCCTTCCCTTCACAGAGTGGGACAACAAGGCCTGTCTTCCACTCAGTTGGGATGAAGCCTGTGTTCCAAACAGAGCACAGAACTGCATGCAATAACATGAGTACAGCCTTTCCACCAGCCTTGAGAAGTTTATCATGGATGCCACAGATCCCAGGAGCTTTATCATCTTTCACCTGGTTCACCGCAGCCTGTATTTCCACAAACAAAGGTGGTTCACAGTTCATTGGAGGGTCAGCAATAGGGATAGTTACAGGAATGATGTCCAACTCAACAGCTGCTATGTCAGCCTGGTACAGCCACTCAAAGTAACCGGCCCATCGGGCCTTCACTTCGGACTCCTCTGTCAAGAGGCCATCATGCTCTGTTGTAATTCCAGTCCACCGAGGAATGGGCTTGGATGAACACAGTGCACAATTTTCTCTGGAATGAGGAATGTGAATCACTTGACCACAGGTGATGCTCTTCCCCTTCACAGATTCCTCGCACTTAGGCCTCCTCATCTGCCCTCAGCACATGTACAGTTTTATGCCTCAACTCCCTGAACAGCTCAGCTCTGCCAATAAGCCTGGCCCTGCAACTCTGGTTAATGTTATCCAGTATCCCTTGGGAGAGAAAGTTCTTCTTCGCCTGACGGTGGGTTCCAAGACATTCACTGGCAACATCAAGGATGGTAGTCTTGAAGGTACTCCACAACTCTTCAGCATTCCCCAGGACAGCCAGACCCCCCCTACCTCCACAATCCCCATCCACAAATCCCCACAGCCTTTCCGCAAACCCCTCCGCTACCCTGTCATTCTTGAACTTGCCAACATCCAACCTAGGCTGGGATGGTACCATTCTCCTGGATTTATGCTGCAACCTCAGAGTCGTTACAGTATGCGTGTGGTCAGTATTGAGGAATTGAGCACTTCGGTCGATCCTGCAGTTCTGAATCATCCTCCAGTGACCATCAATGAGCACATGGTCAATCTCCTTTGTCACACCTCCTGCATTGAAACACCAAGTCCAGCAATACGGCTGTCGGTGCTGAAACCATGAACCAGCTACCCGAAGTCCATGACTTCTTGTTAAGTCAAGGAACTTTGTGCTATTCTGGTTTACAGTTCCAGACCCGTGGGGACCAACACATGTCTCATAACCATCCCTATCAGTGCCAGTTGATGCATTGAAATTCCCCAAGACTAGAAGAGTATCTCACCTGGGACACTCATCAACCACAAACTTGAGCACGCCATAAAATGCGTCCTTCACAGTGAGATCATTTGGCTCAATTGGAGCACATACAAAGAACAGGAAAATGACACCCAAGGAGTGATGAATACTTAGTCTCTTAATACACTCATTGACCGGTGTTACCTCAATTTTCATGAGTCAGCTTATTGGACACAGCCACAGCAACTCCTTCAGTGTCAACAATCACAGCGACCAGACCAGAAGAAGATGTAACCACCTGCCATGGTCTTACCACCATATGGTCTCTGAACCTCAGAGAGTGCTGCGATACCGACTGATGCTCAAACACTGGAGCTCAGATGATAACAGAGACAGGTGATCATCCTCTCTTTGGGATAGGACATTCCAGGCACAGTCCACCCAAAGGGACTGCCTCAGGTTAACCCAAGGAGACCGCCGTCTGGTGGATGACACCTCAGCACCACTCTGCCACACACCACCGCAATCTGACCCAGGACTTTTACCCTGTGGTTTTCCTCCTATCATCAAAGAATGGACAATTCCCGAAGGCTTTGCCACAATCCCATCATCTGGTGAGCTGCCCTGCAAATGGCATGTGCACAGGAGGTACTCCAATGGAGTGGGTTTTCAATTCCCTTTGCATTTTTTTCTGTGTTACAGAATGAAGTCTTTTACGGTGGCTGGAGTGTAAATTCTGCCACCAACCTCCTCGAAAAAGGTAACCCAACTGCAGGAAGGCATCCGCAGACACTGTTGGGCACCAGGAATTAATGGCCGTTGGCTCACAAGGAGCTCCTCCATCCTTTGACAGATTTTGTTTTTCATCCTGCTGGGTGTCCATATCCATGCACCCTCTTCACCAGGAAACCTGGTGGGGGAGACTGTTTAGATGCAGACAACCTGACCATGAAACAGGTTCGTACATGTTTATATGGTACCTGTAGCAAGTCACAGATCTGATCTGGCTTGACCTGACAATAATTTTGGGTAGTGTTAGATAATGGTTGCTAACATGGTGAAGTCCGAGGGTTATAGAATTCTATCATATATTTTCAATATCAAGGGACATATACCTTGTCAAAAAATCATACATAGCATTACTCCCTCTGCATGGTACCGACCACCCCTCCTGGCTCAATGTCAGTATCTGCTAGTATATTATAAAATGGCGGTTATGATTTTCAGACTTAATATCGTTTCATAGGGGGGTCGTTTTTCTGTAACAGAAGCACCTCATTGTTTATTACCTCCTCTTCCGAAGGGGGACATAGGTTATGTTTTCACCACTGTCTTTCTGTTTGTTTGTCTTTCTGTTCGTTTGTGTGCAGGGTGTATGAAAAAGTTGTCGATGGATTCGGCCTAAATCTGGTGGACAGGTTGGGCGTGTGATAAGGAAGAATTGATTCAATTTTGCTGAAGATCCGAATCCAGATCCAGGTGCGAGAATTTTTTTTTCTTTTAAAAGTGATTCTTCACCATTGAGAGATGGGGACAAAAATGAAATATAGCATGATATCTCAAAAATTTATTGGGCCCGATATGTTCTCGTGGATCAGGCATTGCGTGGCAGAGGGATACGCTCTATCGAGTAACATTGTCGTTATAAAATGTTTTTTCTGACTTATTTTTTTAAATGTTTTTGCACGTTTTATGTAATGCAGTAATATTAGCTGATTTCAAAGCAGATGGAAGATCATATAGGACCAATTATGGAGTGAAAAGAGCAGAGCGAGGATGTGCAAGAACAGCCGAGCAGGATTTCACGACACGTGAGGTGATGCCATCTCGTAGCTTGTACCTGTTGTGTTTGAGCCTGGGTAGTAACTGTTGAAATCTGTCTGTCCGGGTTCTTCCCGACATCTTTGTTCTTTCTTTCTTTCATCCTTCTCTCTCCTTTATCGCATTTCTCATTATTCGTTCTAATTATTTATTTTTCTTTTATTTTATCTCTTTTACTCCTTATTTCTCTTTCTTTATCTATCTGTCTCGGGTGAAGTGAATTCTTGCAGAAATTTTCTGTGAGGCTCACTTGGCTGAGCCTTGGATGGGTTTGAGTGTCGAGGAGTAGCAGCTGAAACCTGCTTCCTATCCAGGTTCCTCCTGATGACTCCCATCTTTGCTCTTTGCTTATTTAGGTTCCTTCTGATAACTCCAATGCAGTATTTGGTCTTCCGTTTGCAGAATCATAGTTGAGGGATGCCAGAAAATTATGAACCTTTACAGGTGCAAACAACAAATGGTCCAGTAGCAATTGGGTATGATTGGTTAGGGTGGGTATATAAAGTGAGGGGTTTGGGAGGGCGTGGAAGGGGGAACATGCACCAGAGACACTTAACAAGGTGCCACCAGATTTTAGAGGATGGCGACAAGTTTGAAAGTTTATTCCTTGAGATTGGACAGGTGTTGTTTTCTGGTTCTCCTGAGATGGACACACACTTGTGGGCTTTGTGGAATGATCTGAGGTTGCCTTCAGTTGGGTTTCCTGTCCACGAAAAGAAGGCAAGTCATTTCAGAGCAACTGTCTCACCACAGGATTCAATGTACCATTGGTGGGAAGAGGGGTAGGATAATTGAAGACGAGATGTGATGAGTCGGTGCATGAGAAAGAGTGAGCAGGTTTCTGTGAAAGCATTCCCAGGCTGAGTTAACATCAGGGGCAGTATATATGGGAGAACAGTCCTGCAAAGATATGGCTGCTTGCAGTCCCTGCCAATCTGCTTGAGTGAACTTCGAGACTCTCCGGCATTGAGGAAGCTCTCTGAGAATGTCCAGAGAGGTAGTGAGTTTCACAAGCACATGATCAGATGAACCACATGGAGCAGAGAAAGAGCAGGGGACATTTGTGGGGAAGTTTGTCCTCAAGTCCAGAAGGGAGGATTTGCCAATGAGAGAAATCTGGGTCAGAAAATATACAGATCGAGTCAGTCCCATAGAGTCACTGAAGTCCTTTTCTGAAGTGCCATGGCTGGTGAGAGTGGTACCAACACCCAGCCAATTTGCATGGTGACAACTGAAATTGCCATATATATGGAAGAGCGAGTTGGGATGAGTGGTTCTACATTATTCCATGTTGTCTGAGAGAGATATGTAGATGGAGTTATCACTGTTTGGAAGATGGTACAACATATAGACAAACAAGAGGTGGGAGCAGAGGGGAAGTCGTAGCCAAAGGTACTCCTGGGTGTTTGGAGGTATAAGATCTGTATATGGACAGTGAGAAACTTAGTTCTTGATGTAAAGTACCGCCCAGGGTGGAGTTCGGGCCTATCACATCAGAGGAGACAATAACCAGGGAGAGAAAGTAAGGCGGAGATGTCAACAAATCATTTGAGCCAAGTCTCAAGTCAAGTCTCAAGTTTTTGAGGGTGAGTCTCAAGTCAAGTGCCATGTCATAATGTAATTTATATCAGAGATAAACGTTGGCTACATATAGGCCTTTAATATGCAAAAGGTTTACATGGGTCATGAGCTGGTTGTTTATTTGAGCTTGATGATTTTTTGGGGCACGTGTACTCTGTAAAATAAATGACATGGAAAAATTAAAATAACAAAGTTTACTTGTTTTAATTCAAACTCGATGACCAGACTCGGTGGTGTAATGATTACATTTGGTGACCAAAATGGTTACAATCGGTAACGAAACTCGGTAACCAGACTCAGTCTTTGGCTTGTCATTAATCTTGGTGATTTCGCTCTGAATTTGGAAGGTTGGTGATTCCAATGTTTCTAAGCAAATAAGATCACCCTTGGAATCTCCGCCATGTGACCGATAACCAAGTGACAGGGTTGCCAGATGTCTGATGAGTATTGTATTTCTTCGATAATTCATCCTCTTGTTTGATGTATGATCGATGATTGCAAATGTACGATAATTCTGGCAATTCCAAAAAATAAAGTACTCGACCTTCAATTTTCGGTTTATATTTCATAACATTTTTCTCAGTCTGCTGGACAGATTATGACCTTCTCCATCATACCTCTTGCAGCATTTTTCACGCAGGTGTAACATCAAGTAAGCACGTGCACAGAGAGAACAACTGAGCAAAGCAATGCACACGTTACTCAGGAATTCCGACTTCCGAGCGCTTGGATCATGGACTGCAGACGTGAATACGTCTGGTTAGGGTTATGGTTAAGATTATGGCTCGGGTTAGAGTTAGGGCTTCGTCATTTTGGTGATTTTTTTTTTTAATGACATCACAGTGTGCAAGTGAATGCATTAAGTTCATAAAGTGGTCATATGTTGATCTACGACAAAAAATAAACAAATTATATAAAACATGAATAAGAAGATAAATCGATTATTTTAAACACGATGTACTCATGAAACAATGTGACAAGGGAAGAGTATTGATTATGGGGGATTTTAACTTGTCAGGGATAGATTGGGTCCAGGAACAGGTAAAGGGCAGAGCGGATGAGGATTTCCTTGTTCAGTTCCGGAATTGCTTTTTAACCCAGTTTGTGGATAAGCCCACGAGAGGGAGTGCAGTGTTTGACCTCCTTTTCAGTAACAATCCCAATATGGTGAAGGAGGTGGAGGTCGGGGAGCATTTAGGAGCAAGTGACCATAACATTGTGTATGCAAAGATTCCGTTAAGGGTTAGACTTCAGGAGAGTAGGATAAGGCTATTAGATTTCAGGAAGGCAAACTTTGAGGGTATGAGGAGATAACTGGGTGATGTAGTTTGAGAGACTCCAACGAGAGGACAATCGGCATCAGAGAAATGGGAAACCTTTAAGGACCAAATGTGTAGAGCACAGAGTAAGTACATTCCAATGAGGTGTAAAACTAGAAACAGAAAGAGACCAGGGTGGTTGAGCAGTGAGATGAGGAACGCTACTAAGGAGAAGCAAAAGGCATTTATTAGAATTAAAATAACAGGACTGAAGTTGGATTTATATCACTGTCGGAGTAAGTAGAGGCAAGTTAAGAAAATATCTCGACAAGCCAAAAGAGAGTATGAGAAGGACATGGCTAAGGATATTAAACATAATAGCAAGGCTTTCTTTAAGTATATCAGGGGAAAAGAACAGGTTTGGACCAGTGTGGGTCCATTGAGGAATAGCACTGTGAGAGTGGTTAGTGATGAAAGTGAGATGGCAGGCTTATTAAACAGGTGTTTTCCTTCAACTTTTACATAACAACTGTCAGGAGAATTGCCAATAGCTGAGAGTATCTATCAAGGTGGTGAGGAAGGGTTTTAACAGAAGATCCAGGTTGGAGTGGAGGAAGTAAAGGAAGAGCTTAGAAATCTAAGAGAAAATTAGGCTCCGGGTCCAGATAATATGCAACCGAGACTACTGAGGGAAGTGGCTGAGCAGGTAAGCGAGATGTTAACGGATATTTTCAATCATTCCCTGGAGTCAGGACAGGTACCGGAGGATTTGGAGAGTAGCAAATGTAACACCATTACTTAAGAAAGGATCCAGAGAAGAATTGGGAACGATAGACCTGTTAGTTTGATTTCAGTTGTGGGGAAGGTGTTGGTGACATTAATTAAGGACCATATGAGGAACCATTTAAAGGCCCAGTCACACCTTGACGTTTTAGCCAGCAATGGCAACGTATTAAAATGTATGTAAAACGCTGGCTTACATTGAACTTTTGATTTTTTTTTTTTAAGATTGAGACGTATTCATAACGAGTTGGTCGTATGCTAACATATTAGTAACGGACACAGAACGTTTCGTTGTGTTATAGATAACTTATACCAACGAATGCTGAACCTGTTGTCGGCCTTCACAACCTATGCCCAACGATAGTCTAACTTAGGCATAGCGCGTTGCACGCATCGCCGACGATGACGTGGCGTAGGTTATGAAAAGGCTGCCGCACAAAGATTCAACTCATAACTGCTGCAGAAATGGAAGTGTCAACATCGCAGTCACACCTTGGCGATCTTGCCCGCGTATGCCGACCTCTGAAAAATGCGTCTAAAACGCTGGCGCACGTCGAATACGGTATGGGTAAGTTTGGTATGAGTGAATAGAACGCTAAAGTACGCTATCATACGTCGTAGTAAGTGGAGTACGTCTTGTAATTTTAAACATGTTGAAAATTTTACGACATACTTGCCGTATGACACATGCTCTGCATGCGATGGGAATAAGTTGTACGCACGATATGCGATCGTTGACACACATCGACACACGTTACTTGTAAGTTACTCATAAGTCGAAACACGTCAAGGTAATGGTTAGCGTCAGTGTTCCAGACTCGCTGTTTTTTTTTTTTTCTTCGGTATGACGGTGTTCAGTGTACAGTGCGGTTATGATTTAAATCGTTGAGCGGCAGCCTATTAATTATATTATATTATAACCGCACTAGAAATCGAAGTGTCAAAATCACCATCATACCGAAGGAAGGAAGAAAATAAATAAATAAATAAATAAAACCAGGAAGTCTGGAACACTGACACTAACCATTACCTCGATGTGTTTCGACTTATGAGCACCTTACAAGTAACGTGTGTCACCGATCGCGTGACGTGAGTACAACACGTAACTCATAGGTTAGAAATAAGTTTCGGGTACACTAAACATTACCTCGACGTGTTTCGACTTGTGAGTAACTCACAAGTAACGTGTGTCGACATGTGTCAACGATCGCGTGACGTGCCTACAACTTATGGCCAGCGTTATGCGGAACGTGTGAGTCATACGCTGGCATAAGTCTTAAAATTTCAAGCATTGAAAATTTGAGGACAACTGAAAAGTACGTTTAAAGCCAGCGTACTACGACGTATGGCAGTGTTTTTCAGCGTGCTCTCAATGTTATCAAAACTTATCCATAATGTATTCGACGTGTACCAGCGTTTTAGACAAATTTTCCAAAAATCGGCATAAGCTGGCTAAAACGTTAAGGTGTGACTGGGCCTTAAACAAATACAAACGAATTAAAGGTAGTCATGGGTTTACCAAGGTAGTTCCTGTTTAACAAATCTTTTAGTTCTATGAAGAAGTGTCTGATTGAGTGGATGAGGGAATGGCAGTGGATAGAGTATATCTAGACTTTAAGAAGGCATTTGATAAGGTACCACATCAGAGGTTGTTAGCCAAAGTAAGGGCTTCTGGAGTGGCTGGTCAGGTATCTAATTGGATTGCAACCTGGCTTAGTGGTAGGAAGCAAAGATTGGCTGTGAGTGGGAGGATGTCTTTCTGAGAGGATGTCAGTAGCGGGGTACCTCAAGGATTGGGTACTGGGACCATAACGATTCATTATTTACATCAACGATTTGGATAATGGGGTAAAGAGTAAGCTTTCCAAATTTGCAGATGACACAAAGCTTGCAGGTAAAATGGATAGCAGAGCGGATGGTGATCAGATTCAGGAAAGTATTGATATTTGCATAGATTGAGTAAAAGATTGAGATTGGGTAAAAGGCAGATGGAATTTAACCTGAGTAATTGTAAGGTGTTGGGGATGGGAAAGAACAATGGAAATAGAGACTACAGGATGAAAGGGGTAATTTTGGAGCATGTCACACAGGAGAAGGATCTGGGGGTGGTTATAGATACAGGAGGTAAGCAGGCAGTGCCAGGCAGCTATAGGTAAAGCAAATCGGGTTTTAGGTTGTATTCAGAGGGGGATTATTTATAAATCAAAAGAGGTGGTGTTTACATTGTAGAGGAATTTAGTGAGGGACACATTTAGAATATTGTGTGCAGTTTTGGTCACCACAACTCAGGAAGGATATAGATGCCATAGTGTTCAGCACAGGGCCACTAGATTGATTCCGGGCCTAGCTGGACTCAGCTATGAGGAGCGGCTGAAGGAGACAGGGCTTTATGCACTAGAAAGAAAGCGGTTTCGAGGAGATATGATAATGAAAGGTATAGATAAAATAAGTGCAGATGAATTATTCAACAGAGTCGACAGTGATAGGACCAGGGGCCATAGGCTGAGATTAAGGAAGGAGAGAGTTAAGACGCCAGTAAGGCAGGGGACTTTTACTCAGAGAGTAGTTAATGCATGGAATGGCCTCCCTGGAAAATTCGTGGCAGCAGAAAAAGTAGATAAGTTTAAATTAGAATTAGATAGGTACCTGGAAGTGATGGACATAGAGGGGTATCGGGATATTGACAGGACTTTTAGGTAGTTTGAGCATTGATGGGTGAGTGTGCACATGTGTATGGAGTGCTGTTGGTAGGGGTCTTGTCAAGTGGTGTTGTGTGGTTGATGTGTTTTTTATCAAGCCCATGCCCCCTCCCCTGAGGGGAAGAAAAACAAATACAAAAACTACAACTAAAAAAAAAATACAAAAAATGCAAAAACTAAAAAAATAATAATAATAAAATTATATAGTAAATAAAAAATAAAGTTTTTAAAACGACAAAAAATAATTTCATTAATTAAAAACATTTCTTTGTATTTTCTTCCTTGGATCTTTTGTGGATAAATTAGTATGGTGTTTTTGCAAGCCTGATGGGCTGAATGGCCTCCACTTGTGTTAGATTTCCTTGTGTTTCCTTGTATTTCCACTCTTCAAATCTGACAACCCTGCAAAGTGAAATGTGCATGAGCAAAGAATAACAGCAAGCTCCGCAATGACGCTCGGTCTTGACGGTGTATTGGTAAAGCCGCTGTCACACCTTGAGGATTTAGCCAGCGTATGCCGATTTGTGAAAAATTTGTCTAAAACGCTGGCACACATCGAATACGTTATGGGTACGTTTTGTATACGTTAAGAGCACGCTGAAAAACACTGCCATACGTCATAGTACGCTGGCTTTAAACGTTGTACTTTGCGGTTGTCCTCAAATTTTTGCATGCTTGAAATTTTACGACGTATGCCGGCGTACGACTCACACGTTCCGCTATGCTGGCCATAAGTTGTAGGCACGTTATGCGATCGTTGACACATGTCGACACACGTTACTTGTAAGTTACTCATCAGTCGAAACACGTCAAGGTAATGTTTAGCGTACGGCCCCTGTCACACCTTGACGTTTTAGCCAGCAATGGCAACGTATAAAAATATATGTAAAAACGTTGGTGTACGCTGAAATTTTGATGTTTTTTTTAAAGGTTTGGACGTATTCATAACGAGTTGGACGTATTCATAACGAGTTGGACGTATGTTTAACGTATTAGTAACGTACACAGAACGTTTTAATCACATATAGATAACTTAGACCAACGAATGATTAGCGTGTTGTCGGCGTTCACAACCTATGCCCAACGATAGTCTAACGTATGCATAGCGCGCTGCACATATCGCCGACGATCACGTGGTGTAGCCTGTTAAAAACCTGCTGCTCGCCGATTTAAATCATAACCGCCTGAGAATTGGAAGTGTCAACATCGCAGTCCACACCTTGACGATTTAGCCAGCATATGCCGACCTCTGAAAAAATTGTCTAAAACGCTGGCACACGTCGAATACGTTATGGGTAAGTTGTGTATACGTTAAGAGCACGCTGAAAAACACTGCCATACGTCGTCATACGCCTTGTACGTCGTGAAATTTCAAGCATGCTGAAAATTTTACGACGTACTCGCCGTATGGCTCACACGTTCCTCTACACTGGGAATAAGTTGTAGGCACGATATGCGATTGTTGACACACGTCGACACAAGTTCCTTGTAAGTTACTCATAAGTGGAAACACGTCGAGGTAATGTTTAGCATACCCAGAACTTATTTTCTCCGTCAAGGCACATTTTCTTTTTTTTCTCCTTGGAAATATCTGAAGTTGTTGTTGTTGTTGTTGTTGTTGTTGTTGTTGTTGTTGTTGTTGTTGTTGTTGTTGTTGTTGTTGTTGTTGTTGTTTTTGTTGGTTTTTTTTTGTTTGTTTTTTTTGTCTATCACGAATTTTAAAATATATTCGGACATTTGCTTTTAAGTTTTGACATCGACGTGACAATATCCTCAAACAGAAAATATTCACAGAGGAGGAACTAAGAATAAGATGAGCAAACTGAAGAGGCAATCGGACTGACGTAACAGCACGTGACGAAATATAGGAAGTTGGTGTTGGTTTTTTTTTTTTTTTTAAACGCTGCCAATACGCCATTATGCTGTAGCTATAAATTTGAAACACGTTCAGTAAGTTATGTGGTCGTCCGGAAGACGTCAATCAAATACATCTACATACGTCAATATGCATTGGAGGTACATTACTCATAGGTTCAAAGCACGTTACTCAGGTTGGAAATAAGTTTTGGGTACGCTAAGCATTACCTCTACGTGTTTCGACTTATGAGTAACTTACAAGTTACGTGTCGACGTGTGCCAATGATCGCATAACGTGCCTCTACGTGTCAACGATCGTGTAACGTGCCTACAACACGTTACTCATAGGTTATAAATAAGTTTTGGGTACACTAATCATTACGTCGACGTGTTTCGACTTATGAGTAACTTACAAGTAACGTGTATCAACAATCGCATAACGTGCCTACAACTTATTCCTAGCGTATGCGGAACGTGTGAGCCATACGCCGGCATATGTCGTAAAATTTCAAGCATGCTAAAATTTGCGGACAACTGCAAAGTACGATTAAAGCCAGCGTACTACGACGTATGGCAGTGTTTTTCAGCGTGATCTTAATGTATACACAACTTACCCATAACGTATTCGACGTGTGCCAGCGTTTTAGACAAATTTTTCATAAATCGGCATATGCTGGCTAAATCGTCAACGTGTGACAGCCCCTTACCCGAAACTTATTTCTAACCTATGAGTAATGTTGTGTAAGCACGCTACACGAACGTTGTTCACACTTTGCAACACGTTACTTGAAAGTTCCTCATACGTCGAAACACGTCAAAGTAATGTTTAGGGTACCCATGACTTATTTATAACCTATGACTAACCTACTTGGGAATTATTTGTAAAGCATGTCCTACACACAAATATGTATGTAGACGTATTTGACATCTTCAGGACGACCAGAGAACTTACTGAACGCGTTTCTAACTTACAGATACCATATAATGGCATATTGGCAGCGATTAGGGGAATTGGTATATAAAAATTCGTAGGAGGAACCCGTCTTTTTTTTAGACTTCGTGGTGAGTACATGTCCATGTCATTCATAGAGATAGAGGATACGGCAAGGCTGAGACGACAATACCTACCTGTCCTCGAACATCAACATGACCTCATCGAGTTGACACTGCACCAGTTGCATGCCAATAGAGCCAGGAGAAGAAGACGTGAACGGAGGAGAAGGAACTGGGTCAAACCATGGATCGGGAAGCGACACCATTATGGCATATATGACCAGCTCATGGTGGAACTCCGGAACGAGGACCATGCATCCTTGATAAACTTCCTGCGAATTCCCCCAGCGATGTTCGACGAGCTGCTAGCCAGAGTGGGTCCAAGGATAACCAAGCCGTACACCTTCTACAGGGATCCGCTAGAGCCTGGCACGAGGCTGGCACTGAGCCTGCTGCTGTTGGTGCCGTGACTGCAGTGCTGTGGAAGCGATTTAACTCGTTCACTGAAAACGATTTCAATTGCCGAGCACGAGCGTCCAAAAACAATAGGTGAGTGACAGGCGTTTATTTAAATCGTTCAGTGTAAATCATTTCAATAGTCGAGTGGAAGCGATTTAACTCTTTCAATGGAAACGATTTCAATTGCCGAGCACCAGCGTCCAAAAACAATAGGCGAGTGACAGGCATTTATTAAAAGTAAAGTTGCAGCCTATGAATAGAAAACCTCACGTAATCGCCGGCGATAAGTGCAGCACGCTATGCATACGTTAGACTATCGTTGGGCATAGGTTGTGGAGCCTAAAACACGCTAATCAATCGTTAGTATAATTTATCTACAAGTTATCGAAGCGTTCTGTGTTCATTACTAGTACATGATGCATTTGTCCAAGTCGTTTTGAATACTTTAAAAACTGAAACAAAAAAAGAGTTCATCGTGGGAATGAGAAAAAAAAAATTAGCCGAAAAGAACATCGAACAATGGTGCAAAGTAGTCTCCTATTCGTGGACGCAACGAGGATGCAACTAACACCCTCCCCATTACGCACTACTACTACTACAACTACTTCTACTACTACTACGACTACTGACTTGCTCACCTAATACTACTACTACTACTACTACTGATACTACTGACATTGACATCTACTCAACATGGAGTCTGGAACACTGAGGGGTTCCTCTTGTGAAGCCCATTTGTATATACCAATTCCCCTAAACGCTGCAAAATAGCCATTATACGGTAGATGTAAGTTAGAAACACGTTCAGTAAGTTCTGTGGTCGTCCGGAAGATGTCAATCAAATTCGTCGACATACGAGAATGTGCGTTTGAGATATGTTACACATAGGTTCAAAGCACGCTACTCATAGGTTCAGAGCACGTTACTCATAGGTGAAAAATTAAGTTTCGGGTATGCTAAACATTACCTCGACGTGTTTCCACTTATGAGTAACTTATAAGTAACGTGCGTCCGACGTGTGACAACGATCGCGGAGTGTGCCAAGAACTTATGCCAGCGTTTGCAGAACTTGTGAGCCATACGTTGAGTACGTCGTAAAATTTTCAGCATGCTTGAAATTTCACGACGTACTAGACGTACCACGGAATATGACAGCGTACTTCCTCGTTTTTCAGTGTGCTCCTAACGTATACACAACTTACCCATTCCGTATTCGACGTGTCCCAGCGTTTTAGACACATTTTTCATCGGTCGGCATACGCTGGCTAAATCATCAAGGTGTGACTGCGATGTTGACACTTCCAATTTTCAGGCCGTTATGATTTAAATCGGCGTGCGGCAGATTTTTAACAGAGAACGCCACGACTTCGTCGGCGATACGTGCAGCGCGCTATGCCAAAGTTAAACTATCGTTGGGCATAGGTTGTGAATGCCGACAACAGGCTAAGCATTCGTTGGTATAAGTTATCTATAAAACAATGAAACCTTCTGTGCCCGTTACTAATATGTTATGCATACGACCAACACTTTATGAATACGACCTAAACTTAAAAAAAAAAACTCAAAACTTCAACGTACGGCAACGTTTTACATACATTTTTATACGTTGCCATTGCTGGCTAAAACGTCAAGGTGTGACAGCGCCTTTAGAACCTTCACTCAAAGCTCAAACCGTGTGTGTGTGTGTGTGTGTGTGTGTGTGTGTGTGTGTGTGTGTGTGTGTGTGTGTGTGTGTGTGTGTGTGTTTTAATTCCATTATGAGCCATAAAACTTCTTCTTCTTCTTCTTTCGGCTGCTCCCGTTAGGGATCACCACAGCGGATCATCCGTATGATCCGCATAGTGATTTGGCACATGTTTTACGCCGGATGCCCTTCCTGACGCAACCCTGGTCGCCTCTTACGGCACAGGGATATGGTACACCTATTTTAACCAGGGTATACACCGGCCCAATATACTGGTACTCATTTCGCCGACCTCGGAAGGATGACAGGCTGAGTCAACCCCCTGGTGTATTAATTCAGTGGCTCAACGGGGCTTGAACTCAGGACCTCTTGGATCCCAAGCCGCTGCCCTAACCACTGCGCCAACACCAGGCCATTATGAGCCATAAAACACGTCGACTAAAACAAAAAACACTGAACAAGCTAAATGAGTATGAACTGAGCAGCAGCAATAACTCCATGCCTTTGCCATATGGCATACATGCCTCCTGAATTTGACGTAGAATTCATGTAATGAAAAATACTCCAGCTCTACTTGCTTTTCTCCATAATTCACCTCCATTTATTCCACTAGATACAAGTATGTTCGATCAGAGGCTCTGATCTCAGCGGCACTTGTATTGGGGCAACTTAGCATAACAATTGTGCATTTTGTGAGGAAAGCACCAAATTTGGTACACTAGTAGCCTATCATATTATGAACAGATTTGGATATTGGGCCATCTCAATATTTTTGATGGCAGTGGAAAATGGCTGCCACAGCCATCAGCGGCTGAATTTGAGAATAGCAATTTAACTCAAGCAACGTTGAATAGCTTGGCTTTGCTCACCATTCAATTTGAGCTTTTGACCACATTTTCAAAGGATGACTTTGCCAAAAGAAACATTCGCTCCAAACATGTTTGAGATTATATTCCAATGAACCTGCGCAGCTGGTTAAACCACAGCATCAGCACACAAAAGACTCAATCTAATTCAGTTTGTCATGAGTAAGGTAGGGTGTGGGTATGAGTAGGGCGGTTTTGAAAATTGGCCTCAGTTGCAGAGAAGGTAAATCCGTCACTGAGTACAGTGCAGTACAGTACAAGTCATTTTGCTAGTGTGTGCAGCAGGCTGTTAAAACACTTAAATTTGTGGAACCAATGATTTTCTGTTTCTAAAACCATAAATTCTATTTCAAAAAATTAAATTCCATTTCATGATGCAGGAATTATAAACATGATTGTTTCTTTTGATGATTTTGATAATTATTTTGACAATCTCATCTGTGTTTCAACAATTTACTAACTTAGGGCGTTGTGTTTGCATTAAGCCGCTGTCACACCTTGACGTTTTAGCCAGCGTATGGCAAGGTATCAAAATGTATGCCAAACGCTGGCGTACGCTGAACTATTGATGTTTTTTTCCCAGTTTTGGACGTATTCATAACGAGTTGGACGTATGCATAACGTATTAGTAACGTACACAGAACTTTTCAATCACATATGGATAACTTGTACCAACAAATGCTGAGCGTGTTGTCGGCATTCACAACCTATGCCCAACGATAGTGTAACTTATGCATAGCACACAGCAGCGTATCGCCAACGATCATGTGGCGTAGGCTAGTCATAGGCTGCGGCTCGACGATTCAAATCATAACCGCACGAGACATCGAAGTGTGAAGCCGCTGTCACACCTTGACGATTTAGCCAGTGTATGCCGACATATGAAAAATTTGCCGAACCAAGCTGGCACACATCAAATACGTTATGGGTAAGTTTTGTATACGTTAAGAGCACGTTGGCATATGTCGTAGTATGCTGGCATATGTCGTCATACGCCGAGTCCGTCGAGAAATTTTCAGCATGTTGAAAATTTATCGACGTACTCTACGTATGACACACGTTCCGCATACGCTGGCCATAAGTTGTAGGCACGTTACGCGATCGTTGACACACGTCGACACACATTACTTGTAAATTACTCATAAGTCGAAACACGTCAAGGTAATGGTTAGCATCAGTGTTCCAGATTCCCTAGTTTTGGGGGGGGGGGTTTCTTTGGTATGACGGTGATGTTGACACTTCGTTTTCTAGTGCGGTTTCATACTCCGACGCATGCCAGCGTACTACGATGTATGCCAGCGTGCTCTTGACGTATACAAACTTACCCATAACGTATTCGACGTGTGCCAGCGTTTTAGCCAAATTTTTCATACGTCAGGCATACGCTGGCTAAATCGTCAAGGTGTGACAGGGCCTTTAAACTTGCCCGGACGTAGAAATCATTATATCCGGGTTTCCAGCAGTGTGGATCATTATAATAGGGCAAATATGCATTGACTAAAACATGTTCTGAATGTCGCGATCATCATAAGGTGGGGTTCAATATAACCAGGGTGCCTTATACAGAGGTCAGACTGTATATGTAAAAATCAATATTTAATATTTGTGGTGTTGTGGGGTGTGTGTCAGAGGTAATACCTTTAGCAGAAGTCAACTGCATCCTTCCTTATCGTTGGATGGATAACTGCACCTGGTCCTTGTACTTCACCCCAGTCTCATGTGTGGCTCCTGTGCATGACAGTGACGACACCCTGGAAACTGCATTGGTTTTCTGGTTAAACCCGGTGAGGGTAGCATGTGGGCCAGTGCCTACATGTGAAGGAAAATGGCTATCTCCTTTTATCCCTCTTCAATACATAAATAACTGCCATGGTGGATGTAGCAAAGGAAACAGTAATTTCCCCTTCCTGGTGTTGAAGGCATTACAGCACAGCTGTGTGGACAGCTGTAAAGTTCTTCGCACAGGTTCTTATAGGTGCTGCAGACCATCCACTGCATTTGAACACATCTCCAGTTGCCTTGCTCATCAAGCCAATGGGAGCAGACCAAGACTGAGACTGGGAAAGTGGGGTTGACTGTGTACAAACCATCTCCTCTGTAATCAAACTCAAATGCAGGCGTATCCATATATACCTGCAGAATTTTCTTTTTAATGGGCGAGATAAAAAAAGTTGAAAAAACAGCAACTCCACCTGGCTTCATGCAATGTATGACCTCTTCTTGACAAAGGCAACAGCTTCCAGCCTCAATGCAGATCTGCTGTGATTAGCTGGGAGTTGTTGTGATACAATGTTGATATTGCTGCTCTTAGCGAAACTTGTCTGGCAGATGAGGTTCAGTTAACTATGCTCTATGCTTGCCATACATTATTTTGGATAGGTAAGCCAATAAGTGAAAAGTAAGAGGCAACGGCTTTGATGTTTAGGCAGACATCACAGAAAAACTGGATGTTCTCCCCAGGAGCATCAATAACTGTTTCATGAACCAATATCTACCACTTGGAAATAGCAAATCTGTGACTTTTTTCGTGCCTATGCCCCAACAATGACAAACTCTGAGGATATCAAGGGAAAATTATATGAAGACAAGCAGTCCAAGCAGCGCCCAGCTCATTGGGATGGGTAGCTTGAATGCAAGAGTTGGAGCTGAATACCAGGTCTGGAATGGTGCAATAGGGAAGGAAGGTGTTGGGAAGCGCAACAGTAATGGCATGGTTCTCCTGAGCCTATGCACCCATTGGAATGTGCACCCATTGGAATATGCACCCTATGCACCCATTGGAATTTTACGAATGCTAACACCATATTTTGACACAATATGAAGTCTGTACTAACATACGTGGATGCAAACAAGATCTAAATCTGGCACCCGATTGACTTTATTTTCACCTGCCAGAGTGACATCAAATATGTTATGATCGCCAGTCATGTGGGGTGCAGTGTGCTCTACAGACCACAAAATGCTGTGCTGCAAGGTCAAGTTGATCATCTCACCAAAAAAAGAGACCAAGAGGCACTATACCTCGAAAGAAGTTGAACGTGCAAAAACTAGCCTCGACAGAGTGTCATGAACAGCTTAGGAGCAAATGGCTCTGATATCTTGGTTATTGTCAAGAGGTTCCCCTGAATTGCCAAGAGGCGTAAATCCCTAATCTGGCCTGACGCGACTCAGGTGCCGTGACTCTGCCATCCACAGAGAATTCAACTGAAAATGTTGAACATGGATGGTCAATCTTCAAATTAGCAGTCCTTAACGCTGCTCCCGATGCCCTAGGAATGCAGAAAATAACACACCAACATTGTTTTGAGGAAAATAACAAACAGATCGATGTCCTTCTAAAGTAGAAAAATGCGGCTCATACAGCACAGCTTGGAGCAGAGATTCAACTACTACGATTTAAAAGGCATTCCAGGAAAGTGAAGGGAAACTGCAATGAAAGTTATGTAAGCTGTGGGACACTTGCTTGGCCAAGAAAGCCAGTGAGTTTCAAGTTTATGCCAATCAACAGGACATGAGAAACTTTTACATAATCCTGAAATCCATCTATAGTCCATCCTCACATGGCTATTCCTCTATTCTCAGTCAGTGCCAACGGGGAATCCTGCCTAACAGAGAAAACAGCAATCCAGAACTACTGTACTGAATACTACAGAGGTCTGATAAACTGTCCATCAAAAATAAATGGGTCAGCCGCAGAAAATATTCCAGAATGGCCCAAACAAAACGTGTATACCGAACCATTTGTTGTGGAGGTAGAAAACATCAGATCTCTTCCTGTAAGGGAAGCTCCAGACGAGGATGGGATTCCAGGTGAAATATACAAAACTAGGGGGATCTCTGCTCCCCATTCAATCACAACTATATCGAGCAATGTGGGATCAGGTAATTCGTCCCTCGGAGTTCAAAGACCACAATTATTCACCTGTACAAGTGAAAGGAGATAATCTTGGTGTGACACCCACAAAGGTATCTCCTTGCTAGTGGCAGCTGGTAAAGTTCTTGCAACAGTCATACTTGATAGACTGAGAAATTACATAGCAGAGTGCATCCTACCAGAAAGTCAGTAACTTCATAAAAGACAGAAGCACTACTGGCATGATCCTCACCCTTAACATACACAAGATGTATGTCGTGTACAATAGATGGTACTCTACTGTACATTTATTGACTTGACAAAGGCCTTCAAACAGGAAACAGAGGTATTATAGAATGCCTTCGTCAAACTTGGATGTCTTGATAAATTTGTAAATCTGATCTGACAATTTCATGACAGCATGCCAGAGTTATGGATTTTTATGAACACACAGACCCCTTCGACATCACAAGTGGTGTGAAGCAGGGATATGTTGAGGCCTCTGTGCTCTTCAACAGGTTCTTTGCTGCTATGCTCTCTGGAGCATTTGAAGACAATGATGATGGAATCTGCATCCAGTTTCGACCAGATAGAAAAATCTTCAATCTGAGACAGGTGAAATCATCAATCAAGGAATCAGAGATGATGGTGAGGGAGTTACTGTTCATGAATGACTGTGCTCTCTTATTACCCACTGAGCATGGCCTCTCACAGATCAGGAGCTGTTTTTGCAAATGAAGGGGAGAGAAGTCAAGGTGGTGCTGATGCAGAGAAGTAGGATATAAGTGTTGTGTGTGCAGGAGATGAGATAATAATAATAATACCATTCCTTATTTGCCATAAAGGCACATAGGGCTGCCAAGGCAGTTTCATTGGCAAGAAGTAGTCTTGGACAGGTCACCGCTCTGATGCAGGTTCCCCTGAATGGTTATTACCCCACTGCACGAGTACTCATTTTGCCAACCTCAGAAGGATGACAGGCTGAGTCAACCCTACCTGTTTTTAATTCAATGCTTGACAGGGACTCAAACTCAGGACCCTCAGGTCCCAAGTCAGCCAGCTGACCCACTGAGCCAAATCCAGGCATGCAGGAGATTAGATGGAAAGGGTATATGGTGAGGAGGTTGGTGGGAGGGTACGAACTGTTGCATGTAGGAGGGGATGGAAGGAGTAATGGCATGGGAATAATAATATCAGAAGAGATCGGCAAGGAGGTTGGCAGAGTGGAGATCAGGCAAATGGATAGTTATGGTATGGTTGGTAATAAAGAGGGAAATGGTGTGCGTTCTGTCGATATATGGGCCACAAACAGCAAGGATTGAGGCAGAGAAGTAGGAGTTCAGGGACACGCTGTTGAGGATGATGGGAATGGTTGAGCTGGAGGCAATGCTTTGCATTGCCTAGAATAGAGAGGGCCAAGGAATAGAGAGGGCCAAGAGCTGGTGAGGCTGATGCCAAAATTACTTACAGGAGTGGACAGCATAGAATGGAGTTTGATTTGTTGGTAGTGAGGAAGAAACAGTTGTGGAGGATCAAGGCCATGGTGAAAGAGCATGTCACGACCCAGCACAAGGCTGTGGTGTTTGTTGTACACATGAAGAGCAGGGTTCAGAAGATCATAAGATGGGGGAAGTGCAGGGCCAATGTCACTGTAGAGTACAGGGAGAGGATGAGGGCCAAGTATGAGGAACTTGGTGAAGAAAAGGTGATTAATGATATGGAAGTGGAGGTGTAAGGTGAGGATTGATATGGAAGTGGAGGTGTGCAACAAGTTGGACAAGGATTGTGGGAAGATTATATATATATATACACACACACACACACACACACACACACACACACACACACACACACACACACACACACACACACACACACACACACCACCCATCACTTCGCTGATGGGAATACTGAAGTGGGGAAGGAGAGAATGATCGGAAAATATCGGATCGGATCGGATCGGAGTGGGGAAGAGAGGAGGGAGGGGGAACAGGGAGAGAGGAAGGGAGGGGAGTGAGGGGTGGGGGGGGTCGAGTAGGGTTGGGGAATGGAAGACAGTGTGAGGTGAGAGGAAGGGAAGGCAGACGTGCGGTGGAGCATTAATTACTGCCCGGATGCATCTGTAGCCATTATGGCCGGAGACAAACCCTGCCTGGATACATCCGGAGACAAGCACCATCCAGACATAACCACCGTCTGGATAGATAGAGAGAGAGAGAGAGAGAGAGAGAGAGAGAGAGAGAGAGAGAGAGAGAGAGAGAGAGGTGGGAGGTGTGGGAGGAGGGTGTTGCACTGTATTTGGAGGGGTTAGAGCAGGGATGGGACAGACAGAGAGATATGCTATATGAACAACTCGCACACGATAACAGAGACAAGTGATCATCCTCTCTTAAGGATAGCACATTTCAGGCTCCCACCCGAAGGAACCGCCTCAGGTTAATCCAAGGAGACCACCACCTGGTGGATGACACCTTAGCACCACTCCACCACACACCACCACAATCTGACCCAGGACGTTTACCCCATGGTTTTCCTCCTATCATCAAAGAGTGGGGGTCCCGAAGGCTTTGCCCAAATCCCATCATCCGGTGATCTGCCCTGTGGAATGCAGCTCGCTGCACAGTGGGTACTCCCAATGGAGTGGGTTTTCAGTTTTCCTTGCATTTGTGGGTTTTGTAGTGTTTTGTGGTGGCCGGAGTGCAAAACCTGCCACCAACCTCCCTCCTAAAAAAGTAACCCAGCTGCAGGAGGATGTCCACAGACACAGTTGGGCACTAGACGTGGATGGCCGTTGGCTCATAAGGAGCTCCTCCGCCCTTTGACAGGTTTTGTTTTTCTTCCTGCTGAGTGTCCATATCCATACACCCTCCTCACCAGAAAACCTGGTGGGGGAGACAGTTTCGTCGCCAACAACCCGACCATGCCAGAGGTTCATTCAGGTTTACGTGGTACCTCTAACAAGTTAAAGATATAATCTGGCCTGACCTGACAAGAAAATGGGGGGGGGGGGGTGGTGATAACGTATCATGGTAGGAGACTAGTGATAGAGAAACGGGTATGGGAAGGCTATTTCATTGAGCTGTTGAACCAGGGAGGAAGCAACAATGAGCTGGAGCTTCTGTTATGTAGAGAGGAAAGTGGAATTAATGGACATCACTTAGTCTGACATCTTCATTACAGTGGATGAAGAAGGGAAGTGTGGCAGGCATTGATGAGGTGCATACAGAGATGCTAATTGCAGTGGGATAAGTCAGAGTCAGTTGCATGAAGAGACTTGAATGTATGTATGAGAGAGGATTTGATTTTGGAGGATTGGAGCATGGCTAATTGTGCTAATATGGAAAAGGAAGGGTGATGTTCAAGATCCGGGAAGTAAAGAGGCATTATGTTCGTAAGTCATATCATGATGGAACTGGAGAGGATTCTGGATGGCAGGATATGAGAAGGGTCTGGAGATGGGTGGAGATCAGCAAAGAGCAATACAGGTTAAGAAATGGCAGGGGGACAATGGAATGGGATATTCATGCTGAGACAGCTGGTGAAGAAGAGGTTGGATATGCAAGGGGAAATATCATTGGGATTTGTGGACCTGGATAAGGTCTCTGACACTGTCCTGAGAGAGATTGTGATGGCTCCACTGAGATGGATGGGAGTGCCTGAAGCAGAAGTTTGGTTGGTGGAAGGGATGTACAAGGGAACAAAGTGAAGAGCTTCGGTTGATCCAAGGATATTTGAGGAGTTCAGCATAAGCATCGGTTTGAGGCAGGGAAGCTCTATCGTCCCTCTCATGTTTATCATTGTGATGACGCTCGTAAGCAGGAGGTTAATAATGAAAGGTATTCTGGGGAGGATGTTGTATGCAGACGATCTGGCCATCGTGGCATAGAGTAAGTGGAAGAGACAGGAAGTACTGGGAGGTGGAAGGAGGCCTTCGGGAAACATGGATTGAAGATGAGCATGTAGAAGACTGAAGTGATGTGGGTCAGGCAGCAGAGAAAATAAATTAATGAGAGGCCACAGGGGAAGGAAATCAGTCAGGGAAATAGGTTTGAATATCTTGTGGAGGGGAGGGGGTGGTGACTGGGGATGATAGGTCAGAGGCAGAGGTACAGAGGAGGATACAGGTGCGTGAAAATGCATGGATGAGGGTGGAGGAATTGATAGCAGATAGAAAAAATATCAAGGAAATTGAAAGGGCAAGTTCCTTTGTCTGTTTAACCTGGCCTACCTTTCCAGTCTGGAGAAAGTGGCACTGTCAAAGAGACAACGGCAGAGGCTGCATGTCTGCATGACCAACTGGGTCAGGAGGATTGCAGGAGTTTAGAGTGTGGATATAAGGAGGATGGATGAACTTAGGTAGGAGATTGATGTGCAAATGAGCTTGATCAGGGAGGTTGGTAAGAAGCCAGCTGAAGTGGCCTGGTTACGTGGTGTGGATGGAAAAAGAGAGAATGGCAAAGGGAGCAGATAGGTTGATGGAGCAAGTTAGGAGGAAAAGAGGTCGACCATGTTTGCGATGGGAACATTGTGTGAGAAGGGAAATTAATAAGGTGGGGTTGGTTGGAGCGTGGGGAGCGTTGCTGAGGACAGAGCGAAGTGGAGGAGTATCGTGGTCAAGGCATGACAGAAAATTGGTAGCATTGGACCTCACCCCTTATAAAGGGAAGAAAAGGAGACGAAAAAGCCAACAACTTTGGGATTAGCAACAGCTTAAAGAAAATGGAAGTATTGCACCAATCAACACACACAGTAACTCTGAGTACGCTCCATCTGTGATTGCTATCAACGACACGATCCTGAATGCTTGGAAAATTTCACCTATCTTGGCAGTGCAATCTCTAAAGATATCTGCATCGATAGTGAAGTGGCAAGTAGAAGGGTCAAAGCAAGCTTGTCCTTTGCCTGACTGCGCAATAGATTAC
>NC_140963.1:43986568-44174068 GCF_056783735.1 Eptatretus burgeri
TAAAAACAATACATTGCATGATATCTCAAAAAGTTGTGGAAAGATTTGGATGAAACTTGGTAGACATGTTGGGTGTGTAATAAGAAAGAATTGCTTCCATTTTGATGAAGATCTGGTTCCGGATCTGGATACGAGAATCATTTAATTTTTTAAGTGATTCTTCACCGTTGAGAGATAGTGCCAAAACGATAAAGTGCTGTGTTGCATGATGTTTCAAAAATGTATTGCGCCCGATATGTTCTCGTGAATCAGGCATTACGTGGCGGAGTTATGCGCTCTACTGAGTGCACTTTTACTAACATATGTTTTTGTGGGTGGTGTTCTTCCCAAAATTACTTCTTCTGTTTGTTCATGTAGCTTTTAAAATGGAAGTGGGTCTCATCACTAAAGGGGATGGTGTCTCAAAAATCTGAATCTTCTTCGATACACTGGACATTGGCGGTGCAACATTTGAACCTCTCCCTTATTTATTTTGTTCTGCTGCTGCAGTATCTGTATCTTGTACGGATACAGTTTCAGATCATCGTGTATGATTCTGCCAACGGTTATGCGACGAGTTCCTACCAGCTGTGCAAGTCGGCATGCTGACTTTTTTGCAGAAGCCTGCAAAGCTTCTCTGACAACCCCGATCTTATTGGGTGTTCTCGCTGAAGGTTTTTGACCACTGTCCTTCAATTTGGTCTTTCACACTTCCAGTTTCTTTGAAAGTTTCAATAATATGTTTCATGGGTTTTAAAAAAAAATAATTGTGGAAGTCTTGCATTTGGACAGACCCTACAAAACCGCCTTTACTTAGAAGCATGTGACTGTACAAAAAAGTCTCCAAACAGTGTCTGCTGGGGCACAAAGAAATTGTTCGGCATGGTTGAAATTTCTGTGGACAGAAAACTAAATTTGTTCTTTGGGCAACCTGAAAATACAAAGAGGGTCGCATTCATAAAATTATAACAGCTGTTTGAAAAATTGCACATCATGTTGTGATGGGATACATATACTGGGATGATGAAGATGAACTCCTGTGCCACATCAGCACTTGCTGCTGAGCGGGACTGCTTTATTTTGAAGTATATATTCAGGACTGATTTAATATACTGTACATATTGAAAAGTTAAACCTTGGATACATAATCATTAATACATTGCGGAGTAAACAGAAGTTTCAGGAATGTGTAAGTTGATGCATGTAAACAAGCCACTGAGTGTACAAGCATGCGAATCCAGTTGAGTGACGCAAGTACGCACAATTAAAAATCCAGGATTCTCTTGGAAGTATATTATACCATGCAATGCGCACTCACGATTCTGGCCTTGAACCTCAAATATGCATATTTGTGGTGCATAAAAAAGAAATACGACGTTTTGGCCCAAGTTCCTCAAAATGCACGATATTGCGTCATAAAGCACTATTTTAACATGTATATGCTTAAAGGAGGCATCGTGGGTGTGAGTCACGACCCAGAGAGAGTGTGCTGGTCATATTATGACTGCGTAATTTAACTTGGTTAGAGAGCAGGTGACATTGCGAAGTGTGAATCAAAATTGCGCCGTTTCGAACTAGGTACCCATGGTACGTGTGCAAGAACTGATCGGGATGGAATTGTCACACGCAGAGGAAACAGCGTAATGGATCTTCAAAACACCTTAAGTGATGTACAGATGCCACAACAATATAGTCATAAAATATCTTACTTCATCATCTGGGCTACTTATTTATGATATCTTCTCACTTGCCATCTCACATATCCGTTATAACAATCTTGTTTTTCTCCCTTGAGGAATGTTTCCGAGGAAATATGCACGAGTGCAATTAAAACAATGGTATATCCGGTACAGGTGTAACGTTCTTGAATTAGCTGTGAAATTCAAGCTCTGCACGTAAATATACTCGCTTATCCTTCAATCCGAAACGAACATCATCATTTTGGATCGCTGTCCCTTGAACACCAAACAAACAAACCATTATGACGAAACAATTGCACAGTAATGATGGAAACGTAACTTTCTACAGCTGACGAAATCGACGCTGTGCAATATAAAGATCTAACTTTATTATTTGGCACAATTGCAAATACAGTACACAAATCAAGCGCGTGGTGATCGAGACAAATTGCAGGTAAAGGCCGAACAATATAGCAAGAGTTCATGGAAGTTTCAATTGTAGTCTTCAATCCCTCTATGTGTTTCAAAATTGATTGCTTCAACCTGCTTACCCACAAACCAATGAGTCAAACACGAACTGTGAATTTGACGAGCAACATACGGAGCAACGTCATCAAATTATTGGCATTTATAACGATTTTCTAAAGTCAATTTGATGACACACTTTATGAAGATCTTTGATATTTGATGAAAGCATTTGATGAAGTCACGAGTTAAAATACCTTTAAAGTATCGCCGTGACCATATGTACCAAAGGCACGTTATAATTCGTTCTGCAATTGGTTTTCCATCTCGAATGGTAAAGGGACACATCGTATATGTTGAACCTCAGGCTTTCCTCCGGCGAGTCTTCTCGAAGGAAGAGCGATGCCAATGCGTTATAGAGTGTGTGAGCATTGAAACTGTGACGTTTTCAAACTTTATGTCTTGGTCATGTCTCTTGAACAGTGCTCTTGCTTGCTTCTTGCTTGGTTCAGTCTTCCAGAAGTCTGTCAGGAGAGCCAACGATGGCATTGTGAGACTGAGGGACAGGTAGACCGTATGTAAACAGCACAAACAATTTGTATACAAGGTAAAAATAAATAAAATAAATGAAAGGCTACATGTGTATTCAATTGAATATCATTTTGGAATCTGTTAAAACAGTTTTACTTTCTAACATGTACTGGAAGAACATCATGGCTTCGTAAATAATTTTCTCGAAGGTGTGTATGTGTGTGTCTTTGCATATAGTTGTGTGTGTGTGTGTGTGTATGTATGTGTGTGTATTTGTGTGTTTGTGGGTATACTTGTCTGTGTGTATATTTGTGTGTATAGTTGTGTTTGTGTGTATAGTTCTGTGTGTGTTTGTGTGTATAGTTGTGAGTCTGTTGGTATGGTTGTGTGTGTTTGTATGTGTATAGTGTATGGTTGTGTGTGGTTGTGTGTGTTTTGTTGTGTGTTTTTGTGTATAGTTGTGTGTGGTTGTGTTTATATAGTTGTGTGTGTTTGTGTGTATATAGTTTTGTGTGTGTGTGTGTGTGTATATAGTTGTGTGTGTTTATGTGTATAGGTATGTGTGTGTGTTTGTGTGTATATGTGTGTGTGTGTGTGTTTGTGTGTATACGTGTGTGTGTGTGTTTGTGTGTATACGTGTGTGTGTTTGTGTGTGTGTGTGTGTGTATAGTTATGTGTGTATAGTTGTGTGTATAGTTATGTGTGTGTGTGTATAGTTATGTGTGTATAGTTGTGTGTATAGTTATGTGTGTGTGTGTGTGTGTGTGTGTGTGTGTGTGTGTGTGTGTGTGTGTGTATAGTTATGTGTGTATAGTTGTGTGTATAGTTATGTGTGTGTGTGTGTGTGTGTGTGTGTATAGTTATGTGTGTATAGTTGTGTGTATAGTTATGTGTGTGTGTGTGTGTGTGTGTGTGTGTGTGTGTGTGTGTGTGTGTGTGTGTTTATGTGTATAGTTGTGTGTATGCCTGTGTTTAATTGCTATAAGTAGTTGTGTATACTCTATTTGTGTTTGTGCTTCGGTGTATATTTGGGTATTTTCTTGTGTGCATGTTTTTGTGGGTGTGTTTATTTCCGGTAAATAGTTTTCTTTTAAGTGTGTGTGTGTGTGTGTGTGTGTGTGTGTGTGTGTGTGTGTGTGTGTGTGTGTGTGTGTGTGTGTGTGTGTGTGTGTGTGTGTGTGTGTTACATCTGTGTTATATCTGTGTTTACCCTTTCATTTTCAAAATGTGGTATCAAACAAACATGCATTATGTGATGTTTAATCCATACATATATATACACACAAATATCGTACATCTGGTACATAAATTTTACAGGTGCTTACTTTGCCATGAGTGTTTATAGATTTGCCACAGTCAAGTGTTCTTTTCATTTGTTGACACAATGAGGGACAACACAGTCAGAAATCGAACAAACGACCAAGACTGCAGCTCCGGTACAACATGTCCTTAACGCAGTGGAAAATGCACATAAACCGAGTTAAATTGTGCTTGTTTACTCGTTGTTCAGTTAAACTCATTGCATTACTTTACCATGATAACCAGTAAAATGATGAAAAACCCTTGAGAAACATTCTACGCAAAGATGATCCATGCTTCACCTCGTACCTATAGACCACCGTGACGTCATTTTAATTTGTCGGCGAAATTTGTTCTTCGAACAATGATAAGGGACAGAAACTGTCGGTAGTAGTGGTCTTCAGGATGGGGGAAATATTTGCTTAAAAATACCAAATCAAATTTTATGAACTAGCCAATTAGCAAAGCGACAAGGCCGGCATTCACACGGAGCTCTGCACGGTGCCTGCTAGATTTGCCAAATAACAGAATCGAAGGACGGCTTTGTGGTCCATTTCGCTGCAAGAGGGGGAAAGCTATGAAGGTGTCGGGGCTCATTCTCGCACCGACTGCCATTTTGCTCGCTGCCATGTGCAACTTGGTGGGGCTAGTTGTTTAGGCCCGAAGTATCTCCGTCACTCTTCTGCGCGGACATGGCCACCATTTGGCCATTGTCGGTGCATTTGCGTCTAATTAAAGGTGCGGAGGAAAGGTGAGAGTAAATGGACCACTGGGAGGTCCATTTTCTCGAGGAGCGGGACACAGGCGCTTCTTGCATTTTCCACTGATGGAAAAAAAAACGAAGCATTTGAGACAAAAAAAATTTAAAATTTTCCAAGCTTCGAAGACCAGATTTGTGTGCAAGCTTCATCACACGCATGATCTCGCGTCTTTGACCCTCTCGGGGGTCAAAACACGTCAGTTCACGAGGGAAGGCCTACACGATGGAGTTGGAGAGAAGAAAGCTTGAGTGTGGAAGAAACTGTAGATGTTGATTTGCTGGATAGTCCCATCGATGCTCGGGTCATCCGCCGATCCTTTTTGGGGTAAGGGCTTACTGGCTTACACGAACAGCAAGCCCAGACCGCAAAAAGATCGGCGGAAAACAGGTCGTGCAGCGGAAATGCGAGAAAAACCGAGCTGTGTGGCTCGCTCTCCCAGGGCCAGGAGAGCGAGGAGCGAGCTCCGACGCGCCACCCTCAGTCCAAGGCCGACTAAATAAATAAATAAATAAAGCACATTCGGAGGTCCGCTATCCACCCGAACTCCCTCCTCTTTCGCATCCACTCCCACAAACGCCGTGTGCTTATGGGAGGCAAGATTCGGATATAAGGAATGATAGAGCTCAAGAAGGTTTCCAGTACGATGATTCCAGTATGGAGGCACCGGGATGAGGTCGGGGAGGAAGGTTGATGAAGGGAGGGAGGTGGGAAACTCGCGACGATGCTCCGAACGGGCGGTGCGTCCGGGCTGGAGCGGTGCGTGCGGTTAACGCGCGCCAAACTCGCAGCGAACGCTTTTATAAAGGGCTGGGTGCGCATGCGCACGAGCTCAGGCGCTCTTTGTCTGTTCGGGTTTTCTCCGGCGCAGGGGAGCGTTCGGGCTTTTGAGCGAGCAAGGGGAGGAGGGATCGGGGACATGGTGAGGGGTTGGGGAGTGATAAGTAAAAGGGTTGTGGTGAACGATTGGTGGAGGGGAGGTGGGGGGCCGGGGTTGGAGTGGGGGGCATGTGTCGTCCGGTGCTTCAGGGGACACAAGGGCGGGGAAACTCCAGGTGGCTAAACACCACCGAATGACATATGCTAGAATGCATGACGTCATGTCTACTTGCATAGTTTCACACCAACGTATACAGAGCGAGGGTTTCCTTAAGGAATCGCAGAAACTGCTTCGTTTGAATAAAATGAACAATTCGGTATTTGCTTCTCATGTGAAAGTAATTCCACGATTTTCATCATTGCGCCTAAAAGTTTATTCCTTTTGTTCCAATGAGATGTGACCGATTTCACCTTCCTCGAGGACAGCAATGGATGGTTAAGTATAAGACTGCACCACGGAGTCTCGAGCTCAGTGCACACTGCAAGGACACTGGACAAAAAGATGTCAACAACAAAGCTCATCTTCCAATTGGTATACCTGGCCAGTGGCTTATAATACGTCCATTGTTTCCAAAGCGATTGATATCATAGATTCGATCACTCTTCGGTTTGTGAATCGATGCACCAGAATCGTTCTTCACTCATTCTGTGGATCACAATCCCACGTCCTTTCGTCCATGTTGACGTGTTACACCTTGTCTGTCATATATATATATATATATATATATATATATATATATATATATATATATATATATATATATATATATATATATATATATATTTATTTATTTATATAGACACATATGAATGTGTATCTGGAATACGTGCATCACATGGAGCTGTTAACATTGTGTACTCGAACCGTGGGCTACATGAGCCATATATGATGCAATGAAACTGCCCGCTGATACGACGACAGGTTGTTGTGCACGTCTGCATCAAGTGCTTTCAGTCGGCTCGACGTGAGCGACATTCCCAGACATGGGAATCAAAGAGCACGCACCAGGGTTCGCGCTCTCGAACACATTACTCCGTAACGTTATGCACAGCTACGTGTCACGCACGTAATGTACAGCCTCGTACATGGATGGGTATTACCAAGTGCGCCGATTTGTCGACAATGTTGTTTCCCCGAGGACATGTGATATGCTTGTTTGTGAAAATGCTCAAAACAAGAGCGAGCCGTCCGAACGCTTATACACGTATTGGTTGGTATAATGTTCGTCTGAACAATGCAATTAACTTCATTCACTGCTGTAGTTCGTCGACACACACACACACACACACACACACACACACACACACACACACACACACACACACACACACACACACACACACACACACACACACACACACACACACACACACACACACACTACCGTTGGAATTCCTACCGTTGTTAATGGTATATGTAGTTGCAATATGTAAGGACTCACCAGCTTGTATAACTAACGAATGCTTATGGTATTATGAATTATCAACGACAGATAAGTGCAGGCATTCACGTTATGTGATTACGTACGAACCACCTGGAGACGTTTCGTATAATATACATCACAATGTGCACCGCGTTCATACTGCACCTTCTACCGCACCATTCACCATGCTCGTGGCTCCATTCACAAGCAGTCAACATTCGTGTGTTGTGAAGTTAATTGAGATTTCATTGATCTGTTTGTTTAACGTTCGAGCTTCGAATTTAAAATATTGTGCTACAAAAGCCCTGCACGTATAGACCTCTTGATGTTGAGAATGAACTGTGTGAATGGCTGCTGTGTTGCCCCGGCGTTATGGCTTCGTGAAGCTTGCTTGCACAGCGACTGAGCTACCACTTATGTTTCTGATGAAGCAACAGGTCGTTGTTGGCAGTTTGAGTCATTTGGCATTTGGAAGTGACTGCGGCACAAGCCAAATCATCATGGCTCCTGAAATCCCATAGCACGTACACCCGTGTAGCTGATGAAAGCATTGCACAAGGGAGGGAGAGAGAGAGAGGAGACAGACACACAGACAGACACAGACAGAGACAGACAGAGGTTGGCAATGCACGACGTGGCATGAGCTATTAGAGCTATCATACTGTGGATACAGTCATTGGGAAACAGGTGTTACAGAGACAAAGACAGAGACAGTCAGAGTCTCCATTAAAACAGTCCCGAGAGGGCAATATTCAAACCAACATTTTAAAGCTTATTCAAAAATATTTGCAAAGACAACAACCCATAAGTGGAGGTGCGCAAGCCACAACTTTAAGATAGAGATTGTGTATAATCAATTTCGGTAATCTTAAACCGTGCCCCTTAATTTTTTTTTTTTGCTAACTTACTGATTTTATTTGAAAACAGGTGCTGGTAAGGGATTCAAACGGCGCTTATCCCACCTGTTGTGACCACAGATGCTTCTTTGCTCTTCTCTGCATCCGAACGGCCTTCTATGGAGCGCGTCTTTTTATGGCTTCAGTCGCCTCTCGACTAACGGCGTTCGATGCTCCGGAATGGGACGAGACCGTGTAAAGCGGTGCTCAGGGGCAGCCTGGCAGCACCGCAATGCGCTGCTGTCCATGGTGCTGAACTTGCGTCTCGCTCAGGACGCGCTATCGGCGAGACGGACGTTAAACGGCGCATGAGCTCCAATCGGTTCGAGCCTCGAGCTCGTCATGGACGCTCGCTCGGGCCGGATGCGACCGACGAGGATCCCTCGCCGCCCCGCAACTACCCCGATGACTTCAACAACAAGCGTGCGCTCACTCTTTCCCCCTCCCCGCGCCAGTTCGCTCGCGCTGCACGATGTCCCCCGGAGGAGGGGGGGGGGGAGCGCCAAAGCGCGACCTCCAATATTAATTCCGATTCACGGCCTCCCGAAATGGAAAACATCGTGGTCTGGAATACAAAAGCTCTTTCCACTCTACCCGTGCCTGCCGCGCGTATGTATAACTCTCGGTCCTCTGTCCTGCTCTTCTCGCCGAACGTCGTGAGCTCGCAGCTACACGATTACCATCCGATGGCGGGAAATACTAATTACCAGTAACTAGTCTGCACCGACGCAAGATGTGCTGAAAGCTGCGATTTCTCGGAGAGGAGAGTGAGGTAGGCGGGGGTTGATGAGGGGAGGTGGTTGGGTGGATAGCACAGAGAGAGGAGAGAGGGGGGCGGGATGGTGGAGGGGTGGGGGGACATGCTCGCCGTGTCAGGAGCTCGTCCCACATGCCGAGGTCCCCGGAATGACGCGCGATGGTGATTCCGCGGCGGCGCGCTCTCCCTATTTATTTTCCCTTCTTCAATGCGGTCGGAATGGCTAATGCCGCAAATGCAGGCACCACCGCGCAGCGAATCCATGATGTCATTGGCAAAGTGACTCGTGCAGGCCAAAAAAAAAAAAATAATAATTATCATCAAATAATAACGCATAATCCCGTCCCAAAACGGGCATCATCACAATCTGAGCCGCAGCACGATCGGGGGTCTTGGAGGCTACACATCGGTGAATACATACACAATAAATCTATTTAAATTTTTATTCCACTAAGCGAGTGCAAAATGCACAAAATGGCGGGAAGCACGTGCAGCACGTGACAGCACGAACGTATAAATATCAATTCCGACGGCCATTCATAAAATGCGTCTTCATTGGGGATGTGGCATCGACGTGCGTGGTATTTCTTTTATAATCCGCAGCCAGGGCACACGAACGTGGTGAAGATTTGAGAGTAAATGCAACCAACATACAGCACCTGGGGAAAGGCTTGCAGTGTGGGTGCAATGGATACTGTGCGTGCTCTGGTCGTGCACGGCAGGGTAGAAAGTACGGGCGCGAGTACCATTGATGTCCGCCAGGGCGTGCGGTGAGCTTGCTGTTATGTTTTTTTTTTTATTAATGGAGGGTTTGCTCAATGCACAGCACCGTACGTACCCGTGCACGTCACAATGGCGTCGGCATGGTGCGCATGCAGCTGGAGGACGGTGGACGGGCTTCTTTGTAAAATGCATTCGCTGCCTTTATGTTTCCGCTCTATATGTGCTGCCAGTGACCGTGCTCCAACTGGTAACATTGACGATAGTAGTCGGCGTTTTATTTATCAAAATGCACTGTGTGCCCTGCACGGTTCGCCATTGCGCGCACAGCTTCACCACCTGGCGACACCTTCCCGCCTGTTTCTATTTTTACACATACTCGACCAAAGCCTGTTCAAAGCCTCCTCCATCTCCTTCAATCTCCATCCAACCCCCACCCCTTCCCCAAACCCCTCCCATAATGCTACCCCTTCAAACCCCATACCCCGCCCTTTACGCGCAACCTCTCGTTCTCCTCCAATGCGATATTGACTTTCATTGACGTCATTGCGTCATTAGATATCCCTTAGAAACACCGCGTGCTAAATATAGCCGCTGTACGTTTGCCGGCTCCATCCCCCCCCCTCCAATACCCTCCTCACCACCACCCCGCAAACCAGGAGCCCCATCTCCCACCCTCCCTTTCGGTCCCCAGTGCTCCGCCGCCGCCCTTTGCCGCGCTCTGTACACGTACGGAGTTCTTTCCACCGAAACCGCCGCAGCGCCCAAAGCACAATGCTGACCACAGCGGAGACACTGCGTAAAGACCCACACGGTAGTCGTAGGTCCAGATAAACGTGCTTAAAAATGAGCAATAAAGAAAGCACGCAATCCGTCCCCCATTTCGCCAACGTGCTGCACCCATTACCCCGCATCGTCGTCCGTGAACCTCAGAGCGGCTCGCAGTGCTTCGGTGCGACCATGCCCCGGTCGTCGTGTGGTCGGTTCGATTCCCGCTGATACTCGAGGAGTGGCGATGCGCGCACGCTCCTTACGAAGAAGCATCCACGACTTGTTGTGCAGAGCACCCGACACACGAGCTTAACCACCCGCCGCCGCCACCACCACCACCACTCCACATAATCCTGTTCGGATTCCTATTAAGCCGATATCCCATTGTTACCCAACCCAACGCTACGTGCCCGTGGACCCGTTCTTTGTGGAGGAAGTTAAGCCGGACATCTCGTCTACCTGTACACATGAAACACCTTACAAGGATAACGGTCGAGTTCACTAATTCCGAGTCCATGCCTTTCACTTCTGTCGATTTCTCTGGAGCTTTGGAGAAGATGAACATCCCGTGCAGGTGTCACACATTGTTCCACACTACACGTCATTGTTTTCCACTTCTATGATCTATTTATTTACGATTTACGCTCTTTACCATCGATGAAGTTTATATAATATAATATATATATATATATATATATGTATATATATAATCATCATATGTGTTAGTGGAGAGAATATGAACACAATGCCTTGATTCATGACGTCACTATAATTCATGGATGTACTGATGCATAGTGATATCCATTCCACGCCAACGCCACAAACAGAGCATTGGCATCATTATGATATACGTATTATTATTTATGACTTTAATTGTTCAATTATGACGAACCCAGTCGAGTCAGGGCAGTTTTAAGTCCTTCGAGGGTTCAAAAAGGGAGTTTATCGCATGATCTCTGAGGTTACTTGGAATGTGAAGATGCCAGAGGATGGATATACCATCACGTGATATTATGGGAAAGAGATAGAAGAGTTGCTATGTTCAAGTGTTGTGGGCTCAGAAAACCTGCCATAGAACTGCTGGAAACACGAGCAGGTGCGGGTGGGTGTTTGTGGAGGGACCATCGATGCGGACAAAAGGTCCCGGCTAAGCCGACGCTCTGCCAAGGAGAGGCTATATGTTATCCGCCATTTTCTGTGCGATATTCGGGACCCGTAAAGCTCGAGTTGATTTCCAATCAGACCTTGGGTTGCGAAAGCGTTGCACAGCAACACGGTATTTGAGGCATGGAGGTGATGAGGTGACATCTGGTTGTCCAGCCCGCAAAACAATCATGGAGCACACCATTGTCATCTCGCTGCGATGTTCCACCCAGCTCGAGCAACTTCTTGTGATTCTCATGATGCTTTGATTGATGACTTGGTCGATATCTCTTCCTAAGCAGTCATCATGGAACCGATTTCATATAGCAGAACCCATGCACCTTGCTCAAAATACCACCTGCGGTTTGCCTTGTTCGTCGCTTATCAAACGTGGCTGAGTGAGAGAATTCAGGGGAAGATTTTTGAATGAGGAGTGAAGATTTTGTATGGATTTCCTTGCTGGTAGTAGAGTTGGAATACCACTTGGTAGATTTAATTTTGCGGGTGATAAAATAAATGGTTGATGCACTCAAGCTCACGGGTAGAAATGCATGCTCGTCCACAATGTGGAGAGTTGTACATCGTTTAACTTTAGGACACTATGATGTATGGATACACTGACCTTCCTGAATTACTGGTTTGCATGGACCCTTTGGAATGAACCCCTGCATTACGGTGATGACAGATTGAAAGTACACGAGAAGGACCCACAGTCATTCGTAATGAAAAAGAAAGAAATGAAGCATGTAGAAAGGGAAAAGATGGTCAATGAGTGGACTGGACCATTAATGTAGACCAGACCAAATGGAGCCTGCAAATTATCCCACCCTGTCGGTCGTTAATTATCCACCTGGGTTTTTTTTTAGGTAATCCTATGGTGACTTGTCAATTCTCCTGAGACGAGCTTAACTTCCAGAGGATTCAAATCCAAATCACGAACACTACTGCCTTCGGCTGCATTTGAACCGACAACCGACCGTACATATATGAGATCCCAATGTAGTATACTCACTGGACGACCTCTTCAATTCCAGTCCAGTGTTATCATTGGACCACCACTTGGTTCCTAGTCCAGCGTTCTCACCTTGGACCACCACCTGGTTCCTAATTCAGCATTTTCACTCGACAACCACTTCGTTCCTAGTCCAGCGTTTTCACCATGGACCACCACTTGGTTCCTAGTCCAGCATTTTCACGAGACCATCACTTAGTTCCTCATCGAGCATTCTCACCATGGACCACCACTTGGTTCCTAGTCCAGTGTTCTCACCATGGACCACCACTTGGTTCCTCGTCCAGCATTCTCACCATGGACCACCACTTGGTTCCTAATCCAGCTTTTTCACCAGACCACCACTTGGTTCCAAGTCCAGTGTTCTCACCATGGACCACCACTTGGTTCCTAGTCCAGCATTCTCACCTTGGCCCACCACTTAGTACCTCATCCAGCGTTCTCACCATCGACCACCACTTGGTTCATAGTGCAGTGTCCTCACCATGGACCACCACTTGGTTCCTAGTCCAGTGTCCTCACCATGGACCACCACTTGGTTCCCAGTCCAGCGTCCTCACCATGGACCACCACTCTATGCAAACACCATATTGAGCATTGTATATAATCTTCCAGCATTCGATGTGTCAGAAACTCATGCGAGGTGTTTATATTTATCTTGGAATGACGCAGTAGACCATGTAACAATCAATGACGTCATTTTGTGTCTTCCTTCGATGTTTTGATGTTTTAGCTGTGAACCATTTTGTGAACCATTTTAATTTTCAAAGAAATCTTACCTTTGCCCTTGCTGAAAAAAAACTTTCACGTTTTTGTCATTCATGTAGGAGAGAGTGTTGAGGTACTGAGTTCGTGAGATTTTAATGTAAAGCATTGAACTGCTGCATTAAGGTGATGACGTTAAATTAAGGTGTGGTGATGGACGAGCTTTGTGGCTTGGAAATAATATTGTTCATCAGTTTATTTATGGTTTTCGAACTTATTCCAAGGTGTTCCAATATTGTTCTCCGTCGAAACTGCAAATGATAATTTTAGGGTTAAGAATTTTATACTAGAGTGTGTTAATGTTACTCAGACTTTTAAATTACTTTGAACATTGACATATGTTTAACTCTCAAAGGAATCTAACTTTTGTCATTAGATAATGGTTTTCCCCCTTGCCCCCCAACCCCATTTTTGTACTTATACCCACCGTTTACTGTCAACATCCTGAAGCTTTGGGTGTCATCTTGAAGCTGAAGCATCCTGAAGCCACACATATATATATATATATATATATATATATATATATATATATATATATATATATATATATATATATATATATATATATATATATATGTGTGTGTCAGGTGTCACAGGATGCCTGGTTGTTGTTGGATTATGTGGGAGTGCTGCATCTTGGAGCATGCCGTTCTTAGGAGGGGACGTTTGGCAGGCAGTGTCAGTTTTAACTCATTGTGTGTACTCGAGCTATTTGTGTACCGGAGTCGCGGGTAAGCCCATAGCATCGCCCATTGCTATCGAGGAAAATTTCAACCTGCCAGGAAATTCTCAATGTGTAGTTGACTTTGCGTGCCACCATTACCTCCCTCTGTAATCCTTAATTCCTGATGGTCGCTCTCTCCTGGTTCACAGCACAACACAACACACCTGCAGGGTACGATTCACCGCTTCTATTCACGGATGAATACGTTCTGGTTTCCTCGGCTTCACGCGTCCTTAACTATAACACGAAACTCGATGAAGGTGCGTCCGGCGTCGCACGGATCCCTTGTTCCATCTCCTCCACTCCCCTTTGATTGCGGGTCATTCATTTATTGTCTTGAAGGATGACTCGTGTCCATCGCCATCGTGCCATTCATCTGTTTAATAATCTCACTTTGCAGATGACAGATACGCAATACCCATGGAAAAATTCCCACAATGCCTTGAGCCACGACTCGCGCGTTTCACTCCATGTTTCGGACCGTAGTGATCGTAAGAGAGGAAAACGAGAACAATTTAATAATTACGTCCGAATTTTGCGCGCTCATCCGCTGCGTGGTGACCGAAGTAAGCTGCAGGTTTGAGTTTATCAGCAGAATTGTCATACTGTCCTGTTTTGTCAATCGAATGCGTCATCGTTCATGTATAATGTATGGCTCTGATTTTTCAAGAAATCTTGGGCTCAGGAATATATCGTGGGCGCATCATGCTTGCCAAACTGCAGCACTCATGGAGAAATGCAAGTACAGGGAGGTTCACTTCCACCCATTCAGGCCGACCACAGGTGATCGCTTAACTGTGCACAGCAAGCAAAACCCCGACGGGCCAAACGCTTGCTCACCGTGTCCGAGCTTCTTTCAATGGCATGTCCGTGCGACTTTCAACCTCCTGCGAAAACCGAACCTCAACGACAAGAATGTCTACCGTGCTTTCAGCAATCGCGTCGTGCGTGCCTTCGCGACGCGTGAGACAAAGGGGGAATGGGTGTGCGGGGATGGGGGGCATAAGGGCGGCTAATAACGCGCCGCCATTCATAATAAGGCTGGCGCGCCTCGCCGCGGCCGTAGTGGGACGGCGAAGCGGCCCATTCATTCACATCGCGGCGCTCGCACTCACTCCATTCACATGTCTCGGGCTCGTTGTCGCTCGAAGTGCGAGCGCGCGTCAATGGCATCGCGCCGCCATCGACGGGGGACGGCGCCAGCAGGCACTGAGCACAAGTCATTCCTCTCCTTATTCTTTCGCCGATCCTTCGACATTCATTCGTTCCCATGGCCCGGTGTCATTCCCTCGAGGAATTTTCTATCCGTTTTCCCAACTTCTCCCGAAGGGCGCGGTTCGTTGATTCTCTGCACCTTTTTTTTTGCACCTCTCGTGTTTCGCGCAATGACGCGCGCACGTGTACTTGTGCGTCATAATTATTACATCCCATTGTGTCGCACACGCTTTCGGTAGCGCGACGAGCGAGTGAGTACAGGAAGATTGCGATGTGCAGCAACCTTCTTGCGATTTATTCACGACGTGTATGGTGTGCCTGGCAGCGTAAATATAATCCATCGTCGTGGCATTGCGCCGCTGTGTTGCTGCACGGGGTCATACGAATGCAAAAAGGTGAATTAGAATGTTGTAACGCTCGACACAAGTCCGCTTCATGATGCGGGACAAGCATTTGTAACAATATCGGATCCGAAGGAGGGTTTATTGAATAAATCTGTTGCAACATGCGAAATGCGTAAAAATCTCAAGGCGCACGAATTAAAACACACACACACACACACACACACACACACACACACACACACACACACACACACACACACACACACACACCCAGCACCTAATGACCGTCCTTCGATTTGCACATTTGCGGTGCAAGCAAATGCTGAACCGAGCCCGCGATCCCGAATGTTGAGCGAGAGAAACCACCGCAGTGAAAGCTTCGCGAAATAGAAGGTCAAAAAAATTACCATTTCATCTGGCGGATAAAAATAGAACGCTTTCGATTGATCGCTGGCGGCGAAGCGAAGCTGTTTTTAGCTCACAGTCGAGGGAGGAGAGAGAGGTGAGAGGAGGGTGGGGAGGTGGGGGGAGGTGAGGAGGGAGGGGAGGGGAGGAGGGAGGGAGGATCAGGGCAGAACGGTTGCCGGTGTCTTGACACAGCGGAGCGCTTCGTGCGGTTGCATGGCAATTACTAGGGGGTGGGGGGGGGAGGAGGACACTGAGCCAATGATAAACCTACGAATTGCTTTCAAACAGTTATTTATTTGAGGTTTTTGGTAAGTACACGTAAGTTGATAGCTGCAATTATCGTGACGCTAAACGTTAAGGATGGGGGTGCGTGCCATAACGTTGAGATGCGGTTTATAAACCGATCAGTGTAAACGCCGTCGGATGTATAACCTGTGGTCGCTTCCCCAATAACAATCGCCCTGTAAGGTGGAAACCGAATCTGCATTTCCACCTGCGAGTCGTGCCCCGACGTTTTGAAATCTCTATGTTTTGACGTGAATGCAACGAGCCGCCGGACGTACACAGATTGATCCTCACCAGGGGAATAAAACATCTTAGCCATGCAGCCTTACTTGTGATAGGAGCAGGTGCAACGTAAGGTAAGTAAGGAATGTAACGTAATGATGCGGTAAGGTAATCGTGATGACGTTGGCTGAATTTCCCAAACGAGCCTGAAGCTAAATCCATGGTAAAAAAAAACAAAAAACCAGGAGACTCTCTACCAGTTCTGTTGGTGCTAGTTGTACTGTGTCAAATTTGAATATCGCTCTGAAAAAATTTTAACGAGTGTCTTTCATTTTTTTTTTACCTTTATTGACGTGCTTTCTGTGCACTTCTCACCTCTTGGTGTACAAGGCATTTCCACACACTTGGTTCTCCAGAATGGACTGCTGCCCTTGTCTACTGCAACACACCCCTGGATTGCAGCGGTGTCTAAAAATATAGGAAATCATTGACATCTCCTCTCCAGAATGGACTGCTGCCCTTGTCTCCTGCAGCACACCCCTGGATTGCAGCGGTGTCCAAAAACATTGGAAACTAGAACGGGCACTCATAGAGCGCATACCTTCGCTGCCACTACTTTTTTTGTTCTTGGTATGAGTGTGGGGAACTGGTTTCATATGAATGGTCTTATGACACAAACCACATATCTATAATGTCATGACCCCCCCGACTTTCGGGGGCTACGGACTAAACAACAATCAACTCACGTCGTTTTGGCGAGTCTTCACTCACAAGTTTGGTGAATACAACGTTTCAACAAGAGAAGGTAATCTCGTTTGATGCTGGTTTCATGCAAATCGAATAAGAATTGACTGAGTTATGCCGAAAACCGCATATTTTTCAAGGGCGTGACCCCCCCCCCCCAACATTTTACCCCAACCGGTGACATGTGTTATGACGTCATTGTGTCACAAGATTGGCATTAAATTCTGAACATTTTGGTGCTGGGTTCATGTAAAGCGGACAAGAATTGACCGCGTTATGACAAAAACCGCATATTTTTCAAGGTCGTGACCCCTCTGACCTTTGACCCCTAACCGGTAACAAGAGTATGGGCGTCATTGTGTCATATTGCATATCACAAGATGAGGCGTTGAATTCTGAACATTTTGGCGTTAGTTGCATGCAAATTGAATAAAAATTGACCGTGTTATCATAAAAAGACGATTTTGACCTTTTCGTGACCTTGACCTTTGACCCGAACGATCCCAAAATCGAATCGAATGCTTCCTGGCTAATAACCAATCATCCCACCAAATTTCATGCAATTTGGTTTAATACTTTTTGAGTTATACGAATCACAAGATTACAAATAAATAAATAAATAAATAAATACACGCCGACCAAAACATAACCTTTCGCAGAATGCGAAGGTAATCATTGACATCTCCTCTCCAGAATGGACTGCTGCCCTTGTCTCCTACAGCACACCCCTGGATTGCAGCGGTGTCCAAAAACATTGGAAATCATTGACGTCTCCTGACGGAAGGCCGAGGTATACAAACCTTGCTGTATTTGTGCTCCAAGTTTGGTAGATGCTCATTCTTTTACCTTTTATTCATGCAATTCTGCAAAGAACTGATGGAAACGAGCTTCTCCACGAGTCTCGACATTGTATACTAAAATGATTCAAGGGATCAAGAGAAACATTTTTCACTCAAACAAAAATAGCACTATTGCTGTCGATACTAATTACAATTTCTGCATTGGAGAACTCTGGGGGCAATGGTAGTGGAGGTCCAATAACCAACCATATGTGGTGCCATGCTGTCCTTTCGATTGGGAAATAGACCCGACTGAACCTTAACCGTAACTCATCTCCTCTCTGAGCAGTGTACTGTGGTCACAGCCATTGTAAAGTCTTACACATCAACACTGGTCTTGGACAGAGCAGTTTTGGTCTTTGGCGATACAAGGAAGTTGATCCACAACATATATATTCAAGCCCTCCATAGAGACGTATACATTTGTGTGTAAGCTAGGATTAATGATCAGGAAAATGGTAACGGATGAGTTGGTCAAGAAACACGACAGGCTGCATCTCCACCTGAGATTGCTTGCAAAAGACTTGTGGAGAATATTTCATGCAGTGTTTCCAAAGAAACAAAACTGAGGTTGTTTGACTTTCCTCACGGGAACCTGGGTTATGGGAACACAATCTATATCCCGTACTTCACCAACAGATAAAATCAGCAGGACATTGAATGAGGTATGCTAACCACTGTTGGAAACGATGAAAACCTGACGTTTCAGATGTTAAGATTCTTTTTCTATTGAAGTGTTAATGGCCAAATCGTGAGCTTCTCCTTGCTTCTTAAGGTGGTTGGCATACCTCGATCAACGTCCTGTTGATGTCATATATTGTTCTTCCTGTCTACTGACACTATCAACACTAGCCTTCACCTGTAACACTATTTCTTCATTCTACATTTCGTTAACCAGCTTTATGGTTAAGTTTATCTTCTTCAGGACAGTAGACCTAAGAGGGGAGCACCAGCTGTTGCAGGAACAAGAATACTATTGGAGGCACCTTGAAAAAGGTACAATGTTTTTTTTTTTTAATGAGGCAGAACATCTGTTTATACAAAGCAATAACAAGATTGGTCCCAAAAGGATGCCTTGAGGAACACCAGTTTATTGGGGGTAAAGCAGAAGATAAGATGCCAAGAGGGCAATACACCACTCTCATGACAGGCATAAAGTGGGATATTGAATGTAGTTTATGGAGCACTTCATGAGGAGGACTCACTTTGGGACAGTGGAAGAAAGTATGGAAAACATCCTGTGTAATTGAACTGTCTTCTTGTTTAACGTTTCGAGGCTCAGTCGATTGAAGAGAGGTTGTTTGGCAGAGATATGGGCTGTGTTCCGTTGGCAAGCCCCTTGCTGTCTCTTGCCAAGCGGCTTCATTCAAAGCGCTCAAGCAAGCACTCCAATGGAACGGAATGCTCGGCTCCACTTAATAAGATGGTGGCGTCCAATGCAAACAATGCCATCGTGGAACTCGAACAAATGCTGTCCAGGGTGTCGTTTTCAGTTTTACTCCATAATCTTGGAACAACAACTTCCACAAACGAATTTATTGTGTTGGCAGCGGTGATCAAGAGTAAAATAAATAAATGTATTTATTGTAGCTTATCTCGTGGGATTGAGAGATGGACAGACAACCGTGATGGGTGGGGAGGGGGTTTGAAGGTTTGAGGTTAATTGCATGAAGAGCTAAATATTCCACTATTTCAATGAGGTAATGAATAAATATGTAATGACAATGTAACAATTTTACCTTTTTGCTTTGAAGAACGGGAATAAAGGGGGAAGTGTGTTATTTGTGGTTGAGGACTTTGGGTGGTGAGGTGGTTTGAAGACAGATTTCAATGTTACGGCCGCCATGTTGGTGCTCACTGCTATGTGAAGACAAAGGCGCCTCGGGCATTGACGTCCTAAGGCGGTGATGTATGTACAAGTTATATAATACAAGATGTATGTGTGTTCAAGATGGATGTATTATTAGTTGGTGATGTATATACAAAACAGGCAACCGTGACGGGTTTGAAGGCTTGGAGTGGGGAGAGGAGTGATACCTTTAGGTTGAGAGGGGTATGTGAGGACTTGGTTTTGGGAGGTGGACGTTGAGAACTTGGGGTTTGTGAGAGGGGTGTGGTGGGAGTTGATGGCTTGAAGTCACATATTGCATTCCTTGAAACGTCCACGGGTCCCTGCTTGTCCATGTATATAATGGAGCATATGTATGTATGTATGTATGTATGTATCGTTATGTGGAAGGGGGGATCCATATCTAGACTGTGGTAAGTGTAGTATGATCTGTGCATTTCGAGTAGGATAGATTGCCATGCAACAGGGACCTGTCAGAGCAAGTCGTTTGTTGCATGTGACACCGAGGATGCAGCGGATGTAACTTGTAGACGGGATAGTGAGAGTAAGTTTGTTTGCATAAACACCTCGTTTGTGGGCATGCTCGGTGTGGACTTCCCAAATACAGAGGCACACTCATCACGTGTCGATGTAAATATTGTTCATAGGATGAATATCGCAGTCGATGTAAGTATTCTTCGTAGGATGTTTTTACAATATCATATGCGTGCGGGCAGTTTTCCCCATAAATAGAGCTTTTTTGAGCATTTTTCTCAAAAATTTCTCCCTAGCAACGCCATAGCAACGGCAAACAAATCGATCATTTTTTTCAATTCTCAGTCAGTTCTATGCCAGTGAAAAGTCTGAACTAATAGACATTTATTCGATTACTTTGCATGTGTTTCGATACAGAGCGAGTATCAGGCACTGTGATTCTTTTTCGTTTATCGACTTCTGCATTTGCCGTCAGATGTCTCCAACTTTTGTGGTTAGTTCCCTCAAACTATTGATTGTGCTGGTGGTCGCTAGGGCTAGGCTAATAATGGCTAAGATCAACTTCTTACAAAAATCAGCTTTCTTTTCACCATTAAGGCATACATGTGGAAGTTAACTGACCTGCCGCAAGTGTGGTTACATGTACGTATCTCCCTCTGTCATAGTCAGTCATTATTGTGCGCTATAACTTTCAATCACAATCGCTTGAGATAATATGATGATATTTGAGCCTAATTTGAATTGTGCAGGAGTTGCTTCCTCTCCTCTCACTCACATTTCTTTGCGAAGAGGTGTATCAGCTACAACAATGCTTATAAAAACTGAACAGCACAACAAACATCTCCATTATGAAGTGTTTTTCATGCAAATTCTTCACAAAGCCTTTCCTGAAATTGAGGTGTCTAGTCAAAGTGAGGAATAAACTGTTGCCTCATCATAGATGGACAGTCGGTCCTTACAATAAAGGCCAGAAATATGCCTGTTCATACTATGGACAGACGGTTCGTACATTATGAAATGTGCCCGTTCATATTATGGACAGACGGTCCGTACATTACGAAATACGCCCATCCATACTTATGGGCAGACGGTCCGTACATTACGAAATGTGCCTATTCATACTTATGGACAGACGGTCCGTACATTACGAAATGTGCTCATTCATACTTATGGACAGATGGTCCGTACATTACGAAATGTGTCCATTCATACTATGCACAGACAGTCCAGACAACTAAATATTGTTTTGTTCACACTATGGACTAAGTATTGTTACATGTAATGTTTTTATGATTATTGTAAATTCCAGTAATTTGTATGTAATTGATGCTATTTGTGAAGCGAGTTTTCACGACCATCCCAAACGCTTTTAGTTGCGCTAGAATTCTGTGCAACAGTCCTTCGGCCCAGCCCTTTTCAGGGCCACCTACAATATTCTCTTGAATCGTGTATAGCATCTTCCAAAAGCCATGTTTTTTAGATACGGAGGTCGGGTGTCGCGTTTGTTGGACCAGGAACTGGTCCCATATCGCTGATCATAATCGTCTTCTTGTTCTTGGGATGGACTTTGAAAAAAGCCTACAGCTCCATCATTTCGAGTTCGAGTTTGATCGAGATGAAACTTGGCAGGGATATTTTTCGAACAATTCCGCATCGATTGACGGTATCCGATTTTCGATATTTTGACGGTATCCAATTTTTGGTAGCGTTGACATCACAAATCTGATTTTTGTTGATTTGGTAGCTTTTCAATCACATGATTTTTGGTAGCGTTGACATCACAAATCTGATTTTTATTGATTTGGTAGCTTTTCAATCACATGATTTTTGGTAGCATTGACATCACAAATCTGATTTTTGTTGATTTGGTAGCTTTTCAATCACATTATTTTGGTAGCGATGACGTGCCAAATCTGAACAATTTTTTTCTCTGATCTTAAGTAGGCTTATAGTACCCGGTGAGAGAAATCAAACGATACCAAGTTTGGTGACCTTGACCTTTATGGTCATGGTGAAGGCCTTGTCAAAGTTTCAATTCCTCGAAGTTCAAAACTTGAATTCCTCAAGTTTGTGAAGAGTTTACAACTGGCTGAAACTCTTTTCTCGCCTTTGATAATTCGCAGGCTTTGCCTGTCCACTGCGGATTTGCCGGTCTTGGGTCATATTAGCGAGCATGGTTGCAAGAGGAGACCTCATTGACTACGGAAGAGGGGTGATTGTTTGGGGGAGTATTTGGCAGGAACTTCAGTGACAAAGACAGCTCAACTTGCTGATGTTTCACAAGTAATAGTGTCTATGATGATGTCAGCATGGAATTCCAAGGGAAAGACATCGTCATCAAAGGGTACAGTGTGCCGAAGCGCATACTCCAGGATTGTGATATCCATGCCTTAATTTGAAGTGCAAGGCAAAGCAGGCAAACAACTGCAGTTCAATTGAATGCAAATTTCAACCTTGGGCACGGGCAGCCAGTTTCATCAAAAACGGTCCGCCGAGAACTCCACAGAGCAGGAGACCATAGTCGGGTTGCAGAGCACAAACCACTCATCACATTTGGCAATGCACATTTGCGAGTCCAGTGGTGCAAAGAGCACACGCAATGGACTTCGGAGCAGTGGAGAAATGTGATATGATCAGATGAATCATCCTTCACCATGTTCTCACGAATGCACATGTGGCACCAACCTAAAGAACTCCACAACAGTGAGTGCTTGTTTCCCACAGTGAAGGGTTCTAGTGGTTCTGTAATATTGTGGGGCACATTTTCCTGGGAAGGTTTGGGTATAGTCATTTCCTTAGAATGCAAGGTCAATGTCAATTGCTATTTATAGTACTGAGTGATCATCTTCACCCCATGTTGCAGCATTTCTTTTCTGCCGGGAGGGGTGTCTTCCAGGATGACAATGCCAGCCATCCACAGAGCACATGTGGTTGTCCAGTGGTTTGGAGAGCATGACACTGATGTTATCCATATGTCTCGGTCTTCTCAGTCATCAGATCTGAACCCAATTGAACATTTATGGAATAATTATGGAATGATGCCTGAGACAGCATTTTCCACCGTTTTCCACATGTGAGTTGATTGACTTTCTCATGGAAGAATGGTGCCACATATCCCTTCTGCAGAATTCCAGACTGACATTGCAGTGCATACATGCCGTACTGGCCACACGTGGTGGCCCAACACCCTATTAAGTGACCTTTCATTGGTGTTACCATTTTTTTTTGTTCACTGTATGTAGTATGCAGTGGACAAAAAACATACAGTGTATGTATGTATGTATGTATGTATGTATCATCTACTCTGAGAGTATTTGACCAAGGAAGCTGAAAGTTTCAAGGATTAATTAGAACACCCAAAAGTTGTTTACGTGAAAGTTTCGTTTGATTCCATCAAGTTTTGAAAAAAAAATTTTTTGCCCATCTTGGCATTTTCTTCCTTTGGGGGGAGGATGTGTACAATTGTAATTATCTAAACTATATAACTACAAATGTATTGTACATGCCAATCTATGCAGTATGCATGTTTTCACTTCATAAACGTAACCAGGGTTAATTTTATTTCTGGGAGCAATTAAGGCAGTGGTCTGTTACTGATACACTTCCAAAATAAAGGGATGTGTCAGAAGAACATGCTGCACACTTGGAACAAGATCGCTCATCAGATGGGTACTCTGCTATGGCATTAATAATCATAAAGACAGTAACATGACCCCCTTGCATGGTGGCTCATGTAGGGAGCGAGTGCTTCTCGTATACATAAATGACCACTCTGATGTGGAAAACCCTCTCTTCTTTTTGGCAAATGACCACTTTAATTTGACTTTCACAGTACATCATCCCACTAACAGGCAGACAGCAGCTGCATCACTCACTGCTGATCTGGAATTAATTAGATACTGGTCTGATAAATGGCATGTGTCTTTCGTGGAAAGTCTCACTTTGTTGCTCTGGAATGAGAGTCAAAACTATAAATTATGATAGCCAGCCACTGGAATAGGACTATACTCTTGAACTTTTAGGCCTCACCATCAGTCTTGACCTCAGCTCCTAGCCCAAGCACATGACAAAACTTTTCTCCAAAACCAGCCACAGACTTGTTTTCAGTCATTCAATGAAAAAGGAGAACTGCTCATTGCCTGCAAGGCTGCCTGTCATAGCCTGTCAGTTGCTCACTGTAGTCCTGCTCCACCCTATCATCTGGTTTCAAAGCAATACCTTGTGGAATCTATCACATGAAAAATTATTGTCATATCCTGCAATGAGACCAAAGCATCAGAGCCTTTGCTCTCACATCAGGTAGGCCAGAAGCCTATCTGTTTTTACTTCCTCTCCTCCGATCTCACTCCTGCGCTCTCTCAGCCCTCCGACCCTCCCCAGCAACTGCGAAATGCATGCATTCTTCCAGGAACTACCTCCTGGTTAAGCAACCGGACCCCTCTCTAAATCTGGGACTGCTGCACATGTCAACACTATTGCTCCTCTTTTCTTCCGTTTGTGGAATCGCCTTCGAGTGCACCTTTCCAATACAGAACTTCAAGCAAAAGGTTCACTGCCATTTTCTGTTATCACCTCTACCTACCCACAATCCGGTCAACCTCCATTAACCCGACATAAAATCTGCACCGGATTTCCACATAGGCCAACGAGGCCCCACCCGATGGTGGCAACTGAAGCAAGGGCGGCAAAGACGGTGAATCGGCCATATCTGTGATCTCATAACTTGTATCCTGTGTTCACACCAAATTGTCCTTCTTCGGGAAGCATTTCCAAGTCATGGAAGATAAAGCCCTTATTATTGTCCTTCTTGCATAACCAGCTGCTGACGTCAGTGTAATTCAGATGCACTGACATCAGCCGCTGATTAGCGCCGTGATGCTGCCGACAGCTGATTCGTTCCGCCCCATAAGAAACTGAAGGCACGGATTTGGAGGGTCGTCCTGACATGTAGATACAGCATGACTATGCACGGCCTCATACTAGTGAGCAAACAACTGAAGCAATTTATCGCCTTTCAGAGCCTTCAGCACCCACCACATAAAGTGTGGATATGAGTGTGGCAGTTTTGAAAATTGGCATAGGGTGGCAGAGAAGGTAAATTCAGCACTGAATAACATAACCATCTTACTCAGAGAATACTGTTTCATCCCCTTCTCTTTCTCCCCTTTTCCTGTTCATTCATGCCCTTGCTTGTGTTCATCTATGACCCCCACTGCCCCATGGCCAGTTTGTTGTCCTTTTTCCCTCTGTTACCTCGTTTTTCCATGGAAATCAAACTTCTATAGTAAAAAAATGTGCCATGGCAGACAACACACACCCACAGTTGATGTGATATAAGAGATACCATTCCAGCTATTCCTCTTTTCATAGGCTACGCAGAGTAGTGAAGAGGAACTTGTTTTGCTTTCTGGCAGCAACTATGAATCAAACTACTCTGATTCACACAAGTAGTACTGCAGCATAGCAAACCAATTGTTCGACTTTTCATAAAAGCACCAACATTGGTACATATGTTGACTAATGTATTCTGAACAATTATGGACATGGAGCCACTCGAGATTTTGCCTTGGTCAGCTTTGGCAGCCATTTTCAAAAATGGCCGCCATTCTACTTTAACAACATGGGATATCTGTCATTGTTATTCTCTTTGTAGGTTTCTCAGAGGTCATAAATACTCCATGTGATGTGCATTTACAAAGGAAAACAATACAAATGTCATTTGTGTTGATTTATTATATTTACAACCATTGTATTGGGTTGTAACCATCTGATGCACCTGCTCTCACTTCTGTTGTCCTTGACGGCGCCGTCATCATGCAGATGTTGAAGCCTGGCACTGCCAAGACATTTGAAGAATATGCCCACCAAGTCTTCATCCCATACGTCGAGGGGCAGCTGCGTCGTGCTTCACGTCTCGACCTCGTTTGGGATAGCTACAAAGATGGCTCCTTGAAGATGGCGACAATGGAGAAACGAGGAAAAGGGGTGCAATGGCGCGTGGTGAGCACTGCAGCCATACCAGGAAACTGGCAGTTTCCTACGTGTTGACGTAAACAAGGTGGAGCTCTTCACCTTCCTGTCCGATGTGCTGGTGCAGTCCTTCCAAGACAAGGCAAAGGAGCTGGTAGTCACTGATGGTGAAGCAGTCATCTGCCTTCCAAGGTAGGAAGATGAAAGCTCTCTGGCTCCATGCGGTCAAGAAGAGGCGGACACTCGCATCATGCTACATGTGGCCCATGCTGCCGAACATGACCACCATCGGATTCAAGTTCGAACCGTAGACACCAACGTCGTCATCTTGGCGGTGATGGTAGCCCAGGCACTACCATGCGTGGATGAACTCTGGATTGCCTTTGGGATGGGCAAGAACTACCGCTACATCCCTGCCCATGAAATAGCTGCCTCCCTCGGTCCACAGAAGGCACGTGCCCTCCCTGTCTTCCACGCCATGACCGGATGTGACACGGTATCAGCATTCGTGGGGCATGGGAAGAAATCTGCCTGGGCCACATGGAACTCGTTTCCAGAACTGACAGATTCTCTTGTGACCCTGACCACCACGCCGGTCAACATCCAGGATGACACAATGCACTGCATTGAAAGGTTTGTGGTGCCCCTCTATGACCGCACCAGTCCATAAACGGACGTCAACGAGGCCAGATAGAAAGTCTTCGCCAAAAGGAACTCCGTCCAGCGCATCCCACCCACTTATGATGCTTTGGAACATCATGTGAAGAGATCAGTCTTCCAGGGTGGCTATGTCTGGGGGCAGGTCGTGGTCCTTCAAACCGTGCTTCCATCACCAACAAGCTGGGGCTGGTGGCAAACAGAGGATGGGTCCTACGAACCGTTCTGGACCACACTCCCTGAGGCTTCAAAAAACTGCTTCGAGCTGGTGTCGTGCGGCTGCAAAAAAGGCTGTAGAAAGTGCTGCAAATGCAAGAAGGCTAATCTGAAATGCACTGGACTGTGTGCTTGTGAAGGAGAATGCCAGTAGACAGACGCAGTAGACACAGACTGAGATATCGGCCTAGCATAGAATGTGCAAATTCAAAGTCGCATTGCTTGTAAAAGTGTTGACTTCTTGATCCAGAGCCAGTACACTTGAGCTCAGAAACTCATATTGTACTAGACTGATGTATGCGTGTACCATGTGTCCTGGTAGAATGGTAGTAGACAGTAAACCGTAGCCACTTCAAAGTGAAGTGTGCAATATTTTGACTACATTCTCTGAGTTTGTCATTATCACGATTATCAGTTCCCTTTTCAAAATATATTAAAGTATGTAATCTATAATGCAATTTTTGTTGATTCCAAACCCATTGAATGTGATGAATATCATTTGACTCTTGTTCTCCAGGCAATAATGGGTACTTTTAAGTGAAAAGTTTCAGGAGAGCAGCAATTTACAAATCAAATAATGGCTTTTTTTACCGAAAATACTGGCTCATAATATTTGAATACACCTTTTCATGGTCAATTTACTGAATTTTACACTTTCCTTATATCTACCACCAATACAATAAGAAAATAAGAGCATATAGCCAATTTCGCTAAAGTAGAATTGTGGCCATTTTGGAAAATGGTCGCCGAAGCTGACCAAGGCACAATCTCGGGTGGCTCCATATCTAGAATTGTTCAGAATACATTGTTCTACATGTGTACCAATTTTGGTGCTTTTATGCAAATTTGAACAATTGATCTGAAATATCAGACTACGCCGCAGTACTAAAGGAAACATCCTTAGTTGTGGGAGGTGGTTACTTCTTCCATAAATCATTATAAACAAATTGCATCATGCAGCATGTAATAAGATTGATAACATTATACTTGTGGTGCGGCCTTGTGGACACTTTTTTGTTATTTGCATGATCAGAATCATAGATTACGCATATTAAAACTTTGGTTGTCAAACATTTTGAGTATTTTGTTTGTAGATTGTTTTTCAAAGCTGCATGCGTCTCTCATGACTTAGCTCATGCTGAAATTTTTATAAAGCATTTCTCAACAAATACATGAAACCATGACACAGCAAGGTCACAATACACCTGCAGCAAGCAACCTGTGCCTACCCTCTTCATAACGTCATTTCCACATGAACACTCCTTCAGTGAAAGTTGGCTTGGGAGGAGAGGATGTACGAGGTAGCTCAAGAAAGATCAAAATACAGTACCTATCTCATTATATTAATGGAAAAACACAAATATTCAAACTCCTTCGCTTGTTTTTTTTTTAACTCAGACGTAAATGAGCTATCTTCATATGACTTGCACCCAAGATGGTGTCAGGAGCCATTTAACAATTACTCCCTTCACACGTCTCTCAAAATTGTAATTTCATGCCTATTAGACATAAATACAACTTTGAAATTGCCTTGAGAATTTATAAAGCACACAAAACGCCTCCTCAATTCCCTGACTCCGAGAGGAGGGGAGCTTTATTGAACGAGGAAAATAAGTAAGGGAGGTTGTTGTTGAAGATCATGTTGAATGGATACCTTAAGAGAACACAATGACTCTTATAGCACAAATGAAGAGAACATGAGTAAGGGAGGAAAGTAAAGGCTGATATGAAGCAAAAGGGTGACCTGTTCGCAAGAGTTTGAAATTCTTTGTTATTACGATAAGCATATCGAACAATGTGATTTAAGCATGGCAGTTAAAGAATAATTAAAGACCAGGAAGTTTTGTAAATCCAGATTCAATCAATCACTTATCGAGCACATTTTATTTTGAGGTGAAATCTCAAAGTGCTTCACAAAGGAAGAAATGGTAAGAAAAGTAAAAATTATGAAATAGCAACGGCAAAAAGATGATATTTTGTGAAAGATGTTAAAAACAGCAATTGAGGAGGTTGCACCAATTTTTAAGAGGCGGAGAGTTTTGTAAGTGAAGAGCAAATGCGAAGAATGCTCAATCACTAAAACTCTTCATCCGAGTGTGAGAAACATACCAGAGTTTTTCCATTGTTAGATTGCAGCTCTCTTTGTGGGATGTAAGGTATGATTAGGTCAGATATGTAGTTATATAACCCATTTATGTTTGGCTTAAAATAATTATCAGCAATATTTTAAAATATACGTGTTGGTGTACTTGGAACCAGTAGGGTGCTTTGAGAATCAGAATGATGTGATCAAATTTATGAGCCTGGAAACCATATTCTGAATAAGTGTTAAGGGAAAAGTCAGGGAAGCTGAGAGTGAGTTGGAGAATATAATTCAAGCACCATGTTGGGAGAACATTAACTTAGATGTTGGAGATGGTTATTTCACCTGCAGCGTCAAGCTGAGCAAAGTGTGAGGTCAAGCTGAGCTAAGCAAGGTGTGAGGTCAAGCCAAATATCAAGCTCACCATAAAGCATCAAGTTGAGGTCAAGCTCAGCATAAAGCCAAGCGTCAAGCACAAGGTGCGAGGTTGAAATTGGCATTAAGCTTAGCAAGGTACAAGATGTGTCAATAAAAAGTTAACCACTTCAAATGACCTTTCTACTTTTCGTCATTACCTTAATTACTTTTTGTTTTGTAGGAGGATCATTGATCTTTGGCGAAGTCATTCAAGCCTTACCAAAGTATTCTATGGAAAAAATGACTTTGTACGGGTCCAGACGAGATTCTGTATTGAATAAGGAGTGCATCCCAGAAACAAGCCAAGCAAGCCAGCCATTTGGAAACTTGTGAAAAAGCTCAAAAGTGAAGGGACGATTCTCAACATTAACAAGGGAAGGTCCAGTCACCCAAGAAGTGTACGGTATGAAGGAAACCTGGACCTAGTTCGTGAGTCAGTCATGCAAAGTCCGAAGAAATCGCATCGCCAAAGATCGGCTGAACTGGGTCTCACTCTCAGCAGTATCAGAAGAATAATGAAACAAGATTTAAACCTCTTTCCTTTCCACATCACAACAGCCCATAAATTGACCGATGGGGATAAAGCAGCACAAGTCACTGTGTGTGAGATGCTGCAGCAGAAGATGGAGGCAAACCCAAACTGGATTCACGATGTGTGGTTTAGTGACGAGGCACACTTTCACGTCAGTGGTGCTGTCAATTCACACAACAACATTTTCTGCGGAAGTCAATGGCCAGATGAGCTTGAAGAGAAGTCGCTTAAGGGTCAGAAAGTCCCTGCTTTTGTGGCTGTCAGCTACAGAGGTGTGTTTGGGCCATATTAGTTTGAAGACAAAAACGGAAGAACAGTTACCATCAATCAAGAACGATTCCGGTCGATAATCAGCGCATTTTATGAAGACTTGAAGCTATCAATGAGCACTGCAGCCTTCCAGTGACAGTGGTTCATGCAAGATGGTGCTACTCCCCATATAGCCAACGAAACAATTCCCTTTCTGCGTCAAAAATTGCATCTGCGTCAAAAATTTGGACAACGAGTTCTCAGTCTGCATCTGGAAAATGAATGGTCTCCTCACAGCCCCGACCTTAATCTGCTGGATTTTTTTGCTCTGGGTAGCTTGTAAGGATAACTTCTACAAGGAACACCCCAGATCTGAACCTGCTCTAAAGGCAGCAGTTGAAGCTTATGTGCAGACAGTAACCATGAAAACTTGCAGAAACGTCATTGAAAACTTCACAATTTGTGTGAATGCATGTTGCATGCGTGGGGGTGCTCACATCGAACACCTCGACGATAAGTGCATTAACGTATCATGAGTTTCATTTCTCCATGATTTGGTTTTCATATTCCGAGTTAACTTTTTGTTTTATTACTCAATGTTTTGGTTCATATTGAAGTGGTTAAGCTTTTATTGACACACCCTGTACAAGGTAGGGAAGCTAACCCAGAGAGGAGAGGAGTTGAAGTCATCCTCAGATTCAAACATATGCAGATTTGGTCAATGTCGTGCAGATGGAAGAAATGGAAGAAAACATATTTACAGATTTCATTACTATGTCGAATACTGGAATGAGTTGGGTCTGTAGTAACTCCTCATTGTATAACCATAAATGCAGTCAGATGATGATGCTCAAGTTTCATATTATAAGAGTGAACTTTTACAGTGATCAATGAGAGGCCAAGAACCAGCACATGAGTCTTCACAACATTCAGTTTGAGAAGGTTCATAGAGATTATTTCGATTGTGGAGTTAAGAGTCAGCTTTATAAATTTGGAGATGACACATGGCTTAGAGATAAGGTAGATATCAGAGAGGGTGGTAATCAGATTCAGCAAAGTATCGATACTTTAATAGGTTGGTCAAAATATTGTCAGATGCAGTTCAACATAAAGAAATGTAAGGAGTTGGGGATGGGTAGGAACAATGAAAATAGGGATTACATGATGCAAGGGGCAATCTTGGAGTGTGCTACACAGGAGAAGGTTCTGAGGGTAGTAATAGATGCAGAGGGTAAGCAGATAGCACAATAACAGGCAGCTATAGGTGAAGCTAACATGGTTTGAAGTTGTAATCTTAAGGAGACCAATTTTAAATCAAAAGAGGTAGTGTTAACACTGTATAGGAATTTAGTGAGTCCTCATCAAGAATATTGTGTACAGTTATGGTCACAACTTCTGAGAACGTATACAGCTACCAAAGAGCAGGTACAGCATCGAACTACTATATTTATTTAGGGGCTAGCTAGACTAAGCTATGAGGAAAGTTTGAAGGATACAGGACTTTATACATTGGAAAGGAGAGCGAATGCAAGGGGATCTGATGGAGATGTTAAAAATAATTAAGGGTGTGGACAAGAAAGGTGTATTGAAGTGTTTCAGCAGAGTGGATAGTTTTATGACCAGGCACCATAATTTGAGGGTAAGGAAGGTGAGAATTTGTACAGTTTTAGGCAGGGGTCTTTCAGTTGGAGAGTGCTTTTTTTATTTATTTGAATGCAGCCTGTGGCTGCTTGGCTACATAATTTTCTGGTGGCATGGCTGTGCCACTGATGCAGTGCTACCTGTTTCCAGTAAGCTGATACTCAGTTTGCCAACCTTAGAAGGGTGACAGGGTGAGTCAACCCACTTGGTGTTATTTTGTTGACCTCAGAAGGGTGACAGGCTGTCAACCCACCTGGTGTTATTTGAATGGTGGAAGACAGGAGCTCATACTCAAGACCCTATGATCTTTGGCTAGCCACCTTACCCGTTAAGCCAACACCAGGCTTTGAGAGTGATTAATGCATGGAATGGCATCCCTAAAAAGGTAGTGTCAGTTGAGGAGGGGGATAAGTTTAAATGGGATTTAGATAGGAACCTGGATGCATTGGAGATGTAGTGCTATGGGAATATTGCCTTGTGCAGATGGTTGGGAGTTTGTATCTTTGTGTATGGGTGACAATACTGGGGTTGGTGCAGCACAGTCATGATGGACTAAATGGCTTTTCCTCCTGCACCAAAGGTCCTTGTGTGTATCAATGTTTGAATTTCAGTAGGAAAGGTTCAATATCCAGTTATATCTGTGTATGATCAGCGTAACGATAAACACTGATGTTAAAATTTCAGAAAATTTCAACAAGTGGATGCAAAAAAGAAACAAAATATAATTACAAGGCCTTCATCAGCAGCTTGATGGAAAATTGTTCTCCCATCTAGGCTGATGTCCCTGCCTCACACCTTGTTCAGCTTGATATTGTAGAAACCAAGGCCTTCAAAATAATTGGTATCGCTGAGATGAAGCTGAATCGCTGGGCCTATCTCTTTCACATCTTAAACAGATCGGGTGGACTCCATAACTTCTACCGACTCCTTTCAAGTCTTGCACTCTCTGCCGTTTCTGTGCCCCCCCCTTCCCCCCAGGTTTCTACAGGGCTGGCTCACAGTCTACAATCAACCCGTTTCTGGTGAAACTACCTGAATGCAGAATCACTGCTCACCTCCACTCATTTGTTCTACCTTTTTCCTGCATGTGGAACAAACTTCCACACCCTCTTCAATGTCATTCTTCCCTCCAGATCTTCAAGACAGCTGTTCACCAACATCTCAGATCATCCCCAATCCAAAATCATGATCTTTTCTATACTCGTTAACCCCACCAAAATCCCTTCTTCCAATTTTCGAGTTTCCTGCCCTTTACTTGGAGTTTTCTTCTGTACCCATCTTGCCCACCCCATGCATCCTCTGTATCCATATTGTTTTGTATTTCGCATCCTGTTTTTTGTCTGCTACGTCCTGATCAGTTCAGAGTACTAGCTCTTCCATGAGCGTCGACTATGTATGCCAAAAAAAATCAGCTTTGAGTAAAGATTTTACCCTGACTGCCAACCTCCACTCATCGATTTAAAATCTGATGTTCTCAAACACTCAATGACACAAGCCCCATTTACCTTGCCATCAGTTTGCGACATTTTCTGAGAATCCTATGTACAGTTTTATTATGCGATAACTATTATGTAGTTATGTGTGAGACTGCAAAGACTCTGGAAGACAACCAACGCTTCTCATTTGTACAGTACCTGGTTGCATCATTTCACACTCATTTTTATAGACTTTCAAAAACGGTTAGCTGTAACCTCCACCAGTAAATGCTAGCAGGTCAGGTGGGATATCCAGCTTAGCGTCTCCTTTAAAAGAGGATGTACCCTTACTCTAAAGTACCAAAAACGACATGTCATTCCCAGGAGTGGAATACAAAGTAGACTGTTCAGAAACAAATGCATTACCTCTGAGCTCAGTAAGTTGTATAAGGACATGATATTGGCTGATGGATTTTAAGGATGTCTTTCACAAAGAGTAGGTCAGTAGGGGAGTTATTGCTGGCATCCTGACTGGGAGCAATCACATTTTCAACAAACCTTTATTGATGAGAATACAGAGAAAAAATAATTTATAACTGGGTCAAAAAGTCAAAGGGCAAAATCATAGCGAGTAAAAATAGCCCTGCTTAGCCCATCCACAGCTGCACAGCGTGAGACAGCCAGGTTTTTTTTATCGCCTTCGTCTTTATTTTGTCCGCTTGCATTTTGAGATGGTTTCTAGTTTACCACTTGAGCTTTTGTCATCAAATTTTAAACAAACCTTTATGATGAGAACATGGAGAACAATGATTAATAAATTTTCTATTAACAATTTTTTTTTAATACTTCGCTGCCGTTTTCATCAAGTTTAGTCTGATTACAGAGTGGACGTGGACTTCCTTTGAATTTTGAGATGCTTTCTCGTTTGTATTCAAATCCCAGTCCAATACATATTCGCTAACAACAATATTCCACTCTTCATTTATTGTTTCTTTTTATTCCGTTCTGTTTATATTTTTAGAATGTCAACTCGATGAGGTCATAAAGTCTTTTTTTCACCCTTTTCCTATTTTATTGATTTTATTTTTCATTCAATTAAACTGCCTCATTAATATATTCACGAGAGCAAAAATGATGGTTACAATACCAAATGAAGAGGCGCAGTCTCTCATAATGATGACTCGCGTGGTTTGGCTTGCAACGCTCCCCTCTCCACACGTCGTTGCAGAGATTGACTTCATAGATTTGCTGTGTTGGCATGATTTACACCAATCAAAATACAAACATTTATTTTCCACAAATTTATTTGTAATATTGGATTTGTATATTTCTGTGTGTGTGTGTGTGTGTGTGTGTGTGTGTGTGTGTGTGTGTGTGTGTGTGTGTGTGTGTGTATATATATATATATATATATATATATATATATATATATATTTATATATATATATATATATATATATATATATATATATATATTGCATGGATTATTTGAAAAAAAAAAAGTGTCCCCAGGTGAAAAAGGGAGACAAATAAATATACCTTGGGATAAAAAGGGGGTTTATTTTTAGGGAAAAAAATATGAATATGAATATGATATATGAATGATATATAAAAATATGAATATGAATATGAATTCATATATGAATATGAAAAAAATATGAAAAAAAAAAAAATATGAAAAAAAAAAAATATGAATATATGTATATATATATGTATATATATATATATATATGTATATATATATATATGTATATATATATATATATATATATATATGTATATATATATATATATATATATATATATGTATATATATATATATATATATATATATATATATATATATGTATATATATATATGTATATATATATATATATATATATATATATATGTATATATATATATATATATAGCGGGGCTGAGTACCAGTATACTGGGCCGGTGTATACCCCGGTTAAAATAGGTGTACCATATCCCTGTGTCGTAAGAGGCGACCAGGGTTGCGTCAGGAAGGGCATCCGGCGTAAAACATGTGCCAAATCACGATGCGGATCATACGGATGATCCGCTGTGGCGACCCCTAACGGGAGCAGCCGAAAGAAGAAGAAGAAGAAAGAATCCTTAGATATGCCTTCACTCTCTTCTCCATTTATTTAAGAAAAAAAATAAAAATGAAAACTTGAATTAAAATGAATATCTTGTCGATGTCAATATTCTTGTCGAAAGTATTGCAAATAGACTTGTCAATTCTTTGTTTTCCTCCTCGGTGGGTTGAGTTATTTTCTGTAATACCAACAATCTTTTTTTAATCTCACTGGTTTCCATATTTTGATATTTATTTTGTCTCGCTCTTTCCTCCCTCTCCTTCTCTCTCTCCTCCGTCTCCTCTCTCTTCTACCTCTCCTCCTTCTTTCTCTTCTCTTTTTCCTCCTTCTCTTTCTTCTCCCTCTCCTCCTTCTCTCTCTTCTCCTTTTCCTCCTTCTCTTTCTTCTCCCTCTCCTCCTTCTCTCTCTTCTCCTTTTCCTCCTCTTCCCTCTCTTATTCAACTCCTTCCTCATCCCTTATTATCCTTGAATCGCTTACACCCCATAGAATATCATACATATATTCATCAGGATTTCTTGTTATTCCTGTATCCAAAATAATTTTTTTACAACAGGAAACCAATAAAATTTCTTTTGAATTTCTAAAAGAGCCTTACCTTTTCTTAACTTTATAATTTTTTCATTATTTAACATTCTAATTAAATCTAAAGTTGTCGGTTTATCAACATCAGCATAATGCCAATCTTTTATTGAAAATACCTCATTCTTATGTTGTAGAACATATTTATTAAAATACCGAATACCCTTTTCTTGAAGGTATGCTTGGACACAGAAATGATAATTTTCTTGAAGCCTTCTTGCTGTCATTTATGTATTAGAAATATATGTCAGAATAATATTATGGCACGAAACACCTCCCCATCTTCCCATAGTTAAATCATTTTGTATTTCCTTACTTATTATATATAATCCTGTTTTTTCTGTTTTCATGATATAAACAAGGGCAAAACCATTATTATATTTACCCTTATTAAATTCTTTTATTTGTTGTTTACTAATCGTGGCCCCACAAAACTCATTCTCAATACCAAGTGGATAATATTCTTCCTTACGAGACTGATTTAATTGTTCCAGGTCTTCGAGGTTAATTTTAAATGACCAATTATACCCTAAATCATTCATATCATACCCCCATTGTTCTATTCTCATACAAACGATACGCCCTTCTTTATAAAAATTTATATTAATTCGAACTGTGAATTCTGTATGACCTGGAGATAATATCAACAATTCTGTATCTTTGGAATACACGGCCGTTTTATTTAAAGATATATATATATATATATATATATATATATATATATATATATATATATATATATATATATATATATATATATTGTGATAAATCGCTTCATCTCACCAAGTCATTCGCATCAGTCGGGCTTGGATAATTTTTTAATTTATAAGCATTTTTCATGTTAATATTTTTGGTTATATTATATTTATGTCGTTCAGCCTGTGCCTTTGTGCAATAATTTGATAAATCAATATCCAGTTCTTGGGATACACCAAAGATAGAACCATCTTTACCAACATAAGTCATTTATATTAGATTAAAAATAATATCATAAAATTTTTTATTTTTGTTGAGTTGAAATAACACATATAGACATAATTGACCACAACACTTGGAATTTAATTATTGGACTTGAAATGTTTGATAAACACCATTCTGTAAGAATTTTATGACTTCAACAGGTGGTGGAAGACCAAAACTATCAAAATAATATTTGTCTTGACTATTAAAAATACAAACCCAATGAGAACCGTTCCCATTATTATCTTCTAAGTTCATAATAATATTCTTTGTATGTTTCGGCACATTTGTTAATTCATCTCCCATACAAATAACCACATGATGAATTTTTAATTTCTTACAATATTTGACAAGTTGTAAATTTGATGTTGTATTCTTTCCAAATTCTTTAAACCACTCATCAATGCTCATTTATTTATTAGAAAGATATAATCCATTACCTCTTTTCGTTAATTTTACACCTGCTTGTGCTATAGAAGAAAGCATATCTCCAACTAACAATCTCGCTTTATCAGGCAGACCTTCAAGTTTTTCAGCAAAATCTACAATTACACCACTTCCACTAATTTGTTTCTCCAACTCTTTGTTATGTCTTTCCAATTCTTTTTGAGCCTGGAGTTGAGCCTTCCTTTCGTTGGCAGTTTTCACTGCTGTTGAAATACCACCCGTCAATGCTCCAACCGCACTTAAACCAGCAAATAAAGGAATTAGAAATGGGAGAAATCCTCCACTCGTCCCTCTTATTGAATATTTTTTCAACATTGGTTTTGTCATTTTAATTTTAAGTGAGCCAGTGTCATTCAAGATTTTAACCTGTTCTCTTGTGAGCAAAACATCAATTCTTACTGCTCCTTTTCTCTGAATTGTATTAACATTAATCGTACAAGGCTTTTGATTTTGAACACAAGATGATCGTTTATGAAGATTGATTTGATTGACATATACCCCAGTTGGTACTTTGCCACTCATTTAGTTAACAAAAAATTATGTGAGACTAATCATCACACCATTATCTGTATTAATCTGTAATTCTGTTTCTTCCAAAAGCAAACAATATGTATCAACTTCTTCACTCTCTCCTCTTTCAATGTATAGGGAAGTATCCACTCGATTAGACTTTATAGTTTCCTTTTGAGCGCTCAGGTCAAACGCATAGATTGTATACAAACTTTTAAATGCTGTCATATCCAAAATAGGTTCTTTATTTCCATTACTTTCACACACCTTTTGGTAAGACTTGTATGCTTCAGCAAAATCATTTTTTCCCAATTAATTTCCAATCTATCTCGTGGATAAAATGTTCCATCTCGAGAAACGCGAAGTTGTTTCACCTTAGCATTATCACTCAATGCATTATTCTTATCAGTCGCAGTATCACCATCTGGCTTTTTAAAAATGATCCACAGATATCGTGGCTTTCCTTCCAGAACAGCCAAATTCCACGTGTAAGTAGTTTGGTTGAGTTTAACGTGTTGACATCTTCTTTTGAGGTATGATACACTGAGTGGTTTCTTTGAGTTAAGTCTTCTATTCAACATCTCTTCTGTTTTAAGATTAGGAGTATATTCACTGATATACCAACTCATTTCCTCAATTACAAATTTATTCTGTTCACCAAAAGCACTACCAACACCAAAAAGCAATCGATTTTCATTATCATTCCTTTGTAATTGAAATCTAATTTTAAGACCATACAGAACTTTATCATGATCACAAAATCCAAATTTACCTTTAAGAGGAACTGCCACAGTAAAACTATTTTCTGCTTTTGTATCATCATTATACGCTCCTTTCCTTTGAGTATATCCAGGGTCTGTGTTTGTTCCCGTTGACATATGAGGAATAAAACCTTCGACAGACCCCTTTCCCATTCGATCACTGAATGTATAGAGTGTAAATTTCATCATTTCAGATACAGCAGAGACATAATCAACCGCTTCAACTTCTTGTGTTCCAATATACAAATGCACACTATCAAACATTTTCCAGAAGAAATCATTGACAAGTGTAGCGTTTGTGTTATTCCCAGCTTTAGTGAATTTAAATTTACACAACAAGAAACTTTCGGAGAGATTCAAATAGGTTTGTTGATTATTTATTTCAAAACTTTTTGTACCATTCGTATTCCAGTCTGTTCCAGCTATTGCATTTACCTTGAAGTAATCTTCTTTTTTAGTGGAGTTTGAGATAATAATGGTATCATCCAAATCATAGATACTATCAATTGCTTCCATACTTGTATTTATTTAGGAAAAAAAGATGTTAAAACTTTTGAAACCCTGATCCAAGTATTCGAATTATTTTCTGTCGTTCTTGGGGGGACAACTGAGTTTTGCCTTTCTTAATTTCTTTTATTGCTTGTAATTTATGAGATTCCTTCTGGGCATCTTTTATGCTCTTTACAGCACCTGCTACATTTCCCACAGCAGAAGCAGTTGAACCAATTAGATCTTTATGTTTTAGAATAGTTGAACCAATACCCATGAGAGTTTCAATTATCCCATCTCCTCCAAATTGATGTCCAACACCCCTTTGTCTCTTAGGTTTATAGTATCCTCTACCAAGATACATACCTTCACCCTTGTAGTATGGGGAAAGGAACATCCCATCCCCTGTAATTATTTTATATTTTCCCAACTCGTGTTTCCTCACAATAACCATCGTATTTATTTATTGGAAAACTTCACGTAGGTGAATTCTGATGGATATAACTTCTCCATTAAAAGAAATCATACGATTATCTTGGTCGGTTATCCTAAAATTTACTCTGTGTATGGTTTTTCCTGACACAGGGAGATAAACCAAATTTTTGGGTTCCATATTGAATTTATAACCAATTGGGGTTGAGTATGCGCTGAATGAAAATATTGCATTTGTTTTTTTTTCCATCATTATAAGCACCATCAATCAAATCACAGTGAATTAACACCGAATTTATTCCTGAGGATATTTGAATGACATTATCACTGTAAAACGTCCCATTAGTTTCAATCTTTTTTGAGGAGAAACCCAATAACTCTCTAAATGAATTATCAATTGTGAAATCAACCTTGTAGTTATTTTTAACTTTAATCGTTGATTTTGAAGTATGTTTTTGAATGTCTATAACAATATTTTTTGGTTCATCACCCTGTTCTTTCATAAGACGAGCAATTTCGGAAGATATTTGAGAAATCTCATATGCTCCGGGTGAGACTGTTATTGTTTTGTATCCACTTCCGGGATTATAACTAAACTTGTCATTTTTATCAGTTATATTAAATAAGGTATTATAAGTTTCCATGGACAATAAAGATGCCTCATTCTTTTGTTGGGTCAAGTTGTAGTGGGAATGGGAATGAAGATGTGTGGTCGCTTGTTGTGAAATTAAAACTCAGGATTGTGCTTCTCATCTTATTTAATATGAGATAAAATGTCTTTATATTGAGATTTATTAATTATTTTCATGTTCATCAACTGGTCTAAAATGGCTGATGCTTCATTAAAACAATTGTTATTTCCAGCCTTCTTACTACCTAACAACAATAACAGTCTATTAACTAATTGCGATGGGTCATTTGGAAGAAAACTAATACCTGAACCAAGGATACTTAAAGCCTGAATAATGTGTTTCTCCTTCTCATTTTTCCTCTTTTACTAGAAATACTAACCCTATAATTTAGAGTGTTCAGCAGATCAATATATACTCTATCATCATTATTTTTCATATCCAATGGTTTATCAATATACTTTGATTCATCCCTCACAGTTGAACCTTGTCTTCCATCTTTTGTGAGAAGAAACATTAATCTCGGAGTTAGTTTAACAGGGGGTTGAGCAGAACCCAAGAACCTTAATTCATCATTAAATATCCATACCTTTTCTTGAACAAGATGAAATATTGCTGGTTGTTCTGTTGGAATGAGTCCTGCTTTGGTTTTTGAATCCGCTGAATATTCATTGTTTTGAAGAGCATTCACAAAATAATCAGGGGGTCGATTAATCTCTTCCAGTTGTTGAAATAAACCTTCATCATCATATACCTTTAATTCTCCGAAATGCTCTAATTCTTCCTCCGTCATTTGATCAAAATCTTTTAACATTTGAAGTTTTTTAGGAGTATATTCTCCTGTGGGAACTGTGGAAACATCTTTCATTTTTTCTTGGGAAGTTTTTAAAAGTGGTTTAAAATTTTTCTCTTGTTTTCTTTCAAATGCTTCTTCGCCCGTTAGTTTCTGTCTGCGTTTCTTCTTTATGTCTTCCTGCTGTTTTACAACTTTTGAAACCAACTCTTGATGTTCCTTAAATCTTCTTGCTCTTTCTTTTGCATCCATTTATTTATTGTAAAATATCATTTAATGAATTGTAAAGATCAACAGGGAAATTTTCCTTTTCTTCATCATTCAAGTAGATGTGTTCAAATAAATCATTTTCTTTAAATATTTCATCAAATTCTTTATTAACATTAATGCGAGTTGTAATTTCTTCTTCACTTCTTCATATACAAATACATACTTGCATCTCTGCTTTTCATACGTTTGTGTTGAGTTTCTTCATCAACATCAAAACCGAATGATAAAATCTTCACTCCGCTCAGATGTTTAATAATTTGTCTCGTTCCTTTTGGATTAGTTTCTAATATCCCAAGACCACCAGATTTTAGTTTCCTTAACTCACTCTTACAATGTGAATATTTTGTTGTACCAAGAGAAACCTTCTCAAATATTTGACCTTCATTCCTCAATCGCATATGTTCCTCCACTGAAATATAGTGATAATCTTCACCTTTTACTTCTCCATGTCTTATTGCTCTAGTTGTTGTTGATACAATGCGTATCATGAGGTGTTTTTTAAGTAAATTTACAATATTCTCATTTGTACTACACAAGAACCTTGATTTATGAAAGTTTTTTCCAGAAGCAGATTTACCCACAAGATTTACAATAATAGTTGTCATTTATATATGTAATTGTTTATAAAACAAAAAAATATATCCCTTAATATCTCATCTTGTTTCACAACAATATATTTATATTTTTCAGTCGTGTGCTTCATGTAATCCTCAAATTTCTTTTTACTACATAATGTAGAACAATTATCTCTCCAAAAATTATTGATATCTATTGAATTTAACTTGAATAAAATAAAAGTATTAGCATTGTTTCTGATGTAACGACGAGGAAGTTGAAAGTACGATTGACTAAGATAAATACAATTACAAGAAGAATGTCTCCCTCTTGTGTAGTAGCTGTCCATTACCGTTTGGTTTCTCTCATTAACACAATCATCAAAGATAACGAGGTTCTTTTTTGATTTATCCAAATCTTGAGGAGACGGTATATCATCCGTATTATCACTAAGAATACAAGTTATCGGATTTGATTTATTTTTACATCTCTGTGTATCACAAAATAGTTGAATTATATCTTCAATGTTATAATCATTTAGGTTTTTTTGACGTTTAAATAAACCGATTATATATTCTTTTTGAAGACCAGCATTAAAACCTTGTGAGAGTAGTTGATACTCTGGTTTAAAACTCGACTTTGTGAAAATTATTAAATTATCATAATCTAAAAAGTTGGGAGTGAGGAGCATCTTTAAAAGTAAGCAGGTTTTTCCACATCCACTTGAACCAACTATGAGACATCTTAATGAATTTGGGAGATTTTTATGGTTGTTAAATTTTATCTTATTTTCCCAAATGGGTAAAAAATCATTCATTTATATATTTGGACAAAAGGTTATTTAATTTATTATTGGCTTTTTTAGAAACTCTATATTTTATCCTAAGTTCAGGTTTAATTTCAAGATAATCCATTATTTTATTTATACAATATCTTGTGTTGATATTTCCCTGAAAATCACATCCATGAATAATATATAACAACAATCCTTTGAACATTTCTCTAATACGTTCAGTTTCTTCCCTTGTAAGGAAAGGTGTGTTATCACCCTCATACTTTGCATTCATTTCTCTAATCAATCTTGTAAAGTAATTCATTTTTGGTGTAAATCTAAAAGAATAATTTTCCTTTTTATATTTTTTATTATCATTAATTAGAAGATAATCACAGAATATACATTGTTTATAGGCTTTTGACTCTGTGTTTAATCCCCGTCTTTCACACGCAGGACAATTCTCAAATTTGTCATATGGAGAATCAGGAAAGTCTAGCATATTTATAAAGTAAAACTTTACTTAAACTGAAATTCATCTATACTTTCAGTTGTATATTGACTCATATTTAATAATATAACCATCGATATCGATATACTTTTTCTCATTACCAGATTCAACGACAACATTTTTTATATTAAAGGTAATTTTAAAATGATCGTTAACTACTATTGAACGAAATGTCATTTCACCTGATATATTTACATCCTTTATTTCATCAGGATTTACATCTTTAGGGTTGTTGAAAAAAATACAAATTTCTCCTTGCATATTACAGATGGTCTTATCTTTTCTTTCTAAAGCTTCATCCATAAGGTTTTTGTTTTTTGATACTTTTTCTTGTTTCATTGCTTTTTCTAGTTTTGAATATATTACCAGAAGGAGAGGAGAAACTTTTGTTAGAGATACTTTAATTGATGTTCTACCAGGTATACTAAAAGCCCTTCCACTGAAGGAAATTGAAGAACTCATATTATTTACCATAATTGTTTTTATCCAATAGTTGTTATATTTATCATTGTTCAATTTTACATCCTTGACATATTTCTCAGTATCTTTAACAAATGAAGAGATTGATTGAAACTTGTCTTTTGTGTCTTGAAACATTGTATTTATTAAGTGAAAAAGTTGGAGGATAAAATGGTTTTAAGCACAGATTCACCTGTAAAATAAACGAAATTTTCATCAAGAAAATTTTAGTTTAAGTAAAGATTTATTATATAAATATGGTGAATACAACATACTGCGATGTTTGTAATCACAAATATAAACATTATAGAAAACACCTCCGAACCAACAAACACACATTTAATCTATTTCATAAAATATCTCCTCTTGAGTTGGAAAGAAAACATTGTGATATCTGTTCAAAGGATGTTTTGAGGAGAAGTTATAATAAACATCTTCAACCACAAAAACACAAGAAAAATGAGTTTAAAGTAAAGGGAGACTATTATATTGAAAACACTGATGGGGCATTTAAAGGGCATATAAAAATAAGGATTTTTCAATTTGGAGAACCCGGTCCATCATCAATAGCTGAATCAATTGAAATAGTGAAACCTGATGTTGAAAAAGTTATTAAAAAGACATTAAAAGAAATGAAAACTTTAAAGTTTTATATGGGAGTGAAAATGAATATGAAAAGACAAGATGAAGAACAAACTCCTTATATGAGAACAGATCTTCATTTTATAACATCATTTCAAGATTTTTTAAATAGTGGGGTTTATGAAGAACTATCAAAACAAGAGGAGGATGTTGATAATACAGTGGTAGGAAATGGATTCAATATTAAAAAAATCATCTTTTTAGATATACACATTCTAAAATCAAACCCTCTTAAAGCTTCTTCTTATATTGAATTACCAAAAGAAATAAAACTAAAGAAGGCAGTTGTTAATATTAAGAACAATGATAATAAATGTTTTCTCTGGTCTGTTCTTGCTCACTTTCATCCATCAAAATGTAATTCAGAAAGAGTAAAACAATATATGAAATATGAGAATACCTTGGACATTAAAGATTTTAAATTCCCAATGCCACTAACAGATATTCCTAAATTTGAGAAAAAGAATAATCTTTCTATTAATGTACATGGATTAACGGATACAAACAAAGTTCAAATATTAAAAATTTCAAACAACTATAAAAATGAAGAAACACACATTGATCTTTTATATTTTATTGTTGGAAATAATTCACATTACACATACATCAATAATTTATCAAGATTAATCTCTTCTCAGGTATTCAGAACAGCAAACAAAATATATCCTTGTAAGCGATGTCTTAATTCATTTCATACAAAAGAACGATAAGAACAACATTCAAAATATTGGAGTAATCATAAATCAGCTGTAATTACAATGCCTAAACCTGGTGAAAAGATTTCTTTTGAAGATTATAATAAATCTATCATGCACCCATTTGTGATATACGCTGATTTTGAGTGTATCCTTAAAAAGATAAATACTGCTTCTCCTAATCCAAAAGAATCATATACAAATAAATATCAAAAACATATTCCTTGTGGTTTCTGTTATTATATCAAATCATCTGTTTGAGAAAAGTATAACAAAGTTGAACATTATCGTGGAAAAAAAGCTTCACAAGAGTTTGTAAAACGATTAGAAAAGGATTGTATAAGACTCACTAAATTAATGAAAGAAACAAATGAACCGATGAAATTAACCAAAGAAGAAAAATTAGAATTTAGAAAGAACAATATCTGTCATATTTGTGAGGGGGAAATTAAGGAGTCTAAAGTTAGGGATCATTGTCATCTTACTGGTAAATATAGAGGTCCCGCTCATTCCTGTTGTAATCTTAATTATAAATTACCTTCTTTTATTCCAGTCTTTCTTCACAACAGCGCCAACTATGATACACATCTATTTATAAATGAACTTTCAAAACACCAGGGAATATTTCTGCCATAACAAACACAAGTCAAAAGTATATTTCATTTACACAAATGATATTCACAAAACCTTTAACTCGTATTAGGTTTCTAGATTCTTACAAGTTTATGGGAACACCACTAGCCTACCTCGCATCAAATCTAAGCTCCACGGACTCTTTTCCAAATCTTAATTCATTCTTTCCAAAAGAGGAAATTCTCACTAAAGAGGAAATTCAGATTAAAGAGAGAATTCAAAGTAAAGAGGAAATTCAAATTAATGAGGAAATTAATGAAGAAATTCTAACTGAAGATGAAATTCTTCTTATAAACAAAATTTGAACAATGAATGAAATTCTAACTAAAGAGTAAATTCAGATTAAAGATGAAATTCTGATTAAAGAAGGAATTCTTACGAGAGAGGAAATTCAAACAAGGAATGAAATTCAAAGTAAAGAGAAAATTCTTTCAAGTAAGGGAATTTATCCTTATGATTATATGGATTCATTTATGAGATTTAAAGAAACACAACTTCCTTCAAAAGAAAGTTTCTATAATAACCTTTATGAAGAAGAGATAAGTGATAAGGAATATAAACACGCACAAGAAATATGGAAAATATTTAAGATAAAGAACCTTGGAGAATATCATGATTTATATCTAAAAACAGATGTTTTATTGTTAGCTGATGTGTTTGAAGCTTTTAGATCACTCTGTCATAATAAAAATTGTTATGGATTAGATCCTGCCCACTATTTCACAGCTCCTGGTTTAGCTTGGAGTGCAATGTTGAAAATGACAAAACAAGATATAGATTTAATCAGTGATGTTGATATGCTTTTGGTGATTGAGAAGTCCAAAAGAGGTGGAATATCACAAGTATGTTCAAAAAGATATGCTAAAGCAAATAATAAATATCTTCCAAATTATGATAGTGAAAAAGATAGTAATTATTTGATGTATTTTGATGCTAATAATTTGTATGGATGGGCAATGTCTCAATCTCTACCTTATGGTAAATTAGAGTGGGTGGAAGAAAAGGATTATGAAAAGGCTTTGATGAATATTGTTATTTCTTCTCAAGAGGAATTGAATGACGAAGAAGGTTATTATTTTGAAGTTGATTTGAGGTACCCGAGTGATCTTCATAATAAGCATAAAGACCTTCCTTTTGCATGTGAGAAAGAAACCCCAAAGAAAGAATGGTTCAGTGATTATCATCAAAGTTTTAATATTAAAAGCAAATCAACAGAAAAGTTATTAACAACATTCTATGATAAAGAGGGATATGTTTTGCATCAGAGAAGCTTAAAACAGTTTGTTTTATATATATATATATATATATATATATATATATATATATATATATATATATATATATATATATATATATATATATATATATATATATATTTATATATTTTTATACATATATATATATATATATATATATATATATATATATATATATATATATATATATATATATATATATATATATATATATATATATATATATACAGATATACAGATATATATATGTATATATATATATATATATATAGATATATATATATATATATATATATATATATATATATATATATATATATATATATATATATATATATATATATATATATATATATATATATATAGATATATATATATATATATCTATATATATATATACATATGTGTATATATATATATATATATCTATATATATATATATATATATATATATATATATATATATATATATATATATATATATATATATATATATATATATATATATATATATATATATATATATCTCTTCTTCTTTTTTCGGCTGCTCCCGTTAGGGGTCGCCACAGCGGATCATCTGTATGATCCGCATACTGATTTGGCACATGTTTTACGCCGGATGCCCTTCCTGACGCAACCCTGGTCGCCTCTTACGACACAGGGATATGGTACACCTATTTTAACCGGGATATACACCGGCCCAGTATACTGGTACTCATTTCGCCGACCTCGGAAGGATGAGAGGCTGAGTCAACCCCCTGGTGTATTAATTCAGTGGCCCAACAGGGCTTGAACTCAGGACCTTTTGGATCCCAAGCCACTGCCCTAACCACTGCGCCAACACACCAGGCTAGATATATATATATATATATATATATATATATATATATATATATATATATATATATATATATATATATATATATATATATATATATATATATATATATATATATATATATATATATATATATATATATATATATATATATATATATATATATATATATATATATATATATATATATATATATATATATATATATATATATATATATATATATATATATATATATATATATATATATATATATATATATATATATATATATATATATATATATATATATATATATATATATATATATATATATATATATATATATATATATATATATATATATATATATATATATATATATATATATATATATATATATATATATATATATATATATATATATATATATATATATGTATATATATATATATATATATATATATATATATATATATATATATATATATATATATATATATATATATATATATATATATGAGGTGCCGCGAGGAGGAGTGATGTAAGGGACACATCGGCTATTTTGGAGTTAATGCCATATTGCACTATTTTAACCCTTACCCTATCATCCAAGCCTATCATCATCATTTCATTAAAAAATGTCGCTTACATCACTCCTCCTGGTGGGGCCTCATATATATATATATATATATATATATATATATATATATATATATATATATATATATATATATATATATATATATATATATATATATATATATATATATATATATATATATATATATATATATATATATATATATATATATATATATATACATATATATATACATATATATATATATATATATATATATATATATATATATATATATATATATATACATATATATATATATATATATATATATATATATATATATATATATATATATATATATATATATATATATATATATATATATATATATATATATATATATATATATATATATATATATATATATATATATATATATATATATATATATATATATATATATATATATATATATATATATATATATATATATATATATATATATATATATATATATATATATATATATATATATATATATATATATATATATATATATATATATATATATATATATATATATATATATATATATATATATATATATATATATATATATATATATATATATATATATATATATATATATATATATATATATATATATATATATATATATATATATATATATATATACTTTTTGGTATATTTATATATTGGTTTTGTATATATATATATATATACATATATATACATATATATATATATATATATATATATATATATATATATATATATATATATATATATATCCTGGTGTGTTGGCGCAGTGGTTAGGGCAGCGGCTTGGGATCCAAAAGGTCCTGAGTTCAAGCCCCGTTGGGCCACTGAATTAATACACCAGGGGGTTGACTCAGCCTGTCATCCTTCCGAGGTCGGCGAAATGAGTACCAGTATACTGGGCCGGTGTATACCCCGGTTAAAATAGGTGTACTATATCCCTGTGTCGTAAGAGGCGACCAGGGTTGCGTCAGGAAGGGCATCCGGCGTAAAACCTGTGCCAAATCACTATGCGGATCATTCGGATGATCCGCTGTGGCGACCCCTAACGGGAGCAGCCGAAAGAAGAAGAAGAAGAAGAAGAAGATATATATATATATATATATATATATATATATATATATATATATATATATATATATATATATATATATACTTTTTGGTATATTTATATATTGGTTTTGTATATATCTTTCTTTTGTGTATTTTCTTTTTAGCGATATTATATTTCTTTGAAATTTCATTTGTGAAAAAAGAAGATCCAAGTGGTCAAGGGTCTAAGCTTTCTAAATGGTGTAAAGGTCGAAGGGGTTGAAAGAGTCTCCGGGGTCTTCAGTGTCTTTTTGGATCCTTGGAGTCTTTTGGGACTTTTTGGTCTTCGGGTCTTTTGGGGTCTTAAGGGTCCTTGGGGTCTTGGGTCTTCAAGGGTTCGAAAGGTACATTCCAATAGTACGTAAATAATGGACATATAGTCACATGGACGGATGGAGGGAAGGAAGTCCGGATGGAAGCACGCTGAGACTGAGCTCTTTTTATTAATAAATTACCCGTGTAAGCATGTGATATCAGTGAAACAAGTTGACTGATCCTGTCTCCACACCTCAATACTCCTGGATTTACCCCACATACCCACAAAAAGTTTGATGTCCAGAGAATTTGATTGTATGTATTGCAGAATCTACTCCAAACACACAAAATAAACTTGGGTAAACATTTCCACTCCAGGATGATGTGTTTTCAGCCGCTATTTTCCAAAATGGCAAATATCTCTGTGTGCAACCTTGATATGTTTGGAACTATCTGAACTATTGCATCTAAACAGTAATTTTAGTGTCAAAATATATGTTTTCAGGGTCAACAATCTCAACTATAGCCTTATGTATTTGATAGGAGTAGATATTTAACTATTTTCAAGATGGCGAATCTATACCAATAAATGTCAGTGTGTGTCCATCTGTCCGTCTGTCTCTTTCTTAATTCCAAAACCATGAAACTCAGCGACCCCAAACTTTGCATATATACGTAGAGAACTCCATTGTAGTGCAAGAGTGAAAATTGGGTGTTTGGTTAAATTAAAACACCCCTTTTGAAGATAATTAATGACTTTATTTAATTAACTGCTTTATCAAGGCTCATACTTGATCACCTTGCCTTCCCTCGCTGGGGTCTTAATTCACCATTTTTTTGGGCCTGTTCAACAATGTGTTGATGCAGAACAGGCCACAACAGTTTTTTAATGATAATATATATATATATATATATATATATATATATATGTATATATATATATATATATGTATATATATATATATATATATATATATATATATATGTATATATATATATATATATATATATATATATATATATATATATATATATATATATATATATATATATATATATATATATATATATATATATATATATATATATATATATATATATATATATATATATATATATATATATATATATATATATATATATATATATATATATATATATATATATATATATATATATATATATATATATATATATATATATATATATATATATATATATATATATATATATATATATATATATATATATATATATATATATATATATATATATATATATATATATATATATATATATATATATATATATATATATATATATATATATATATATATATATATATATATATATATATATATATATATATATATATATATATATATATATATGTATATATATATATATATATATATATATATATATATATATATATATATATATATATATATATATATATATATATATATATATATATATATATATATATATATATATATATATATATATATATATATATATATATATATATATATATATATATATATATATATATATATATGTATATATATATATATATATATATATATATATATATATATATATATATATATATATATATATATGTATATATATATATATATATGTATATATATATATATATATATATATATATATATATATATATATATGTATATATATATATATGTACATATATATGTATATATATATGTATATGTATATATATCTATATATGTATATATATATATATATATATATATATATATATATATATATATATATATATATATTTTTTTTTTTTTTTTTTTTTTAACTTTCCTCATTTATGGCATCGAATGTCTCAGCATTATAACCTACAAATCGCTGGATACATTGCAATGCTTATAAATGCCTGGAGACGCCAGCGTTTTTGGCTTTGTTTCATTTCTTCACATGCCATAACTTCTAGAATCTCTTAATCTGAGCCAAATTTCAAAATGTAAACTCAGAAATTTAACTCGTCAGTTCCAATTGCTAAAAAAAAAAAAAAATGAAAAATAATGTTCATTTGTCCAATTCGGACATCGCTTGACATTTCAGGCATCTCCTTGTGCATGAAGCTTATATGATCAATTGGCAATCGCTAATAATCACTTGTAAGACCAGCTGTTCCTTATTGAACATTTCATTTGATTGCTTGCTTGAGTGCTTGAGCCACATGGCGAGAGCTCTCCAAGGTGCTTGGTTATTCGTTTTAGTAAAAGTACCTGTGCTTTCAATATATGCACATTGATTGAACGTTTGTTTCCACCTGTGTTGGTCTCCGTAGTGCCATGTGGTGCCTCAGAAGGTGTCTCATCTGCTAAAAATGTGCAATTTCATTTTTCGAGGATATCACTTTGTTTGACCTTTTTGTGTGATCTGCTTTCATAATCCACCCCTCACTTCGACATCGATACATATAAAACTAGAAGGGCATTCGGTAAAGCGCATACCTCCGCCACGTAATGCCTGATCCAAGAGAACATATCGGGCCCAAAACATTTTTGAAATATCACACTATGCAGTACAATATCGTTTTGGCCTCATATCTCAATGGTGAAGAATCACTTAAAAAAATTCTCAGATCGGAGTCTCGATTCGGATCTCCACCAAAATTTCTGTCCTTGGCCGGTCACCTACGCACACGCACATATGCATGCACGCACGCACGCACGCACGCACACACACACACACACACACACACACACACACACACACACACACACACACACACACTCGCACTCAAAACGATTGCTTGAAAACTTTGAACAAAAATCGTGTGTCAAACAGACAAATGAAAAATCACTCATAGAGTGACAACTTGGCGAAATGGAACAGCACTCTGTAGAGAACATACCTCTGCCAGGCTGAATCGTTTACATTTTGGATGCCACTGATACGTTGGATCTGATTCCGGACCTTAACCAAAATCGAATCGGCGTGTGCTTGTCACCAAACCAACTTTTCCAACTTGTTTTGTCACAAGTCGTTCACAACTTTTTGAGATAACATGCTAGGCATAGTTTTTTGCCTCATCTCTCAATGGTGAAGAATCACTTTAAAAATTCTAAGATCCGGATCTGGATTTGGATCCTCACCAAAATTTAGCGTTGCTGTCCTTGGCTGTTCACCTACACACTAAACAATTTCAAAAAGGTTGCTTGAAAATTGTGGGCAAAAATCGTGTGACAAACAGACAAACAGATAGACAGACAAATGCTACAGATCAATATACTTGGCAAAAATTTTTTTTGCCAAGTAACAAACAGACTAACAGGGGTGAAAACATAACCTCCTTCACCTTCAGTGGTGGCGGTAAAAATTATGTCCATCTGACCTCGTGTTCGCCATGTTTGATCTAGCTGTGAAGGCAGAGACCGAAATTTTGTGTTCTGAGGCTTGATATCTTTTTTAATTGAATTTCGCTAATTTTCCACTTTAATTCCTCTTTCAATGAACTCTATTAAAAGGTAAATGTTTGTGTTTGTCGTTTTTATGTACTTTATGCCTGTGTACATATGCACGTGTGAGTAAGTATATAAACTGTATAACCATGATGGAACTTTGTCTGCGTGTGTGTGTTGTTGTTTTTTTTAATTTAACTTTTTGTTTGTATACATTGCCGAGGCTTGTATGAGAGCTCACACACAATGCACAGCAAGGGGGGCATGAGACAAGAGAGGCGGGAGAGGAAAGGGCAAAACAGTGGGGAACAGAGCGATGGGGTGGGGAACACGGGGTATACAAGATGGCCAATACAGGGACTTTCAGGAAGGAAAGTAGGGAATTTGAAGGAGGTGGGTTTGGGATGGATTAATGGGGGTAGAAAAGGTCGAGGTTTTGGATGGGGGAAGATGGGTGGTGGTGAACAGCTGTTTTGAAGGCCTGGAGGGAATAATGGGATTAAAGAGAGTGTGGGAGTTTATTCCAAAGGTGGGGAAAAAGAGGAATGAAAGAGTGAAGGTGAGCAGTGATTCGTGATTTTGGAAGTGTTGCCAGAAGGGGGTTGTTGGTGGACCTTGAGGCCCTGCGGAAATATGGTGGGGACAAATCGCAGACAGAGCAGTGGGGGGGGGGGGGCGGGCAAGACCAGAAAGGAGACGGTAGAGGACAGAAAGACCACCGACCTGCCTGCGGTGAGAGAGTGAGAGGCACAAAGACTCAGCCTTATCACGGGAGACACCAATGATCCTAAATGCCTTGGTTTCCATAGCATGAAGCTAAGAAAGGTGAGAGGCAGGAGCGCCCACCTTGAGGTGAGAGCAGTACTCTATCAGGTTGTGAACGAAAGCTTTATATGTCGCCAGGAGCTCAGGTGCGCTGAGGAAGGACTTTGCACAATGGAGGATTCCGAGTCGGCTACTGGCTTTGGAGGACTGGTTGGAAATGTGGCTTTCCCAGGAAAAGTCATGGCAGATAGTGAGCCCCAGAAGCTTGAATTGAAACCACAAAAAAGGAAAATTAAAACTAAACGCAACTAAATATGCCAATTTACCAACTCAAATGAACAAATTGGATAGGCGAGGACTTGAGCCAACAGCCTGGCAAACGAACAGGCTTTGGGCACCTCCACACTACTCTGATACAGCAGGGATGGTTATGTCAGGCCCACTGGCGGTGAATGGCTAGTTGGACTGGGTGTCTCTCAAAGCCAGAGAGCATATTTCCTGAAAGAGATTCCAGAGCCAAGAGTGATCCAGGCCAAGAGACGCGAGAAGAGCAAGGTCCACAGCCAATAGAGAAAGCAAAGTGAGGTCCACGGCCAAGAGAGCGAGAAGAGCGAGGTACTCGGCCAAGACAGTTCACACACACACACATGCGGGCGGCTTTTATGCTCTTATGGCCCGCCTTCAAGCATACAGCTGATTCCATAATTGACCGTCCACCCCTGTCACCTCTCCCCCCAGGGCAGCACCTCCACAAAAGCATCCTGCCTCGGTCCAAGACCCCCTGAAGCTCATTACACCTGTTGGCGCACAGTCCTCTGTGAAGTGGTGGCGGTGTGAGGAGAGATTCCAAATGGTGTGCCCTTTTCAACTTATCTCAAGTTCTCCAACTGGTCTTTCCTGAAGACAGGAGGTTTTACATGACATGAAAATGGTGGCCATTTTTTCGAACATAACAAAGCACCTCTCTTAATCTGTTGCTCCACTTGACAAGTGGCTGGGCAAGCAGCTTCCAAAGTAATTATTCAGCATAAGTCCTAAAAACCATAAAGGCAACAAAGGTGCAACAACAGATCCCTGCAACTGCAGACCAATCAGCCTTCTCTCAATTATCAGCAAGGTTTTGGAATCCATCATCGCTTCAGACATTAAATCCTTCCTCTTCTGCAATGGCTTGATTTCTGATCATAAATTTGGTTTCAGACCAGGTCACTCTACCCTGGATATGCTGCTTCTGCTCTCCCAACAATGGATGGAGGTCATCAATGCCGGACATGAAATCAGAGCCATATCCCTAAAAATATTGTGTGCTTTTGACATGGTCTGGCACTCTTCCCTGCTCACCAAACTCTCTTCCTATGGTATCCACGACCATCTCCACTCATGGCTCGCAGACTTCCTCTCCTGTTGCAGCCAACATGTGGCCCTAAATGGAGTTCTTTCATCCCCCCCTTCCTGTCCAGGCTGGAGTTCCTCAAGGTAGCGTTCTGGGCCCTGTTCTTTTTCTGGTTTTCATCAATGATCTCTCCGACTCTCAGGAAAATCCTCTTTATCTCTTTGCTCATGACTCCACCCTCTGCCGTATCATCTGTCATCCCTCAGAACGGCAAGCAGCAGCTTCTTCGCTCACTGCAGATCTGGGTAAAATGACAAACTGGTCAACACGTGGAACATGTCTTTCAATCCGAACAAATCTCATACTCCCCCCCACCCATCCACTTTCTCAATAATCCTCTGGAAGAAGTCCTTTCTTTCAAGCTTATGGGTCTCACTATCTGCCATGATCTTTCCTGGGAAAGCCACATTTCCAACCTGGCCTCCAAAGCCAGTCACCGACTTGGCATCCTCCATCGTCCAAAGTCCTTCCTCAGTCCACCTGAGCCCCTGACCACATACAAAGCTTTCGCCTGGAGCCTAATGGATTACTGCTCTCCCCTCTGGGCTGGTGCTCCTGCCTCTCACCTTTCTCGGCTTCACGCAGTGGCAACCAAAGCATTTTGGATTATTGGTATCTCCCACGATGAGTCTGAGTCTTTGGGCCTCTCACTCTCTCACTGCAAGCAGGTCGGTGGTCTTTCTGTCGTTTACCATCTCCTCTCCGGTCTCGCCACCCCCCCCCCCAGCTCTGTCTGCGATTTGTCCCCACCATATTTCCGCAGGGCACTCAAGGTTCACCAATAACCCCCTTCTGGTAAAACTACCAAAATCACGAATCACTGCTCACCATCACTCTTTCATTCCTCTTTTTCCCGCCTTTGGAATAAACTCCCATCACTCTGTTCAATCGCATTCTTCCCTTCAGGCCTTAAAAAACAGCTGTTCATCACCACCTCTTATCACCCCCCATCCAAATCCTCAATCTTTTCTACCCCCGTAAATCCACCCAAGCCCACCTCCTTCAAATTCCCTGCTTTCCTACCTGAAAGTCCCTGTAATATCCATCTTGTATACCCCATGTTCCCTGCCCCATCCGTCTCCCTTCCACAGATCTCCAAATGTCTCTGTTCCCCACTGTTTTGTCCTTCCCACGCCCCTCTTGTCTCATGCCCCCCCCCCCCCTTTGCTGTGCGTCGTGTGTTCGCTCTCATACGAGCCTTGACAAGGCATCCAAAAAATAATGGAACAGCTGGCTTGGCAAGTGATATTGGCAAGCTGCTTGATAACAGAACACACCCCAGGAAGACTGCAATTATTGAATAATACAATAAAAAAAAGAACCTTTTATTCTTGCGCTGGTTGAAAGAGCTCAAAAATGGTAAGTTATATATTTCTTAACAGCAAGGAAACATTTTTTGGGAGCAATCAAGCCAGCGGTCTGTTGTCTATACACAACCCAGGTTCAATTTCCCAGCAGGCACACGACGTCAGTATGAAAGACTCACGACGTCGGGAATCGGCCGCTTGGTTGTACAACCAGATCACGACGGGGTACAGCCACAGCGCGCCGCGATGATCTAAAACTATTTTTTCTGCCTCGTGTGTTGCCATGGTGATCGCTTTTCCACCTCGTGTGTTGCCATGGTGATCGCTTTCCACCTCGTGACGTGTGTGGTTGTGTTTGTCTTTCACCGGAGGAGAGATCTGATTGGCTAATTGCTATTTCCGCATCACGAGCCGCCATTTGCAAGGTTTGGTTAAACTTGTGAATTTTCAGCTATTTCTGAGTGTGACACACAATCCGTTTTAATCTATAGAAGACTTCCGCTTTTATAGTTAAAATTATCTTCCGCCGTGATCATTTTTGGTAAGTATAATATTATAAATCGATTTTATGTCTTAGCTTTTGTTTCTGGACGTTTTAAAGATCACAGAATCCATGATGTGTTCCTGTTACCGGTGTGATGGAATCTATATCGTTACATTCAATGTAAACTCTCCCGGGCCCTTCGGGGCCCTCGATCGTGGTTCGAGCGTTGGACTCGGGAATGGAATCTGATGATCGAATCCTCCAACACCCGATTTCATCGTTCGTTTATCTCGTTTCGCTGTCGCTGATTTGGCCCTGATCGTGTGGAGAAATCGACGGTAAATAATGAATTCATTTTTCCGTGGGTCTGGTGAAAAAAAAAACACCGCTCTGTGGTAAATAAAGGGAACTCTGTAAAAATTACTTTGGACAAGTTTAATTGGTTCAGAACCTTTTAAAATATATTTCTGGTGTGGATAATGCTTCGGCCGTTCGGGTCCGACGAATTACCGCATTGTACCACAATGTAACAAATTTATAGTTCCACTGCCCTTAAAAAAACCTCAATTAATATTATTTTTTATAATATATTATTTTTTATGTCCTCTTTTAACGAGTTAGGCCGAACCAAAGGCAAAAGGAAAACAATTGTCAGTTATTGTTCGCCGAAAAAAGTGGTTTTATCATAAAAAAAAATTAACCCTTTGGCCGCCGACAAACTGCCGCTTGTAACAATGAAGCCTTCATTGTGGTAGTTTGTCACTTGGGGAGTTGTTCAAGTTTTTCGGTGCACAATTGTTTTCCTTTGGTAAAATGTTTATCAAAAGACATGAAAATAACTTTATATTATAAAGAATGTATGAACACTGGTGTACTAAATTGTTGTTATTTTCTAAAATATGGGTGAATGTCCAATGCTATGATGTCCACATACAATTTGTGTGGAAAGAATGGGAAGAGACCTTTCCAGAACCTGAATTTTTTATAAAGTTGTCAGAGGAAATGGATTCTGCTAAATGACAGTTTATAATGTGCATGACTTGAGTGTAATTCACATTGCAAGTCTTGTTTGATGATCATAAAGCCAAATATATACGAAGTGGAAATTCTTATTATTTTTCAGACAGTACCATGACCAGTCAGCCAACAGCAACAGAGGCAGATGTGGACACTGCCATATCACAACATTTGAAATATGCCCCTGATCGGTGTGGAGGTGCGCGCAGGAACAAGCCCTCGTGTGTGTGTGTGTGTGTGTGTGTGTGTGTGTGTGTGTGTGTGTGTGTGTGTGTGTGTGTGTGTGTGTGTGTGTGTGTGTGTGTGTGTGTGTGTGTGTGTGTGTGTGTGTGTGTGTGTGTGTGTGTGTGTGTGTGTGTGTGTGTGTGTGTGTGTGTGACCACTGTTTCTCGCCAACCACTGATCCGATCTAATTGAAACTTGCCAGCTATATTGCTGGGGTCCTGTAGATGTGCCTTTGCAAGGTTTGATATTAATTGGACAAGTACTTCCCAAGTTATGGTCATTTATTTACCAAACCAACTGCGTAGGCGTGGCCGATGGGGAAGAGATCCTCAACCGCATTCCCCATTACAGGTTCCAACGTTCGGACTTCCGGATAGTGATGACTTACTGTATTCTCATAATTTCTCTTTCTTATGCGCATTTATAGATAAACACAATGCCCCAATCCAGTCGTCATTTACGAGAGCGAAGGAATGGCCTGTGTGTTTGTTTGAAAGTTTTTTTTTTTTGCACGTACGGACACGTACTAATGTAGTAATAATGAGTAACAGCAACACGCTGTGCCAGCCGTCCATGTCCTTGATTATTAAGAATTTGCAGCATAGTTAATTGTAATGTTGTATGTTGGAAACCCAGCCTAAGTTTACATTGTGAAAATATTTACATGGACTTTTATGCATAATGAAGTTATTTTATTTTATTGTGAAATTAAGATTGAAAACACCCAACAAATTAATTTTTTTGTGCTTTGGAATTATTTATGTGAGATGCATTCAAAATTGTGTTTTCATACTTAATGATGTTAGATTTTTATTTTTTCTTTGTATGAATAAACACACATAGATATAGATTTGGTCTCATTGATTTACCTGATTGTAATTCAGTTTTATATAATTTTATGCACTGTTCATATAATGTCAAGTATCATCTGTTTAAGTCTTTTTGCACCTCATTCTATTGATGCCCACTGTGGGACATAAGTAATAATATTTCTAAATTGTATATATCATGGAGAAATTCTATCAGAAAGGTGTTTGACTTCCCAAGTAGGAAGTAAAAGTTTTTATGATCCTTTTGAATTTATATGATCAGTACCCATATTGTACTCTTTTACCAGTCATTGCTGAATTTATACCTATTGAATGTCAACTATTATGTTGTATAGCAAAATTAGTATGTGGTTCTTCGTCTTCTCATAATTCATACCTTCTTCTTCTTTCGGCTGCTCCCATTCGGGGTCGCCACAGCGGATCATCTGTATGATCCGCATAGTGATTTGGCACATGTTTTACGCCGGATGCCCTTCCTGAGGCAACCCTGGTCGCCTCTTACAACACAGGGATATGGTACATCTATTTTAACCGGGGTGTACACCGGCCCAGACCAATAAAAACCATGAGATGGACCAGGCTTAAGTTTGGCGTGCAAAGAAAAGGGTAAAAACAAAAACTCCATTTCATGAACGTTGTGATAAAGTTGAAAAATAACGTCATGCTTCAATGTTGTGACAACGTTGAAATCTGACGTCATGGGTGTTGCAAATACAACTTCCCACTGACCCAATTCTGACGTCAGGTACAACCAGAACACGACGCTGCAACAACGTCAGATTTCAACGTTGTCACAACGTTGAAATCTGACGTCATGGGTGTTGCAAATACAACTTCCCACTGACCCAATTCTGACATCAGGTACAACCAGAGCATGATGCTGCAACAACATCAGATTTCAACATTGTGACAACGTTGAAATCTGACGTCATGGGTGTTGCAAAAACAACTTCCCACTGACCCAATTCTGACGTCAGGATAGAACCGGCATACGACGTTGCAACAATGTTGTGTGCCTGCTGGGCATGCTCTCTGACCTGATTTTACAATGCATGACAATAGAGTTGACAGGGGGTCCTTTTTTCCAACAATGAGATATGCAGGTTTCTTTTTCACATTTTGTGTGATTTGTTTTCATGATAAAATATGAATATAAATGCACTTGTATAGTTTCTGCAATGTATTAATAGTCGGCAGTGGCTGAAAACAAAGAGGGACGTGAACAGTACACATGGAGGTCGGACGAGGTGGGGTTTTGTGCATGCCTGCATGCGAGCAGGTTGGAGGAGTGTGTATGAGATGGTTCATGCATGCATGCAGGCAGGCGCTGGTCAGGTAGATAAACATGGGTTTTAGTTTTTAAATGCTCCCTCCCAGTTTTACATCGAACACGGCAGTTAAAAATAAAATGTTGCTGTTTGAGTGCATTTCATCGCCCCAGTTATGCCCTGGTATGCTGCCTACCCTCCCCTTTCATTACCTTTCCTCTCCTCACACTTCCTTCATTTGCCCTTAAGCTGCCTCTCTTCCCCTTACACTGCCTTCCCCTCCCCTCAGGATAGGGGGAGGGAGAGAGAGAGGGAAAGAGAGAGTGGTGCAGGGGAGAGAAGGAGAGACCAAGAGAGGGGGTGGTAGGGGAGGGAAAGAGGGAGAGAGGGATAGGCAACTCCAAGGGTGTGCATGATACGAGTGAAAATTGGGTGTTTGGATTAATTAAAACACCCATTTTGAAGATAATTAAGGCCTTATTAGGGGGAGGTAGAGGGAGGAGGATTGGGTAGAGGTAGGCGGATTGGGGGGAGAGAGAGGGGGGATAGGGGAGGGATGGACAGAGCGAGAGAGAGAGGAATAGGGGGATGGAGAGGGAGGGATGGGGGAGGGGAAGGGAGAGGCAGAGAGGGATATGGGTAGAGAGAGAGGGGGTAGTGGGAGAGAGAGAGGGGGATAAGGAGAGGGAGAGAGAGAGAGAGAGAGAGGGATAGTGGGAGGGAGGGGGAGAGAGAGAGAGAGAGGGTAGGGAGAGACAGGGTGATAGGGGGAGAGAGAGGGAGATAGGGATAGGAGGAGGAAGAGAGAGGAGGATAGGGAGGGACAGACAGAGGGGGAGAAGGGTAGGGAGAGATAGAGGGAGTGAGAGACAGGGGGATGGGGGAGAAAGAGACAGGGGGATAGGAAGAGGGAGAGATTGGGGGGAGAGAGGGGGTAGGGGGAGGGAGGGACAGAGAGAGAGGAATAGGGGGATGGAGAGAGAGTGTGATCAGGTTGAGGGGGACGGAGCTAGATGTGATAGAGATAGGGAGAGTGGGGGAAAGGATAGGGGTGGAGGGAGAAGAGGGATAGGTGTGGTCGAGAAAGGGAGAGGTATGGGGGAGAGAGTGAGTATAGTGGGGGAGAGAGAGAGAGACTTTTGACTTTTGTATACCTTTATTTATACAAGCATAGAAAATACACAGTTACACATAAATATACAAAACAAGACATAATAAAAAGGTCAAGTGCATAGCAAAAATGAATGATAAGATCATTGTGGTCTACTTTACACAAAGCATTCCTGTGACATCATTTCTGCTTAAACCTTTCAAGATTATTAATATTTTGGTGAAAATAAAATTCTGCACTAATCTGACCAGGGCAAGGGCCTTAAAAACAGTTAAAACATTGTAATCAGCATCAGGATTTGCAAGAAATTTATCTTTCCTTGTTTTATAGATTGTTAATTTCCCTTCAGCTGTTATAAAATTGGCGAGAGCAGATTCAACATGACTTTTGGAATTTAACGGCAATCCAAAAATAAAAGTACGTAAAGAAAATACAATTTTCATGTGACAGCACAATTGTGATAAAAAGGTAAAAAGTGGGGTCAGTCTTGCACAGTCAACATAGGCATGATATAAATCTTCAGAGGCCATACAAAAGGGGCACGAAACAGAATTTAAATCGTTAAAATGATGTAATAAAACATTTGTCGGTAAAATCATCTATCTATAATTCCAGCAATCTCTGTGTGTGTGTCTGTGACCGCTGTTTCTCGACAACCGCTGGTCTGATCTAATTGAAACTTGCTAGATATATTTCTGGGGACCTGAGGATGTGCCTTTTCAAGGTTTGATATTAATCAGACAAGTGCTTCCCAAGTTATGGCCATTTAGTTACCAATCACAGGACATGTTGCTGCGTGGGCGTGGCTGCGTAGGCCGGTGCACGGCCGGCCGACGATGACGTCACGTGCCGTGTTGGTTCCGATGGGGATCGATCGGTGCCTTAGTTACCGTGGGGTAGGAGTGCCAATGGTAAATGGCAGCGAATGTCATGGCAAGCAAAGACAGGGAGGTAAACTTGACTTTAATTAACTATGTGTGTGTAAGTATCACAGCAGTTATTACTTCAATGCAAGCGATAATTTGTTGAATGATGTGAACATTCCGTACGGGCACGCACTACTTTTGGATAGTGATGACTGTGTATTCTAATAATTTCTCGATTTCTTATCCGCATTTATAGATAAACACAATGCCCCAATCCAGTCGTCATTTATGAGAGCGAAGGAATGGCCTGTGTGGTTGTTTGAGAGTTTTTTTTTTTTTTTTTTGCATGTACGGCCACGCACATATGGGCATGCGAGAGCGAAGGAATGGCCTGTGTGGTTGTTGTTTCTGGCACGTGGTTTGAAAGTTTTTTTTTTACTTTTTTTTGTATGTATGGGCAGGTACGGCCACGCGAGAGCGAAGGAATGGCCTGTGTGGTTGTTTCTACATATATATATATATATATATATATATATATATATATATATATATATATATATATATATATATTGCACGTACAGCCACGCACGTACGGGCACATGAAAGCGAAGGAACGGCTTGTGTGGTTGTTGTTTCTGGCACGCGGTTTGAGTTTTTTTGCGGGGGGGGGAGGGTTTGCACGTACGGCCACGCATCTACGGGCATGCACTAGTATATACAATTCTCCAAGAGATATCACCAGTCCGTTTTACAATTGGTGGGACATACATGGCAGCCCATTGTGGGCACAGGGGGGACCCCAGAGGCAACGTCCTCTTCCATTGGAATCCAAAACTATCTTTGCACACATTAGGATGCCATATAGTGACACAAAGGTGGTACAGGCACTTTTTAGCAACACTAGGAAGTGGAGAGGAAGACAGGATCACAGTTTCTGTTAATGCTACTGATGTTATACACAACTGCGGAAAGAAGGGGTAATGGATTGCAGGGACAGCGTTGGTGGTATTAAAATGGAGTCCCAAACTTCTAGAGGTACGCAGAACTTCCTCGACGAGCTGGGAAACAGTTCTTAAGGAGCGCATTCCAACGGTAGTCACAATATGCCCAACTGGGTGCCATGTTTTGTTCTCGTTCTGCAGTTCTCATATGAGACATATACCGGAGTTTATGAAGCATTGTATGTAAGCACGTGATCGAGGTATGTTCGGAAAAAGTGCATTGTAGAAGATAGGCTCGTCGAGAAAGTTGTTGATGTTGTAGTGAGCCATATCTTGGTGCACTACAAGAGGCAGCCAGGCTTGCAACAGGTGTTGGAAAATCAAAGGCAATGGAGAGATGTCCACATGTTGAAAGTCCATGAGAAAAAGTTCCTGATTGAAGTCAAGCACGCCAGCCATTTTCAGTAAATGGTTAGCAGTGGGGTGCCATGGCATTGATGCAGAAAAAAAAAAGCGGTGTACAGTGGCGACTCGAAAGGCCATCAGTCGGCTGAGAATGTCAATAAGACCATGGCCACCATCTGCCAATGGATGGCGAAGGACTTCAGGCTTGACCCAATGTTTGCCACCCCAGAAAAAAATCAAGCAGATGTTTCTGGATTGTCAGCAGCAGTGCTTCAGGAAGGTGTAGGGCAATCATTTTGTGCCACAAGGAAGCCAACAGGTTATTGATCATGAGGGCATAACCTCTGTGCGACAAGGTAAGTAATATTCCTCTCCACTTCTCGAGTCTATTATCAAATTTGTTAATTCCATTTAACCAGTTCTTAGCCATAAAAGCTGGTGTGCCAAGAGCGGCTGCCTTCCTTCTCCCACTGCAAGTTTCTGGGAAGATGAAGCAAACCAACATTCGGGGTACCTATACATAGATAGCGGATGCTAGATAGACTTAGCTAGTGAGCTAGTTAGCCGGGCTTCCTAGACCTAGATAGCGGATGCCTTCCTTCTCCCACTGCAAGTTTCTGGGAAGATGAGGCAAACCAACAGCCGGTGTATGGCCAATCCATAGAACATTACATTTGCTCCAATTTATTGTAGTTGTGCAAGCCGGAGAGAACATTTCCAAGTCATTTCATAACATGGTGACATCATCACTGTTACACACCATGACACACACATCATCAGCATATGCTGAGATAACAATTGGCCTTTCAGTTGGCATCACAGGAAAGCCTGGTAGACGAGCACGAAGGCGAATTTGGAGCGGTTTAATACAGAGGGAGTTGAGAATGCCCAATAACGGACACCCTTGACGGACTCCTCTTCCAACCATCAATGGTGCACACAGGCTATTATTAACTTTAATGATGCTAAAAACATGATTATACAACAATGAGACATGGGTTATAAAAGTTGCCTCAAAACCAAACTGCTTTCAGGTGTAAAATACATATTCATGGCTAATGGAATCGAAAGCTTTCTCTTGGTGAGGTAAAAACACGCCAGCATTCTGCTTTTGAAGAGCACAGACATCCCACAAGTCCTGAATTAAAAAAATATTATGATGAATAGACTGGTTTGGAATACAAAAAGATTGATCAAAATGAATGAAAAAAGCTAAGAAAAGGCTTTACATGATTTACAAGGGCCTTGGAAAAGATTTTGTGATCCGCACAAAGCAGAGAAATAGGCCTCCAATTCTGCAAGGTCTGGAGATCTCCTTTCTTTGGGATAAGGCACACGACTGCATGCGACAAATTAAAGGTAACAAACCATCTTGTAAACCAAACTTAAAAACATCTAAAAGTGTTTGTCCAAGCAAATCCCAAAATGTTTTATAAAATTCAACAGGTAAACCATCAAAGCCAGGTGCTTTATGATTATGAAGGTCATTAAGAGCTATTAAAATATTGTTCTAAAGAGTGTTGTTGCGATTCTTCCAATTGTGGTAGATTTTGGGTAAAATCAGACATTGCTCGTTCATTACATTTCTTTGTGGGAAAAACATTCTTATAAAAATCCCGAATAAAACACTTCAACTGAACATTGTCTTGAATAATTTGACCATCACTTTAACGTAAGCTTAACAGTTAACGATTAGACTTTGTAGTTTTTCTCAAAGTTAAAAAAAGTCTTTACAGCAATTTTCTGAAGTCGACAGACCTTTCATTCTAAGTCGGGTTAGCACTCCGAGAGCATCTTCTCTAATTAAACAATTCAATAGGGCTTGTTTGTCAAAAGCCGCTGGCATCGTACATCCTTATCAATATTAATCATGCTATCTTGTAAAATGAGGATTTATTTCTTTAAAATACCTATCCTTGCTTGCTTTACATTAGTGAAGTTATTCCTATATTGCTGACAGAAGACTCGGATTTGTGCTTTTATATAACCCCCACCATTGACAAAGATTGGTAAAATCGTTCTGTGATTCTGGAATTCGAAGCCAAAAATTTTTAAAAGATGATTTTAAAAAGGAATCATTTAAAAGAGAGGTGTTAAAAGACCAATGAGAAGTATTCCTCTGAGGACTAGGAAAAGAAAGATGCATTTTAATTAAAAATGATCAGAAAAGCCAGAGGGAGTGATGTCAGTAAAACTTACACGGTTTAAAAAAGAGAGACTAATGTAAAATTTATCAAGCCTTACAAGCGACATGTTATTTAACAAGCAACGACACCAAGTAAATTGTTGGACGTTTCCATGCTGTAGTCACCAAACATCACTAAGATCATGTTGTAACAAGAGAGTGGACAAAGGCCTAGCACTATCTGGGTGAGGTTCAGGGCTGTTCCGATCTCTAACTGGATCTAATGTACAATTGAAATCACCACCTTAACACAATAGGGTATCGGGAGTGAGATGATAAAGAAAAGTGAAGGAATCAGTGAAGAAAGCTGATCTGACTGCACTGTCACTTGGGGCATAAACATTGACAATTAAAATCCGCTGGTGGTTATATATAAAATCAATTACAGCTAAATATCCAGCAACAATTTCTTTAAAAACAAGAGAGGAGATGGGAATATGTGGAGAAATATAAAAATCAATTCCGGCACGCACAGAGGCCGTGTTACTAAAAAACCCAAGTTCCTTTCAACTTCAACCTCCAGTGTGCCATGCAACTCGCAGTCGCCCGAGTTTATGGTAAAAGAAGAATATCTACCTTTACATTATTAATTAGCTGCATCGTTTGGACTTTACGTAAAGGATTACGTCCTCTGTTTATATTTAAACTTGCTATAATCGTAATCAAGAAGTTTTTATGCAATCAAGTGCTTCCTTGCTTTAATAATATATTTTTTCAGTCTCTTACAAGAAGCGCTGGAAATGGCAGCAGCTTCCGGGTTCTTAACAATTATTAATTTGTGCTTTCTGGACATAGGCATGCATGCAAGTTGGGGAAAAAATAATTTAGATCTACTCGCTTCTTACAAATATATTTTTTTAAAGTCTAAGATATCGGAAATAGAGATTAAAGTATCATCGAGACCACTATCTGGGGGGAGCTCCTCGCCAAAAGCACTCGACGTCAGAGAGGAGCAACCATCTGAATTATAGTCCTCAATTTCCTCAGGGCCTTCGCCCATTTGCTCAATCTCCATGATTAATTGAGGAGGAGGAACTAAAGATGTAAGAGGAACACTCTCAGTGGTTACATCCTTGGATGTGTCATTAACGATAGTGATGGCAATGTCGCTATCTTTAACGGGAGCACTACAAGGCTGAGATGACTCAGAGAGTATGGAGGCGGTAAGTCCAGTCTGGGGGGGGACTGGTAGTAATAGTTGGAGGTTGCAAACCAGGGTGGGGAGGTGGAGGAGGGAGGAGAGGAGCAGGGAAGGAGGAAGAAGAAGAGACAGGGTTGACAAGAGGAGGGGGAGGGAGAGAAGAGCAAAGGGAAGAAGGAGGAGGAGGAAGGGAAGAAAGAGGTGGAGGGGGGAGGGTAACATTCACGTTATAAGACATTTCAGAGTACCAAGTGGTTCAGAAGAGGAACCAACTGGTGAAACCGAAGCACATCGGGCCTGTGTTGCAGGGCAAGTCCCCACAACCACCTGTGCGAAGGAGCGAGGAGCTGCGGAAGCAACGAGGATTTTCGATCTGGGCTCAGTGGTGCTTTGAGAAGGGGAAAGAAATCTTTTTTGCTTTTATTTATAGGAGCAGAAGCAGGTGCTTCATGGCAAGCTTCTGCTTCTGTAATGGGAGCATTATCTGGGACAGGGAGTTGTTGGGATGAGGAGCCTTCATTTGCAGTTTGATTTGGCATGTATTTGGGGCACGATCTTTTAACATGGCCGAATTCACCACAACTATAACACACAAGGGTTTCTGTGTTCACATATCCCATTTCAGAATGTCCCTCGATTTTAAAGGGAAGGATTGCCTGAAACCCTGAAACACCTGGCGGCAAAATCATATAAACAATCCGACGAAACGACATAATGTGTTTAAAATTATCATTCCGACTACGGAACGGAATCATTGTTAATGGGGATACAACCGTACCGTATCGTTTTAACTGGGTTACAATCTGATCACATTTAACAAAAGGTGGTAAATTTGAAATCACAACTCTTTTGCGGGAGTATCCAGAGGGGAAAAAGGAACATAAATATCGTGATCAAAGAAAAGTCCACGCTTGACGACTTCAGCAACCATCGGCACTTGAGAAATGAAAAAAAACAATCTTTTTGTTCATATGGGAAACCGCCTGAACATTCTCAATCCCGATAATCTCACCTACACCAACAATTAACTTCTCCATGTCGACCTCCGACGGAGGAATACAAACAAATCCATGTTTCCTTGTTAGCGCTTCAAACTAAGCGTACCGCGAACATTCACCCGCCATGACTCTTCAATGACCAGATGTATAAAAGTATATCGACGAACACCATTCAAACTTTGACGGGTCGTGAGAAAACAAGTATAATTTAAACGAAAGGAAAAGGTATAATGAATACAAAATAAGTAAATAAATAAATAAACGCGATAAACTAATAATGCACAACAGTACATCGGCACGGGCACCGCCCAAAGCACAAGGAACGTACCGAATACCGGCGTAAATGCTCTTCTCTCCTGTGGTGAAATTAAATAAGAAGAAGACAAAGCCGCACTTCGTGATGTGTGACTTGCTTGTGGAGATGTAGCTGGAAAACTGCTTTGACTAAAGGCATGGTCCCTCGGTTCTTGTCGTTGACTGGCATTGTAGTCTACTGAGGCTTAAACGGTGAGAGTTGAGAGTGAACCTAGCTCTGTGTGTTTGCTGGTTAATTATTATTATACTTCGCTGTAGTCGATTGTTGATGTACCGTTTTGTTTGTGTTTGTAGAGATGGCTTCAATCAAGCAAATTAAAGCCTAATTCACCGAAGGCCTTTCTCTCTCATTCATTTCACCTCCCGCTCTCTAACTCGGGAAATGGGGGCACAAGAGGAGGGGTGGGGGGGTGGGGAGAAAACGCTGCACAGCTGGGTAAGGTAGACAAGAGAGCACAAGGTGACAACACAGATTTAACACACGCCACCATGACACTTACACACAAAGCGACTGGCCACCGGGGTGGGTGGGGGGGGAGAAAGAAAAAAAGAGAGAGAGAGAGAGATAGAGATAGAGATAGAGATAGAGATAGAGATAGAGATAGAGATAGAGATAGAGATAGAGATAGAGAGAGAGAGAGAGAGAGAGAGAGAGAGAGAGAGAGAGAGAGAGAGAGAGAGAGAGAGAGAGAGAGAGAGAGAGAGAGAGAGAGAGAGAGAGAGAGAGAGAGAGAGAGAGAGAGAGAGAGAGAGAGAGAGAGAGAGATAGAGATAGAGATAGAGATAGAGATAGAGATAGATAGATATATATTGACAGAAGCAGAGGGGTGAAGGGGCGAGGGGAGAGAAAGGGGATAGGTGAAAGGGAGGGGATAGAGGTGTACGGGTGGAGGAGAGAGGGAACGTGGTGGGGGGGAGAGAGGGAGAGAGGAAGAAGGGAGAGAGAGAGTAAGAGGGGTGGGAGAGAGGGAGAGAGGAAGAGGGGGAGGGAGAGAGGAAGAGGGGTGGACAGAGTAATAGGGGGTGGAAGAGAGGATGAGTGGAGGGAGAGAGGGATAGGGGGAGGGGTGAGAGAGTGGAGGGGAGAGGAGAGCCAGTGAATTCCGGCAGATGTGTCACCCAGTTTATTTTCCATCCGAGAGATGGCACACACAGTGATGAATCACCCTGTCTGTGAAACACCGGGATGTCAGTTTATAGCTGGGTCAGGATTCAAACGCAGGTGAGATAGTTTCAAGCAAGCATGCTTACCTCTTGGCTATCCTGCCTTTATGTGGCGATTCATTGCTTTGTCACAACTGAAAATAATTTTACTCATTGTAATCATATCATTCATTTTGCCATACCAACTGGTATTGAACTGAAGTATCGCCATCGAAGCTTGAAGAGTGGGCATCAAGTGGCTTAACCAAGCATTCCAACTTAAATGTTGAAAAAAAACTTTTTTTTAAAACGAAACGTTTAATTTTTGTTATTTTTATATGTATTTATCGATGCCGAAGTTATGGGTCATATAATCAAAGAAGATCGTACAAAAAGGGGAAACGTGGTGTAAAATTTAATTGCACATTTCCAGTGATCCAGCTACCGTCTGATGCACTGCATGGCAAAGTAGGGCCAATGCAGGTCAGTGGCCCCTGAACTTTCCTGAAGTCAATCGATAAACAGCATTCAGTAGCAGTGCGAATATTGTAGTGCACTCACCAAGTGCCTTAAGCATTCAATGAAGCACTCCCACGAAACGTTTGATAAGGAATGGCTGTCTTGACAAGCAATTAGAAATCATTTTCATTGAGGAAGATACCAATGATCCTAAAAGCCTTGGTTTCCACAGCATGAAGATGAGTTAGGTGGGAGGCAGGTGCACCACCTAAGAGGGGAGAGCAATACTCCATCAGACTGTGGATGAAAGATTTGTAAGTGGTTAGAAGCTCAGGTGTGCCAAGGAAGGATGTTGCACTACGTGGGATGCACAGTTGGCGACTGGCTTTGGGGGCAGCTTGAAGATGTGGTTTTCCTAGGAAAGATTGTGGTCGATCAGGCCGAGCCGACGTGGCACTTAGCGGCCTCAGAGGAGCGAACGGGCCTTGCTCTTTTAGAGTTGATGCTCTCTTTTGAGTCCGCTCTCTCCTCAGCGTCGTTCGGACCATTATGCCACTGGCTGGCGACTTCTCTCCGGCTGCCTCCCCCGACCCACAATTCTGCATGGCACTGCAGGCTTGGCTGAACTCCAGGCTCCACTCCGACCTCAACCCCGACTTCCACTCTGAGCTCCACTCCGAACGAACTCAACCACGAACCCAGACTGACTGGTCCACGAACCCAGACTCCAGACGAACTCAACTCCCAGGGCCACAGCCCCGCCTTTTATTGGGTCCAGGGGGTGGGGGGGTGTTTGGTCTTTCACCTCTGACCCTTCACCCCCCACTGGCTCCGCCAGTTTTGTCATTCTGATCCGATCTTGCCGTCAAATGCGGAGAAAGCGGACATGGTGGAAATCACCGGCCCTCGCCCCGAGGGAGTCCCCGCGTCTGTCGGCGGAGATGCCGTTCGTCTATGGTTGTCGTTGCTGGCAAAAAAGATGGCAGCGTTTGTGGAGATAAAGGTGAGGAGCTGTTGTTCGTTGTTAAAGTGGTGAGGAGATGTTGGTTGTGGCGAATGTGGTGAGGAGATGTTCAAAATAACGATAGGAAAGAATAACACTACCTCAAAGGTTCACAGCCCGGCTCACGAATAAATCCCGTTAGACATCGGTGGGGAAATCTATCTGGACACACACTTATCGACATAACTGATCTTCGGAGAACCTGAATGGTGATCTGTGAATTTCCACAACCGTATCACTACCCCCTCCCCTTTTTACAGACTCGTCCCGAGTCGTTAAATTTTCGTGTGCCTTCATGTGTAAGTTTCCCCTAGTACGATTTACCTTCAGATCCCTGAGTGCGACATTTGGTGTATCCGTGTCCCAAAAGTAAATAACCTATGGGCTGAGTAACTAATAAACAAACTCACTCATACAGATGACTTAACTACAATTGCCGGTGCTATGACAAACATGCATGGGGAGCAAACTCATGTACTATTTTCCTTAACTTACAAATTTACACTAACCATGGCCCAGGACTGATGGACTCTGTGGGGGAAAAGGGCATGGCAAAGTTCGTCAGTATATTAGCGTGAGCGCTCCGCAGCTGAAGGTCGGATGTCTTAGGGGCCTATTCAAAAGGCCCCATTGTCTGTCACAGAACCTTTTCATGGCTTCAGCTGCTGGAGGTAACTTACCCCAACCCGGCATGCCATATGCCATCCCACAGGCCATTCTTGAAGCAAGGAGCCAGGCTGCCCAAATTCAGTGTCTGGCTCATGAAACAAATGCAGGTATGAACACAAAGGGTGCATGGGCTGCACCAATGCGGTCCCCGTGTGCGGCTGCCTGCAGGGCACTCCCTGCAGAATACTGGATGGGCACCGACACAAGCAAACACAATGGTCAGCAGGGCTGCCTGCAGGGCAGTCCGCGCAACTTGCACGATTATCCTGGGGCACATGGTGATGGATGGACACTGGGGCAAATGCAAAGAAGGGCTAGCAGGCATGAGGTCAAGGCAGAGGCAGGCAGACAAGGCATGGCAAGGCCGGAACAGGCCGCTGTAGCAAAAACAGGCCGGCAGGTGAAGCTGGCCGGCCTCTTGTCTCGTTCGTGGAGGGAGTGCGGTGGTGCCGGCCGGTCTGAAGGCAGGCTCAGACCTACCCTACTGTCTCCCTCCCAACCTATCGCCTTTGCCTGTCTGTGTCCATACCCACTCCGTTAGTTTGCAAAACCAAATTTAGCCCCATCTTATTATTATTTTTTTTATTATTATTATTTCCTTCTATAATCCAGCTATAAATGGTCTCCCTCACCCCCATTATTGTCTCTGTCCGGCTAACCTATTGTGTCACCTAGCCTACTCCCAACCCCTATGTTCCCTTCCTGTAGGGGAATAAGGGAGAGCCAGCATCCTGTCTTGAGGCCCAACTAAGCCTCAGAATGGCCTCCTCAGATCTCAGCGATCTAACCCAAAGTGGATCCAGTGGCCTACATCCGAGAACTAAGGGATGGATGGTGCGGAGGGGTACATCTCCTTAACTACCCTAATATTCATTAACCTTTAACTACCCCGGGGCTTTCCAAAAGCGCCTGTCACTTAAACTATTGGTTCTACCAACCAAGATTCCCGTCGCCTGTGTTGGTGTCCTTTCAAATTTGGGCCTTGCCCTCAAATTTTCCCTCGTGCCCTCGCACGGTCTCATGGCTGGGACGCGTGTCTCCCTTGGCAGGAACTACCCTCTGCCGATTCTCCAACGATGGCACCCCCGGGCCCTGCGACTGTCTCCGAGCCTACCAGCTCCCTAAAATTTGGGGAGTGCCCTCCCTGGCTACTCCCCCTCGATGCTCACATGGCAGGCTGGCGCCATGGGCCCCTTTCCCCGGGTGCCCGTGCCCACAACACTGCCCACGTGGCTATTGGCACCACGGGCCCCACATCATGCGGGCCCACCCATGCCCACTACGCTATCCCGGCCCCTCTTGGGCCCTTGGCCTACCGCGGCTGACTAGCCCAGTGCCCGGGGTGGCCACGAAGCGATACTTACCGTTCGCAGCCACGCTCCCAGCCCTTCAACAGGACTCCTGCACCCCTCCAAACGGGTTTCGAGCCTACATTCGCACCAACAGCAAAACGACCTCCATTTTGTCAATTTGACTAACCCACTAACTAACATTACTCTGACCCCGGGGTCCCTTGGGTAGGAATCACTCCTCCCCCCAATCACTCGTGGCACCATGCATACCAGATTTGCTCCATACACACAGGCCTGCTGGCCCTCACTCACTCAACATGTTTCCATTCATTTCATTCCATCGCTGAACTCCGCCATTCTTCTTCACTAAATCCCTCAACTAACTCGTGCTCCCTCGTCATCCCTTATTCTCATGCACGTTCCTTTTAACTCTACGTAGCTGAGCTACGTCCCCACTACACAGTCATGCAATGTCTGTCTCTGTCCTCAAATCCAAAAATCCATTTCCCATCCTAAATCTAAACTGAAATCCCTCTAACCAACCATTCCATGGGCCCCATGAGGACTTGTCCCTGCCCCATGAAGCCAGTCTAACTATCTCTAACCCATCCCCCTAACTAGTTCTGTACCCCTGCCCTAAGCAAGGGGGCCTTCTACCCCCTGCCTAGGGAATCTTGTTTACTCGAAGTGGCGAGGCTTGCTTTTCTCTCCTTTTTTTTTTTTTCTTTCTGCGCACCAGCGTGGCAATTCACAAACCCACGCTCTTTTTTTTGCGTGACGTCATGGCAGCTGTTCGCGCTTCGCACACCTTGTCCCTTCTCAGACGGTAACATCCGGCAATGATTTTCCTTCTACCGGATTCCAACCATGCAGCCACGGCATCACCCTGTGCATCCCAAGCAAGCCTCGCGTTTTGAGGGGTTCCCCACGCGAGCACATGTGCTCTGCTCATGGAGCTTTACACGCACGCTCGCCTGGAGAACCCATCCGATCCAAATTCATCTATCCAGCCTAGCTTCTGTCCATCCACGGGATCGGCTTACATTCACCGCGTGCGTTTCCGGACCGGATTTCACTCGCGCAGGCGCGCACGTGGCGGCCTCGTGCGAAGCACGGCACGGACCCTGCATGTGCTGCTGTGCGAATCCGGCATGGTTATCAAAACGGCTACGGCCGCGACACGGCACTTGTCCCTCGGCTGGCACCGTCTTCGTCGCCATTCAACACACGCACTTCCGCGTACCATAACGCTTAGACACCTTACCATGACGCTCTCACTCGGGCATGCGGTTGCATGTTCCTGCATACCGACCGTCATCTCCCTTTCATACCGCGCTCTTACACACGCGGTTTTTCTTACACACAGCCTTTCACCCACGCTATTCGTGCGTTTCCACACGCATTTCGCCACACTCGTAAACACACACACCGGAACAATCACACTGGGGATTCGCACTACCACAAACGCTCCCGGGGCCTCCATACCCCCCAAGCTCCGCGTGTTCCCGTTCACAGCACTCTCCCCCTCTAACTCACAAAGCTCGACCGGACTCACCTCGTCACGATCCGCCTCAAGGGGGCATATTCCCTCCCCTCGTTCCTGAAGGAGGCTATCCTGCTGCTTGCACTGGGCCACCAAACATTCTGCCAGCTCACCCTCATTGTCCCTCGCTAACTCCGTGTGTGTGTGTGTGTGTGTGTGTGTGTGTGTGTGTGTGTGTGTGTGTGTGTGTGTGTGTGTGTGTGTGTGTGTGTGTGTGTGTCTTTAGTTTCTTTTAATTCACCCTCTATATCCCGTGTCTCTGTTAATTCCGTCGCCTCATTCATTACCTCAGTTTCTTTCTGGCTCCATTTTCCTTCCCATTTGAGTCATTCTTCCTCCCTGAGCCCCCTTAGTTGTTCGTTATCTTTCCAGAGATTTTCCATCTCTGTGGACTCTAACTTTGCTCTCTCCTCGAGTTGGTTAATTTCAAATTCATATCGTTTTTGTTTTCTCTCCCACTGTTTCTCATGTTTTTCCTTCTCCAATCTCATGGTTTCCTTCAATTAGCCGATCTCCTTTTCCTGTTTCATTCGTTGTTCCTTCACTATTTCCGCATACTTCAACCTTGCTTTCTTTTTTAATTAATCTTGTCTTTCTTTTTATCTTGCCAAAACGAAGTTTTTGCAAGATATGTTAGTCAGCTTGTATGTTTTTTTTTTGTTTGTCTGTAATCACGTATAAAAAATTCTGCAGAGCACAGTTATCATTGGAAATTTTTGTAACCGCATATCAGAGGCCTATAGAGGTCCCTTTCAGCGCATAAAATTTTGAAGGTCAAGGTCACTTTGTCGCAAATCAGGGGAGTCGACGAAACCCTTATTTTTTGAGTAATTTTGATCGGATCGTCTTCAAACTTCATGGGAATATAGTTCATGGTATGGCGCTCAGCTGATTAATTTTTGGTAGCGATTGGCCTTGACCTTCATGGTTAGCGCCTCAGGTCAATCATATTTGACCCCAAGGTCAAATTTTCAAGTTTTAGGAACCATATCGTGTAGTACCTCAAATTGAACACCTCGATGAGTGCTTTCTAGATATGTCAAGCTTGAGACATTATGACATCATTTGGTGACGTTATGAGGCAAACGCATATTTTTCATGGTTACTCTGTAGAATGATTCTCATCGGAATCTCTCGTAGGCAGATATTCCTCAAGGAGTCGCTCCTGGTGGATAGCAGCTCTGTTCACCTCAGTGTGACCTTAAAGAAGTCACACGTGGTCACCTTTTGGCAAGATACGGGTCACCCTGTGGGTGACATTGGTTTATTTTTATTTTTATTTCTTTCACCCCCTGTCCGACCATCATTATTTCGCCTGTCACATCCTTCTTGCCCACCTCCATCGCAGACCACACACCTTTTACACTCCCTTTCAATTCGTTCACCTCCTCTCATATCGTGCCGATATCCTTCGCCATTTTGCCTTTTGCTTCCTCCAATTTTCCCTCTTTGATGCCTCTTGCCCTGCCTGGAGATTCAGCCCCATGCTCTGCGTTTTGCCCCCCAGTGTTCGCATATCGCTCCTGAATGCCTGCATACTTGCATCCATTTTGCCCCTCATCGCATCCAAATTGCCGTCATGGCTTGAACCGGTGGGTGGGAGTGCTTTCTCCTTGCCGTGCGGCTCGTTGTGCTATTAATAGCCACCCACTCACGTCTCATGCCACGCTGAGGTGCGGCTGTGCTGCCATTTTGCGACTCCGTTTTTGGTTGCCGGTAAAGTTCCTGCACAGGCCGCTCCCACTGATGATGATTCGTGGTGCTATTATAATACAATGAACCGTCCTGGGCCATGGATTCTACATTAAAAAATATTTCTCCCTGCCCCCACTCGCCTTGAGCTGCCATTTTGCGTATCGGAATAAAAAAATTTGTACGCTCGTCATTTAATGGGAACGGAAGGTCGCTCTACACACCCTTGATCCGGTTCCCGTTAATTTAGTTTGGAGGAGGATGGATTGGAATCCCACTCCTTGACAGCAGTGTTGTGGATTCTCACCACTAAGGCGTGTGGGCGAACGCTTTTAGCTAATTGCGGCTGCACGCCCACCGACTGTAGCAATCCAGTCGCAGCTTTCGGATCAACGCCGAAATCCAACTACGGGTGTGTTTTTAACCACACCGTAAATCAGCCAACTCTTCTGTCCACGCGCGACAGGGTTGATCGCCAAATTGTCGATTTACCTAATTATTCGCACAGACAGAAATGCCGGGGATTTACACCTCGATGGGACCCATACGGACACAATCCGCTTTAAGCAGCTCGCACCGTTTGCGATTACCGAGCGGTTTATTATCGCCAAGCCCCGTCGGACTCGACTATCTTATCGGCTATTAAAAACCAGCTATTATTCCGGACGCAATTACGGCAGCTCAATGGAGGAAGGGACGGAATGAGCAGGTGTATATTCAAACAATGACATTTATTTATACATGCACATATACAAGCACGTATACAATGAATAGGGGTTAGGGATAAGACACAAGCAAAAAGACCTACAGCTGTTCTATTACGTAATGTACAGGCACTTAACAGTTCTACTTATAGGACAAGGTGCCACAGATTTCCATGCAAAAACCCCAGGAAAGAAAAGAGAGAACAGGGCCCGTAGGCCTTTAATGTTCCGCGGAGCCGTGAAGACCGAAGGAGCTCCACGAGACTGTGCAGGTTACCTGTCACCCTCGTGGTGACTCGCTGGGCCCTGGTTCTGCGACCCTCGGTGTGTTTCGTCGTAAACACGGCAGCTGGTGTATTGGCAGCTCGGTTGGTCCAGGCCTAGCCGTGCGGCCTGGTCGATCGGGCCTAGCCGACGACGCCTCAGAAGAGCGAACGGGCCTTGCTCTTTTAGAGTTGATGCTCTCTTAAGAGCCCGCTCACTCCTCAGCGTCGTTCAGACCGTAATGCCGCTGGCTGGCGAATTCTCTCTGGCTGCCCTCCCCTGACCCACAATTCTGCACGGCACTGCAAGCTTGGCTGGACTCCAGGCTCCACTCTGACCTCAACCCCGAATTCCACTCCGAGCTCCACTCCGAATGAACTCAACCACGAACCCAGACTGACTGGACTACGAACCCAGACTCCAGCCGAACTCAATTCCCGGGGTCTCAGCCCCGCCTTTTATTGGGTTTGGGGGGGGGGTGTTTGGTCTTTCACCTCTGACCCTTCACCCCCCGCTGGCTCTGCCCCTTTTGTCATTCTGATCCGACCTTGCCGTCAAATGCGGAGAAAGCGGGCGTGTTAGAAATCACCAGCCCTCTCCCCAATGAGGGAGTCTCCGCGTCTGTCGGTGGAGATGCCGTTCGTCTATGGATGTCGTTGCTGGCGAAAAGATGGCGGCGTTTGTGGAGATGAAAGTGAGGAGATTTTGTTCGTTGTGGTTAAGGTGGTGAGGAGATGGCGGTTGTGGCGAAGGTGGTCAGGAGATGTTGGAGGTTGTTGGTTGAGGTGATGAGATGTTGTTGGTTGTAGCGAAGGTGGTGAGGAGATGTTGTTCAAAATAACGATAGGAAAGAATAACACTACCTCAAAGGTTCACAGCCGGGCTCACGAATAAATTCCCGTTCGACATCGGTGGGGAAATCTCTCTGGACACACACTTATCGACATAACTGATCTTCCGAGAACCTGAATGGTGATCTGCAAATTTCCACAACTGTAACAATATATATATATATATATATATATATATATATATATATATATATATATATATATATATATATATATATATATATATATATGTATGTATGTATGTATGTATGTATGTATGTATATATATGTGTATATATATGTATGTATATATATGTATATATATATATATATATATATATATGTATGTATATATATGTGTATATATATATATATATATATATGTATGTATGTATATATATGTGTATATATATATATGTATATATATATATATATATGTATATATATATATATATATATATATATATATATATATATATATATATATATATATATATATATATATATATATATATATATATATATATATATGTATATATGTATATGTATATATATATATATATATATATATATGTATGTATATATATATATATGTATATATATATAATATACCAGTGAAGAACTGGGATTTTCCTGAATTGTGTTTCACACCTCCACTTGCTGCTGCATGAAGAAAACCAATTTATCCATACTAGTTCGCCACAAAATCGTGAGGGGCTTTATTTTTGCACTTTTATAAGAAGAAAGACAGTAAAAAGGTTGGGTTTATGGGTGTGGCAAAGATTGCAGGTTGTGCCGTGGGGGATGGCATGACGTGGTGGCACATCTTAACTTAAACCCTTGAAAGGAAACTGCGATTTAACCATCTCAGGAAGGCAGTTCCACAAATGGAACAAAAGAGGAACAAAGTTGTGGAGGTGTGCAGAAACCTTATATTTTGGGGGTTTGACCAGATTGTGGTTATGGGAAGAATGAGTGTCTCCTATATGAGCTAGTGAGAACAGAGGTTAAGATAACTATGGTTAAGAGAACAGAGGAAGTGAGACCGTATGAAAGACAACAAAAATAAGAGGCTACCACCTTTCTGCGATGGAAGAACAATATGCTTTGAGCTCTTACCTCATCACAGGAGATGCCAATAACATTGAGAGCATCAGAATCCAGGAGAGACACATGTGAAATGACAGAGCCACCGATATGGGTTTGTGTGTTCAACAAGATATCTTTATTGACAAGTATGACCAAAGGAAGCTGTTTTAATGACTTAGTTTATATGCTTCTGTAAACCGAGCTAGTGAACCATGTCACTATCGAATTGTCAGTAAAAACATCAATGCCTTTCCAATGACCTTTGTGGAGGGGACAAATTGCCTGCCCTGTCTGGTCTCATCGATACATGATGCCTGCAGTCTACCCTTCATGAACGACGTAATGCCCTCATGGCAGCTTGGGACGTGCATGAAAATGCTACCTCGGAAAAAGCATTACTATAGACAATTTTTGCAACTGAAAAACATCTAAGTGCTCATTTTTTTTATTTTTTTTTTTGTATACCTTGGTCGAGGCTCGTATGAGAGCAAACACACAACTCACAGCAAGGAGGCATGAGACAAGAGGGGCGGGAGTGGAAGGGACAAAACAGTGGGGAACAGACACATTAGGTGAACTGTGGAAGGGAGAGGGATGGGGATGGGACGGGGAACATGGCGAAGAGAAGATGGACATTTCAGGGACTTTCAGGAAGGAAAGCAGGAGAAATGAAGGAAGTGGGCTTGGGTGGATTATCGGGGGTAGAAAAGATCGAGGATTTGGATGGGGGAAGATAAGAGGTGGTGGTGAACAGCTGTTTTGAAAGCCTGGAGGGAAGAATGGGAAAGAATAGAGTGAGGAAGTTTATTCCAAAGGCGGGAAAAAAGAGGAATGAAAGAGTGAAGATGAGCAGTGATTCGTGATTTTGGTAGTTTTACCAGAAGGGGGTTGTTGGCGGACCTTGAGCGCCCTGTGGAAATGTGGTGGGGACAAATCGCAGAGAGAGCAGGGGGGGCAAGGCTGGAGAGGAGTCGGTAGAAGACAGAAAGACCACCGACCAACCTGCGGTTTTTTCTATCATGACAAATTCTTTTTTGGCAATCTTCAGCTTCAGTGTAGAGAACCTTTTAATGTTATACCATTGATAGTGACTCATTGATGGGCCAGGGTTAAAGTCTTGTTTTTGATGTGATGGAATTTTTGGTCTTGATCAACATACATTGCTGTGATGTTGAACCACAGCTCCTCTTACTCATGGTCAACTTGTAATAGTGGGGAGGAGGTGGGTGGATGGAAATGGGTAAGTGTTCCTTGGCCAATTGACTCCCTGTGTCTTTGTATTTCATGTTTCTGTGAGCTTTAAATACAATTCGTTACAAATGTAAAAATTGCTTTAACTTTCAATACTCCTATCGATACCTCCCCCCCATACCTCCCCCCCAAACAGTCCAGTCAGTGTGTTTTTGTGCTTTCGTTTGTCGCCCTCTGGAGCAAAAATAAAATTAGTTTAAACGATCTTTTGGCAAAACTGCCATCGAGACGTGCATGTACAGTATTTCCTTTTCACTTTGGTAATAATTCACAAGGATGCACAATAAATTTTGACATAGGAGTTTGGCCCTTCCAACCTGTGCAATATCAACACCACATTAATTGAATCTATCAGTTCATCAACATAACCCTTGTCTCACACCAGCAAATGCTGCAAGGCTTCTTTCCAATAGAGGGCACCTACCACAAATCCACCCTATTTAGACTTCCATCATATCGTTTACAACGATTTTTGCAGTTGGGTAATAAGAATTTACAGTTCAATAAGAATGACCACAATATGGTCACAACCTGTGACAAAATCCGGTCATGGGCCAATTGGGAAATGCGCATTTAAAGTACATACTCTAAAAAGATGAACAGCACTCGATTGTTAAACACACATTTAATGCACTATTCAAATTTTAACTCAACACCTCTCATCAATGTCAGCCTCTCCCACGGTTACATCAGAATGAACCGATTCATCACACGTTCACAGATGTTTCACCCCAATATGGGGCTGTTCAAAAATTGCATAAAATTTTAGGGAGGCATTTATGCATGCTGATGGTCTTGATTACATCTTGCTAATAATTTTTATTCAACATATCATTCGATTTTTCGGGGACCCTCATAGTAACACTCGACCCAAACAATGCCAATGGAAATCTGACGCAAAAAACCCGGGCAGTGTATAATCAGCAGAGGCCTACACGCCTGATGTCTTCGGCCCACCAGAAAAACAAGATGGCGGCCATATAATTTCATCTGTGTGCCATAGTCGGTGGAGTGAAGCGAAAATTGTGGATGGGGTCCAGAAGCTGTCCGACCAATGGATGCACATTTCAAACATAGGCTCCCAACAAGAACCACAACAACAACAACCATGCGGAGCTCTTGTAGACCTGCGACGTAACAGCTACTTCCAGCTTAAGCTGCAGTCTGTGAGACAGAACCCAGTCTTGAGCCAGAAATAATCTATGCAGGATCGTCAGAACGAGAGATGAGTTTGCATGCATGCAAACCACAAGCACAGGAATTACTGCTGTAATTTCATTTGCACGCCAAGATTTGGGCGTGCTGATTTTTTTCTGAGAAAAAAATTCTGACACTGGAGGTACCTCTGTAACCCAACAACTACAAGAAATAAATTAAAAATTAGAACAGCACTCTTTGATGTCGCGATGTCAACCGATATGCCTCCGTCCACTTTATTACATCATTATACTCGTAAATGCTGTACTTGTACCAAATTTGATTGAAATCCATTCAGCTGTTCTCAACAGCTCTCTTCTTATACACTGGTTGAGGAGCTTCTTGTCACACTGCCTAGCAATAGCTCGAGCCCCACTGGTTTGGAACAGAGTTAATGTTGGAGCTATCCCAAAGCCCAACAAGCAGAAAAACGACCCAAAAAGCTACCACCCGATCTCCACCCTGTCGGTTCCCTTCAAATTGTTTGAAAGAGTCATCCTGAACAGGGTAGAGCCACTGCTTGAGCAAGTTCTCCCAAATGAACAAGCAGGATTCAGGAAACAGAGGAGCTCAGAAGATTAGGTGCTGGCTGTCACAGAGCATATTGAGGATGCTTTTCAGGCCAACAAGAAATGTGGTGCACTCATGTTGATCTCTCATCTGCCTATGACATGATATGGCACAGCGGCCTGCTTCTCAAGCTATATAATGTTCTTCAAGACAGATGTATGAAAAAATATAGTCATCAATGTGATCATCTCCAACCGCTGTGTTAGGGTGATGATAAATGAACTACCCAGCCTGACTAGGATCTTTGAGAATGGTGCCCCCCAAGTGTCTGCTCTTGCACCAGCACTTTTCAACCTCTATAGAGTTGACTTGCCCACACACTTCTGGTATGAAACTGGCCTATGCAGATGACTTAGCCATCCTGAAGACATGGGACACTTTTCAGGCCACAGAGCAGGCCTTGTTGCATGATATTTCACAATACACACCTATTACCATCAATGGCAACTTCATATTACTGTGCAGAAGATCACTTCCTCAGCTTTTCACCTGAGCAATAAGGACACCAACAGACAACTACAAGTTTGTTTGAATGGTACTCCAATTACTTTTACCAACACACTGACCTAGGAGGAGGAGAGGAGATTGGGACCATACTCTCTGCAGAGCATTGGTGCTGCGTAAGCAGTCTCCTTGGCTATTGGGCACAATCCTGGACAGATTGCCACTCAGACACAGTACACCAGCATGCTGGCACTCATTTTGCCGATCTCGGAAGGATGACAGGACGAGTTAACCCCACCTGGTATTAATTCAACAGTTGAGCGGGATTTGAACTCAGGATGTTTGGATCCAAAGCCCACCACCCTAACCATTAAGCCAACACCAGGCATACACCGACCTACACTGGCTTTAAGTTGGACAGGGCCCATACTTTCTTCAACAATGCTGATGATTTTGCTGGAAAAACGGCAGCGAGGGTCAACCTGCTTAGGAAATTAGCAGGCCATGACTGGGGAGCAGATTTCATAACCTTATGCTCCACAACACTGCCATTGGTGCATGCTCCAGCAGAGTACTGTGTTGGTGCTTGGGGTAGAAGCATGCACACAAGGAAAGTGGATGTCCAGTTCAATTCTGCCCAAAGAGTCGTCAATGGTTGCCTCAGACCGACACGTACCCACTACCTACCTGTCCTTGCTGGCATCTCGCCTCACCACCGAAGGCGAGAAGCAGCATCCAGACATGTTGCACTTAAAGCTTCTGACTGAAGTTCATTTTCTCCACACCAAGATGCATGAACCACTGCAAACTCAACGACTCAAGAGCTGGAAACCCTTCAGCAGGGCAGCTCAGTCTTACATCGAGGCTGACAACTCAGACAGTAGACAACAGTTGCTTCTCTTATAGTGGAAAAGGATGTAACCTGATGGCAGACTGCAGCATCTGCTGCCCATTTCCACCTCTCCAGCTGGCTGCAGCCTTCCAAGAAAGGAGTGGTGCCACCTCAACAGATTGCGTACAGGTATTGGATGCTTTAATACTTGTGTGTGTGTGTGTATATATATATATATATATATATATATATATATATATATATATATATATATATATATATATATATATATATATATATATATATATATATATATATATATATATATATAGCCTGGTGTTGGCGCAGTGGTTAGGGCAGCGGCTTGGGATCCAAAAGGTCCTGAGTTCAAGCCCCGTTGGGCCACTGAATTAATACACCAGGGAGTTGACTCAGCCTGTCATCCTTCCGAGGTCAGCGAAATGAGTACCAGTATACTGGGCCGGTGTATACCCTGGTTAAAATAGGTGTATCATATCCCTGTGTCGTAAGAGGCGACCAGGGTTGCGTCAGGAAGGGCATCCGGCGTAAAACATGTGCCAAATCACTATGCAGATTATACGGATGATCCGCTGTGGTGACCCCTAATGGGAGCAGCCAAAAGAAGAAGATGTGTATATATATATATATATATATATATATATATATATATATATATATATATATATATATATATATATTCTGGCTGACACAGCAAGCTGTGATTGTGGAGAGCCCCAAACTGCAGAACATTTTCTGGAAGAGTGTCCCATCCACCAGTTGGTCGGAGGTTGGAATGCTCTTGTACAGCTTGATCAGCAAGCTAGAGAATGGTTGAGATCTGCTATTTTTACATCTTGGATGGCTGACGATCAGACGACACAAAAGAAAAAGCTGTTCTCAAGTATCAAATTTTCACCTGACATGCTCTCTGACCTATGAACTCTTGATGCTGAAATTGAATCATTTCACATTTGCATCGTAATATATACTTCTTTTTTGTATACCTTGTCGAGGCTCGTATGACAGCTAACACACAACGCAGAGCAAGGGTGGCATGAGACAAGAGGGGTGGGAGTGGGAAGGACAAAACTGTGGGGAACAGAGACATTCGGAGATCTGTGGAAAGGAGAAGGATGTGGCGGGGAACACGGGGTACACAAACTGGACATTACAGGGAATGAATTCCTGCATTCCTGCTTTCAGGAATGAAAGCACGGAATTTGAAGGAGGTGAGTTTGGGGTGGATTAACAGGAATATAAAAGATTGAAGATTTGGATGGGCGACGATAAGAGGTGGTGGTGAACAGCTGTTTTGAAGGCCTGGAGGGAAGAATGGGATTGAACAGAGTGAGGGAGTATGTTCCAAAGGCAGTAAAAAAGAGTAATGAATGAGTGAATGTGAGCAGTGTCGTGATTTTGGTAGTTTTACGAAAAGGGAGTTGTTGGCGAACCTTGAGCGCTGAGCAGAAATATGGTGGGGACAAATCGCAGACACAGCAGGGGAGGGGGCAAGGTCGGAGAGGAGACTGCAGAAGACAGAACGACCACCGACCTGCCTGCGGTGAGAGAGTGAGCAGCACAAAGACTGAGCCTCATCGCGGGAGATGCCAATGATCCGAAATGCCTTGGTTTCCACAGCGTGAAACCGATAAAGGTGGGAGGCAGGAGCACCAGCCTAGAGGGGAGAGCAGTACTGCATCAGGTTGTGGTCGAAAGCTTTGTACGTGGTCAGGAGCTCAGGTGGACTGAGGAAGGACTTTGCACGATGGAGGATTTCCAGTTGGCGACTGGCTTTGAAGGCCATGTTGGAAAAGTGACTTTCCCAGGAAAGATCATGGCAGATAATGAGACTCAGAAGCTTGAAAGAAAGGACTTCTTCCAGAGGATTGTTGAGAAAGTGGATGGAGGTGTTTGCCAAACGGTCCTTTCAGAGAGACATAGTGAAAGTGTGAAATTTGTCCGGATTGAAAGACATGCTCCATGTGTTGGACCAGTTTGTGATTTTACCCAGATCTGCAGTGAGCAAAGAAGCTGCTGCTTGCCAGTCTGAGGGATGACAGATGATATGGCAGAAGGTAGAGTCATCAGCAAAGAGATAAAGAGGATTTTACAGAGAGTCGGAGAGATCGTTGATGAAAACCAGAAAAGAATAGGGCCCAGAATGCTGCCTTGTGGATCTCCATCCTGAACAGGAAGAGGCGATGAAAGAACTCCATGTAGGGCCATACGTTGACTGCGACAGGAGAGGAAGTCTGCAAACCATGAGTGGAGATGGCCTTGGATACCATAGGAAGAGAGTTTGGTGACCAGGGCAGGGTGCCAGACCGTGTCAAAGCATGTGATTTGTTGAGGGAAATGGCTCTGATTTCATGTCCGGTATTGAGGACCTCCATCCATTGTTGGGAGAGCTGAAGCAGAATATCCAGGGTGGAGTGACCTGGTCTGAAACCAAATTTATGATGAGAAATCAGGCTATTGGAGAAGAAGAATGATTTAATGTCAGAAGTGATGATGGATTCCATCATCTTGCTGATGATTGGGAGAAGGCTGATTGGTCTGTAGTTGCAAGGATCTGTTTTTGCACCTTTTTATGCACAGCAGTCATGTTAGCTGATTTCCAAGCAGATGGCAGATGACCTTGAGCAAATGAGAGCTTGAATAGAACAGAGACAGTGTGAGCAGGTTGAGCAGAGCAGATTTTTAGAAAACGAGGGCTAATGCCATCTGGACCGGTTGCAGAATCTGAGTTGAGGTTTGGCAACAAGCTATCCACCTTGTCAGGAGAAAAGGACACAGAGTCTAGGGACGGTTGGGTGCGACTGGGTAAGGTGGGTACAGAAAGTGATGGGTTTTGGACACAATATTTAGATGCAACCATCGAGTTTAGGCATTCAGCCTTTTCACTTGCAGTATCATCAGTGCAGCTATTTGAGGCAAGGGAGTTGATGGAGGGGGAACATACACCAGAAACAGATTTGATTAGACGCCACCACGATTTTGAGGAGGGAGAGAGGTTTGAGAGTTCAGACTTGAGATTAGAAAGATGTTGTTTTCTGGCTCTCCTGAGGGTAGATACACACTTGTTCCGATCTTTATGGAAGGAACTGAGATTACCCTCAGTTGGGTTTTCTTTCCATGAGGCAAAGGCAAGTAGTTTCAGCACAACTGCCTCGCCACAAGCTTCAGTATACCATGGGCGGCAGGAAGGGTAGGACAACTGACGACCAGAGGGGATAAATTTGTGTATGAGGGAGAGCAAGTTTCTTTGAAATAATTCCCAGGATGAGTTGATGTTGGAGAAAGTAGCGATGGGAGACCAGTCTTGAAGTTTGATGGCTGCTTGGAGACCTTACCAGTCGGCTTGAGTGAAATACCAGACTTGACGGCGGTGAGGTGGTTCTCTGATAACAGCCAGAGCGATGTCCACTTTGACAAGCATTTGCTTAGAAGAACCGATTGGAGCAGAGAAAGAACAGCAGATATTTCAGGGAAATTTGTCAAAATCAGGTCCAGAAGAGATAGCGTACCATTGGTTGAGATCCAGGTAAGGAAATTTACCGATTGAGTCAGTCCCAATGAGTCGCAGAAAGATTTTGCTGAAGTGCCATGACAGGTCAGAGAGGTACCTCCACCCATCCAACTGGCATGATGACAATTGAAGTCACCACATATGAGGAAGAGAGAGTTTGGATGAGAAGATAGAAGTTGTTCCATGTTTTCGGATAGTGAGGTGTAAATGGAGTCATCAATGTTTGGTGGATGGTACAGTACACATATAAACATGAGGTGGGAGTGTAAGGGAAGCTGTAGCCAGAGGTATTCCTGGGGGTGTGGGGGAGTGAGGGCAGTGCATGGAGAGTGAGGAATAGAGTCTTCGATGAAGAGAGCAACTCCTCCACCAGGACGAGGCTCCAGTCTGTCATACCATAGGAGGGAGTAACCTAGGAGAGATATTTGGGAGTCAGAGACGTCTTGAGGGAGGAAACTTTCTGTTCAGCAGATTATGTCTGGTTTGTCAGTGGCAACCTGTATGGAAAGATCTGTAAGGTTTGAGTGAAGGCCCCAGATATTTTGAGAGCATTTTCATCCGATTATGTAATGGGAGGTTGTAGAAAAAATCGTGCGATGAATGGTGAATTTGGATCGGTAAACGCAGGTGGTGTAAACAGATCACGTGGTTCCAGGAAAAGCACGTGGCTATGGGAGGTGTTTCGTCAAAAGTTAATTTATTTAATTTATATGAGGATTGCGTATCATTCGGAAAAGGGAAGGTTTACGTAATATCGTGGAGGTGTACTGTGAATTTGGAACTGTAAACACAGAGTGAAGCTGCTGGTCAATGAAGCGTATCAGGGAAAGGGTGGAGAGAGACACGTGGTTACAGGAGGTGTTTTGATCGAAAGGATACAAGGAAGATTATTAATTTTTGAAGAACAGGTAAGATTCGGGAATGGATGGTTGTAGGAAGAAATCGTGAAGGTAATGGCGAGAGTGGGTCAGCTCAAGTAGAATAAAGATGGTGTGCCAGCAGGAGGAAGAAGAAGAAGAGGAAGAAGAAGAAGGATCAGGACTCATGGGTATGCAAGGAGAAAAGTACTTTTTTTGTTGTTTTGGATTTAAGACAAGAAAAAGAGTGTTTAGTTGAGAGGGATGGGGACGTTGGGAAAGTGGGGAAAATAGGAATTGAAGGTAATAGGGAGAGAATACAAATAAAGATGATCGTACACCAAGAGGGGAAGGATGGGTAGGCCTCAAGGAACCCGGTATGACAAAGTCGACAAAAACTCACAAAATAGCACGATTTTTGAAACAAAACTGAACTAGGAACACACGGTAACATGTAGGTGAGAAAATAAACAGTTAAAACGGGACATATAACAACTGGGAACTTAACTTTGTGAAAGTCAGCAGAGAGCCCTGAAAGAACCTTCCATCGCTCCATTCCCAGAACCGGAAGTCAATAAGTAGTCTGAGGCGCTACTTATACCAAGTTTGGTCAAAATCCCATCACTGGTTCACAAGTTAACGGGGTAACAGAATTTTTACCTAACGGAACTACTGACCTTTGACCTCTTGACCCCACAATGTAATCAGTTTATCTTTACATCATTATACATACTTGTACCAAGTTCGACTTAGATCCCTTCAGCCTTTCTTAAGTTATCGCGGAAACAAATACCTATCAGGGACTCTGACCTTTGACCACTTGATGACAAAATCTCATCAGTTCATCTTTGCATCATAATATATACTTAAACCAAGTTTGGTCAAAATCCCATCACTAGCTCACAAGTTAGTGTGGTAATAGAATTTTTACTGAATGAGACCTCTGACCTTTGACACCGTAATGTAATCACTTCATCTTTAAATTATTATAAATACTTGTACCAAGTTTGACTTGGATCCCTTCAGCCGTTCTTAAGTTCTCACAGTAACGATAGCCTATCATGGAAGCACGGATGGACACACGGACAATACGTAAACATAATGCCTTCGGCAACTTCATCCGTGGAGGCATAACAATGGCTTTAATTAATAATGGGGAGGGGACGCGATTAAAAATAAAATCACAAAGAATGAAAAGAACATGATGGCATGCTCTTCATCTAAACAAATGTGGTTGACACTTAAAAGACCTTTTAAGGCTACAGACATTCACAGGAGAAGGGCAAGATACACAAAAGGAATGAAAGATAGAAGATGGGATGGCAGTGTAGATGGGGTAAGGCCTTCTCTGTCTGAGGCGCTGTGGGCAAACGCTCGTCGGACATGCCATGCTGCCTCCTCTCATACATGATGACCACCCGAGAGTCGCTCCCAGGCTCAGGTGCAGAAAGCCAACACGCTATGGTCCGCAGCATACACACTATGCCAAGACCGCTCCCACAACCAATGTACGCCTCTCAACTTGGTCCCTGGCCTCTCAACAGAATCCACATGGTTGCTCTCTTGAATTTCAAACAACCAGCCCCATGGGATAAACGGACAGCAATGGTCTTTCGTGCATGGGGCCCCAATCGCAACTTGCCCCAGCACGCAAAGGTCATCCTCTTTTATAACACTTGGTGTGTGATCTCACCACAACTCCCTCAATTGCTGCAGTGCTTCTGACCATGTAAGCCCAGGTGCTGAACCCCAAGTGTCATGACCTCAAATGCCAAAGTGATGTATCCTACTTGTACATCCTCCCTCCTGAACCTAATAATGACGAGGATTCCATTCAATCTCTCTTTTTAACTCACCTGCAAAGTAGTTCCAGGGAGATTATGGGATGGCATGTCCTCCATCCGTCCACAAACACTTGCAAATTCTTCTCTGAAACGACACCCCTGATTTTGGTGAAACTTGACCACAACCTTCATCACCCGGTATGTACCAAAGTTTGTTCATGGCATTTATTAAATTGCGCCCTAAGGGGGTCTACAGGGGTCATCCTCTTTTATAACACTTGGTATGTGATCTCGGGGTTGCGGACAAATTCGTGGATTGCCCCCCCAAAAGAGGTATTTGCTTTCTTCTCAGAAACTACACACACAATTCTGATGCGAGATGAAAATATCATGAGACGACAGAATAATGACAGCCTGTGATGTAAAAACTCAATGAATTGTCATATCTTTGACTATTTTTGCAATCATCCATCGTAATCATTTTGTGATTAAAATAATAGTAAAACTACAATAAATATCGAATTCATGATACATCTGGAAAAATGGCAGCTCTGCCAGACTCCTGAGGCATCGCCTGCCCTCAAGCACTTTCAAAACGACGTAGTTCCCTCCTTGAATGTGTGTTATGCAATCACGCATATGCAGAAACAAAAATGGCTGACGGTAGGGCAATTGCCAGAACGTTATGATGGCACAAAGAAGCCATACAAGGAGGGCTCTGGGACCCCTGAAGATCTGATCATAAGGATTCTCAACGACTTCCGGATTGGCTGTTCGTGTTGCTAAATTATGCCTACGGAAGGTCGTATTACTTCTGCAGAAACCGTCCGGTACTTCGTGAACAGGTATGTTCTCACCAGTCTCCGGGGGAAGCTGTGCTGCTGTATGTCTCATCGGCTCTTCTTAGCGGCGGTTCATTGAACGGGTTTCAGATGTTTGTTTATCAGCTGTTCCTGTCTCTAAGGAGCTATTATTAATGAACCATTTTGAAATAGCTTTTTCACCCCAATCTGTCTGCCTGTTTGTTTGTGAACAGGATATCTCAACAAGTTTGGGATGGATTTAACGAAATTTGGTGGAGAGTTTGGATAAGTAACAAAGACCAAATGATTAGATTTTGTTGGATCTGAGAATTTTTAAGTGATTTTTTTTCACCATTGAGCAATAGGGTCAAAAACAACATATAGCACGATATCTCAAAAAGTTGTGGACGAATTTGGATGAAACTTGGTGGATGGTTGGGCATGTAACAAGGAAGAAGTGGTTAGGGTTCTGTACAAATCTGTAGCCACCCCTTAAAAAAGATTGGATCGTATGCACATGGTTACGAACGTACGAGCACACCAACAGATGGAGCATTATACAAACTGACTGGAAATATAATTTCTAAAAACAAACTAACATATAACAGGCCAAACAATAGTAACAAAAACGTTAGGTGTGAAGCCCATAAGAGGAGCAGCCAACAGACTGACGTAAATGTCACAACCCTACACGAGACAAAGTGCAGGACTATTTTTTGATTACTTCACATAATCGGTCATGTATGCAAGCTGCCTATGCAATCGAATAAAGCATCGAGGCATGGGGGATGGTGATTGTGTACACAAGAAGGGGCTTCAAGAGGATGAACCCCAGTTGGGCCATTGGTTGAAATGTCCACAAGGTGCATTACCGAAACGGGGTTGACAGTGCAGGCGAACAGCTCGGATCCAAATCAATATGACCTGGGAAGGCAAGGCACGACAAGTCAGGGGGCACAGGGGGTAATATGGTGCTCGGAGGATCAGGTGTAGATTGCAGGACATTACCATCGTCTGGGCCACACAGGGAATCTGCAGTTGGGGTCGGGAAATCACGATATGCAGGTACCTTGTGACATTTGTTTGATTGAGCGTGATATGGACTTTTTCGTAGTTGTGACGGGGAGAACTCCGTCATCTGGCACCATGGATGATCAAATGATGTTACTAGGTATCAGGGTCTTGCACAAGACTTATCACGGTCATGTGTGAGGTAGACAAGATCGCCAACTGTTATTGCGGGTTAGGGCAGAGCTATACCAGTGTGTGCTTGGGAGCATTTGTTGGACTGTATTTATGGTTCCAAAGCCGGACGCTGCATTGTCCATTGATAAGATCCAAGTCATCAATGGAAATGCTGGTGTTGGTGAATTGGTCCCTCTGGTAGAGCATTTCATAGGAGGACAAACCGTACTGATGCAGCCTGGAATTTAAACGGGAACACACCATATCAAGGGAGACAGGCGAAACAGGGCCACCAGATGGATCCTCATGCTTTAGTTCATTGATAGTGTGTTCAGCTGCTGTATTTTTGTTGGGGGTTTCTCACACGACCTACTTCAAGGGTGATTCTGAAGTGCGAAAGGTGGCCACTTATCAATATGGCAGCAAATGCAGGACCTGATCATAGCTGCATGGCCCTCAATCAGACGGATACACAAGCAGAGCCTAGTCAAGGTATCCCCACATTCGGCATCGATGATACAAGTGATTATGTGCGAAGTTACCATCAAAAGTCATGGATGACCAGTTTGAGTTGCCATTGAGTTTATCATGATGTCGACAGTGAACGAAACACCAATGGAGTCGGGGTTGGGGTCAGTGGAGGTAAAGGTGGCAACTTCCGCTGACTTTGGCGAGATACTGATCAGTCTAAGGCATAGGAATATCTCATAAACAACTGTTTAAATTGATGTTATGTGGGATGCTGAACGTATATGTGGATGGCCGACAGTAGCCCTTCGGCGGCTTGATGTGGGATGATGATGCATTCATGGCATGGTGACAATGGGTCACTGTGATATACAACAAATACATTGTCCCTGGAAATAAAGGTGACACACTGAGGTATCGCTTAATATCCTTAACGTTTGTGACCTTGAACGGTCTAGTGCCCTGTTGGAGATTGGCATGAGACCGTTGGAGGTCCGGGCATTCCAGTTGGGCAGAAAGCCACACCATGTGATTGGTGTAAGGTAAACATGTGGAACCTGAGAGTATGTCAATAACTGGGACATTGAGGATAGCATCCTCCAATCAGGACATGAAGGAGCACTGAGGCAAAATACACGAAGGAGAATTTCGGCTGGCAAAATTGGAGGGCAGATTGGCTGAACTGGCTGGAAACATGAGCCAAATGGTAGCGGCTCACAATTGAAAGAAAAGTAATAAGTCGAGGTCTACTTAAGAAGTCACACCAGCATAGCTTGTGGTAACCATCAACACTAGGTTTGCAGTCAGTCAAAATTTAGGCAGGTTAGTTAGATTGGATGATGTATTGGGAGAAGTGTTTGACGGACGTAGCGATGCTGAGGGCTTCAACTTCACAGGGAAGCCAGGACACCTGGTGTTTCTTCATTTTAGCAATGAAGAAACTAGCGAGCAGAGGTTTTCATTTGCATACCACCTACAATGTGGTGTGAATGCCGGCGCATGTGGTAGATCCACGATCCACAACTAGTCCGACACTTTAGGTAAGGTTATTGTGTGATGTGACTGAAGGGCTGCCTGAGCTTTAACAAAAGCAGCAGTTAATTTGTCGGTCCATGACAAACAGTCATGTGAGGGCTGGCCAGCACAAGCATCGTTCAAGGGGGACAACAAGGCAGCCATATTCCGTAAAACATGCGCAAGGAACTTGTGAGCACCAAAAGAGGACCAAAGGCCTTTCACAGTGGTAGGTGTATGGCAGGAGCTTAGAGCAGTGAGTTGGTGAGGACAAGCACCCAACTGACCCGAAGACCATACCCATCCTAAAATTGTAGTGTATTTTGGGCAGATGACAGTTTTTATGGCTGAGAGTCGAAGGCCGCATTTATCCAGGATATGAAGCACAATGGTCCAAACTTTCACTTGTTCCTCAGGATCTACGCCACAGAATAAGTTATCTGCGATTTTGGTAACAGAGAAATCCTTCCTCGAGAAATCTCCAAGAACATGACACAGCAGCTCCTGCAGTGTATTCTTGGAGCCTGGCATGCCCATGGCAGACAGGGCATAAACACGAATCCCATTGAATGGGGGTGACAACACGACAGTATTTCATAAAATGCTTCACGATTGGTATCTGAAAAAAGGCCTGGGACAAGTCAGACACGATGATATAAGACCAACCTGCAATAGTTCAGAGAGTGGATTTCATACAAGACATGAATGATGGTTGTAGTATGCTGTAGCAGCCAACATTTGTGAACACAGTGACAAGTCAGGATCCACCACTGGGATTTTTGATGAGGAATGTGGGGTTAACGTACTCCACACAGACATCTGCGTCTTTAGGTTTGACGAACACACCGACAGCTTTAAACTCATAAAACTTGGCCTGCAGGTCGACGAGGCGCGATTGTGTATACTGGGGCAGACGACCTTTGTGTTGTGGGGGTTGAGTTGGACCCATATTGACAATGGCACAAATGTTCCCGGCAGCACCATTATAACTAATGATTTTAGAATCAAAAGTAAGTGAGAACTAACGTTGGAGGGAGGCGAACTTCACCCTAATATTTGTCGCGAGAATGGTGTCAGGATCAATGTGGATAGTGTCATCACAGGCATGAGGTGAAAGTTGCGGTGCACACTTGGGCAACATTGGAGGGGGGCTTGCAACCTCATGGGAATATTGCTTGATGGTGATGGGACCTGCAGTACAGTTGGGAATGCGAATGCGGCCACATACACTGCATGCGCGACAAGTCTTGTGTACAAATGGATCTTGGACTGGGTTCAATGAAGATGTCAGAACACATCATGGTGCCGGGGATGTCTGAAAGGGGAATTTCAAGGAACTCACCAGGTCATCGCATGGTTGCAGTCGCCGAGAAGCTTAGAACAATTTTCTGTGTGGCGGATTGAAGAGACCTCACCTCTCTTAGGGGACGGATCACCATATGTGCTCCGATCGTGATTGACAATACAAATGAGGCGCCATGCGGTACATGAACGGAGTTCTCGCGAGGATGTCAACATCGAGATCTGAAGAAATCAAGGTCTCAAGTGCCAAAATGTGATCAGCCCTATTGAGAGCAACATGGGTCTCACCAACAACATCCAGTGGGGTGGAAGAGGGTCGCACCATCACCTTGGTAAGCATGCTGTGAACTTTTTGAGACTGGGAGGCCGATATGGTGAGCAAAAGTCTCACGAACGAGGTTATAGACCTGGAACTCGGCGGAGTTTAATTCATCATTTGAGCACAAAAGTTTTGATTGTCTGATACCATTGTATATGCATGGGTAATACAAGAAAGGTCGTTCTTAAGTTGTGCCAAGTTGGATACTGGTCTGTGGTGTAAGGTCAAATGGCGCCATTTTCAGTTTTAATTAGCATTCCGACCACAAGTGTCATTTCTGGATTAATGAGCGAGGAATGGCCCCGTGATACCAAAAATGCATCCTCAGAACACAGGGTGGTTGGATAAAGGTACTGAAGAACAACATTAATTGGTCATTAATTAGCATTTTAATTAGCCTTTTGAGCACAAACATGATTGTTGTTGCAAAATTACACCAAATACTAATGACTTGGATTCTTCATTGACACTTGGATTCTTCATTGACGGGAAAAGAAGCTCGAAACGTCAGCTTCCCTTGGTGGTTCATGTACGCATATCGGCTTTCAGTCAATTAAGATAAAATTTTTGATTCCTGGGACCAGACCTGTTTGTCATGAGACTAAATAGGCTGGTTCCCTGTAAGTTCTGAATTTGAAGGATAATAGCCTCACCTGAAAGGGAGAGGCTATTGCAATCGGTCGAGATGTGTAGATGTATCTGAGTGTGTGGTGTAAGTCTGCATGCAGATCAACTTTAATATTGTAATATAATGTAATAGCGCCATCTCGTGTACATGGTGAACAGTGCTCATTGTAATAAATGGGCACGTGTGGAGGTCTCTTCGAAGCCACCGACGAGTTCACTCGATGTGCTAGTATGTGTGCCCGAAAGCAAGCACAGAATGGGAATAGCCAAGTGGATTCCCTCGCTCGAGTTGTTTTGTCAGAGGACGAGTTGAGTGTTCCTGCCCACCAAAGAAACTGTTCGTTTTCATGCGAGCTAAAAAGCCGGAGTTCTTCATTTAATTTCACAAATGTGATAGTGGCTGAAAAAGGGAGGCTTCTATGAAACTTGTCGAGCAACTGGCCAAATTCAACCATTCCCGTAACACTTTTGGTGTGTACATCGAACGACTCAAAATGTCGTGCTGCCAGCAACATCATTGAAAACCCTGATAACCAGGTGCTTTTGAAAAGGAAAGGTACCACATTGCTGACTGGCTGTTGTGCCCTAAGTCGATGAGACTTTGATGAACTTACTGGTCCCAGCCAAGATGAAGGACATACTGTTGGCACAGATTATCACGGTGCTCAAGAAGCATTATAATCCCGAACCATTGAAGATTGCTGAAAACTACAGGTTCGGTCCCAGAAACCAATTGCTCAGAAAGAAAATGAGTGAGTACATTTTGTCACTTAAAAAAACTCTCAATTCGCTGTCATTTCAGTGAAAAAATGTTTTGTTTGTTTTGAACGGAGCTTTGAGAGATTGGTTTGTGTGTGGACTAATACATCAATGTCTGAACAGCAAACTGTTCAGCATGCCAAGGTTGATATTTGAGAAAGCATGCCAGACTGCGGTCACTATGGACATGCAGACAAGGACTCGAGCGTTTTGAGTTCATGTAATTGGCAATAAGCCAATGATGGCTACAGCTGCATGCGATGTGAAAATGTTGTATGCTCAAAAGCAGCATACTCCACAGCCTTCACTTGGTCGCTAGAAAAGGGTACCAGTGGAAGTACCCTGAGTAAGGTGTGTTATCACTGTCTTGAGCAGAATCAGTCCCACACCTGCCCTTATATGAAGGCTGAATGCTCTCCCTGCAAGAAGTTTGGACACCTCTCAAAGCCACACCATCAGAAACAGATGATGGCATTGGGCAGCAGCGGAGGTTAAGTAAGAAACCAACAGACCCTTCTCACCATAGAAAAGCCATCCAGCTACCATTGAGACATAAGGAGAGGTTTTGGAGATGTACATCATCCATACCACAAAGATGACTGACATTGAGCCATGTGGGATTTTTTTATTTTATTTATCAATGTTGACATCGCATGAATGGCGGTGCCAATGGAAGTTGATATGGGTACATCTGTAAACGTGTTTCCTGAAGCTTTGTGTCACAAGAATTTGAGTGTCCACCCACTGCAGAAGACTAAGATGGAGTTGCGAAGCTACGCTGGAGAGAAGATTACAGTTATTGGTCGGCTGATGGTACCAATTACAAAGATCGGTCTTCCAGGTTGTCAATTGATCATTGTGGCTTGGAACAGGGCAGCGATAATGGGAAGAAATTGGTTGGGTTCAATCAAGCGAGAATGGAAGGAGATTTCCTGTGTTAATCCCATTGAGCTGAGGTATCGTTCGAAAGAGGACGTTATTCAGCAATATCCCAATGTGTTAGCGAAACAATGAAACCAGTAAACGGCTTCAATGCAAGGGTGGTGGTATAAGACAATGCTAAACATATCTATTGTAAGCCAAGCCATCCACCCTATGCTGTGAAAGGAAGGATGGAGGAAATAATCAGTAAAGTAGATCAAAGAAAGTAGTTGGACCACTCCTATCGTCATAGTACCAAAGATGGACAAGTTCGAATTTGTGGGGATTATAAAGTGACTGTAAACAAGGTCCTCAAGGGCAATCAACCCAATACTTTGCCAATTATGGATTATCTATTCACAACTCTGACAGGAGGCCAGACCTTTTAAAAGTTAGATGTGACAAACACCGACTTGCAACTACAGTTGGATGAAGAATCCAAGTCATATTTGACAGTAAACACACACAGGTGTCTTTCAGTTGAATAGATTGCCTTTTTAAGTGTCTCCGGGATTTTTTCAAGAGGTAATAAACCAAATTCTACAAGGAATTGATGTGGAAATCTGCCATTTGGATGATGTTCTCATCTCACCTCCAATAGAGAGACCCAATATAAAGTGTTTAGATGTAGTGCTCCAACGTTTGGAGAAGCAAGGAGTATGAGTGAAAGCACACAAATTTGAAATGTTCCAAAACTCTGAAGAGTTTTTGGGTCATGGAATAGACGTGGATGGGGTAGGAGCTGTGATTTCCTGTGTTTGATAATGGAGAGGAGAGACCAATGCATTTGCATCCGGCACTCCCACTGCAAGTGAACATAAGTATGTCCAGATTTAATGAGAGGCATTGTACCTACATTTTTGGGGAAATAAGTTTCACAAATACTTGTATGGTTGCAAGATTGGCATTATGACAGACCATAAACCCCTTACAGCAATTCTTAGCCTAAGTCCTCGATTCCGATCTTAGCAGCAGCCTGTATGCGAAGGTGGGTTTTTACCCCGTGGGGTTTTCCACCCCACAGGGTCTAAGCGCTGCTCACGTTCTCTCTTTTGTTGTGTACAGTTCATTTGAACGTCTATTTCTCCATTATTCGTGAACAGAATTCGATGAAAATTGACAGGCATATACTACCAGACATGCGCAGGCATTATCTGAGCCCAAAGTGCGATTGCGGCCCTTATGGCTGAGGAACGGCCCATTCTGGGCCATTTTCTTAAAATTGTTATTTCTTGGTTATTAGTGAACGGAACCCAACCCAACTTGACAGGTATATTCTGAAGACCATTCCCAGGCAGTAACTTAGCCGAAAGTGCGATTCCAGCCCTTTGGGTCAAACGGCCCTTTCGGCCCATTTTCTTAAAATTGGTATTCTCGGTTATCCGTGAAAGAAACCGGACCAAATTTGACAGGTATATTCACGACGTCACTCTGCGGGCAGTAACTGAGCCCAAAGTGGGATTATGGCCATTTTGGCCGACAAACGGCCCTCTCGGCCCATTTTTTAAAAATTGCTATTTCTCAGTTGTTCGTAAACAGAACCTAACCAAACTTGACAGGTGTCTTCTAGAGACTATTCCCCAGGCAATAACTGAGCCCAAAATGCAATTCCGGTCCTCTGGGTCGAGAAACAACCCTTTTGGCCCATTATTATCCCGCCCCCCGGAGGGAGGAAGCGGGATATTGTAATCGTCCGGTTTGTTACTTGTTTGTCTGTTTGTTTGTTTGTCTGTCTGTCTGTTAGCAACTTTACGGCAAAACGGCTTTAGCAAACACTATCAAATTTAATCCACAGGTGAGCAATGAACCTTGGACGACCCCATTAACTTTTGGGTCCAATTGGATGAAAGGTCAAGGTCACAAAAAGATCACAATCGTTTTTCGCTCATAACTTCGTCAAAAATGATCTGATTTACTTCAAACTAAGCTTATAGTGAACCTTATTCTATTTGTCACTTATAATCCTACCCATTCCTAGAGTGAAAAATGCATATTTGTGAAGATCGGTAGGGTCCGAAGTTTTGGGGGTCATGGCCATCGGTCAAAATTACAAATTTTCCATTATAAATCAAAAAAGGCTAGGAATATGCGTGTTTACTATGGAAGACATATATCAAGTCCTTTATTGGACCTTTGACCTTACGTGGCCTTGAAAGGTCAAAATCATTTTAAAGTCATAACTTCATCAAAAATGGTTTAATTGACTTCAAACTAAGACTAAAATATTCCTTATTCTATTCCTTATAATCAACATTCAGGTTAAGGATGTATCAAATTTAAATTTGATCCCCAAAATAACTTTATGCCTTAAATGGGCGGGATTTGTTATGCCTGGCACCACTTGTCTTAAAATTGTTATTAAAAAAAATCTTAAATGCGCTGGGCAAGTCTCAAATGATGATATGAAACTAGCCTCACTCTTGTGAGGTGTTCTGGTTTCTTTTTCTGATGCAATGAAAATCTTACCAAATTTCAAAACTATCTGTCGTCCGTGCTATCGCTGACCCGAGAGTTCTACGAATGAACTCCCACAGGGTATGTTCGCAATTCGAACTTGTTAATTCTGTCAGTATATGCCTGTGATACTAAGTATGGATGATCAGTTGAACATAGTCCATCCATTGGGACCATACACTGTGCAGAGCATTGGTGCTGCCCAAGCAGTCTCCTGGGCTGATCATAGTAATGCTGATGTAATGTCTTTGCTGCCATCGCAGTTCACTGCAGAAAGAGAGGATGTGTTGTACTTTTCACTATTAGATGAGCTGCTGATCACAGCAGATGAAGTTGGCAGGGCAACCAAATGGGACCTGGTTTTATTAAGCATACAAGACTGAAGTTGATGGTTGGCCAAAACATGTGTCGGAGGAAGAGTTAAGTTCTTTTTTTGTTATTGGAAACAAGTTGTAAGTAGACAATGGTTTTATCTTGTGAAGAGTAAGAGTTGTAATCCGTAATAAGTTCAGGTCTTGACTGTTAGAAGATTTGCATGATCATCATTTTGGAATGTGCATGACAGAGTCTAGCCCATTGCTAACTATGGTGGCCAGGGTTGGATAAGGAAATAGAGCACATTATGGGTCAGTGTACCACATGTTAGTCAGTGAGCAAAATGCCACCATCAGCACATTTCCAGCCAGGGAAATGGACTGCCAGAATATAGAAAAGATTGCATGTAGACTGTGCTGAACTTAAAGGGCAGTAATTGTTCATCATGTTAGATGGTCACTCTACATGGGTTGAGGTTTTCTGATGCAGAAAACCTCAACAACCAAAATGTTGGACATCATGCATAGATTGTTTTCTTCATATGGTTTGCTAGAAGATGCTGTCTCTGATAATGGACTTCTGAGAAATTTCAGAAGAATTTTAGACAATTTATCAGTAGGAATGGTGTCAAACATAGCAAGGTACCACCATTCCATCCTCCTCCTAATGGAGCAGCAGAGCGCACACTACAATGTGTCAAACATGCCGTCATCAAGAAAATGCTGAATCCAAATCCCAAGAAGCGCCAAATGTCATTGGACCACAAACTAGCAAATGGATAATATATCCAACAAATGCATTTCACACCATCACTGGGAAACACCAGCTCAGCGGCTTCGAAGAAGTCAACCACAGACAAGGTTTACTGTTTTGAAACTAAATTTGGCACATTTGGTATAACAGAAGCAATTTAAGCAGGAGTGCCATGATAGTAGAATGAAGTGTAAAGCTAAACCAGAAGGTCAGATTGAAAGTAGTGAAACTATGTGGGCCTCACACATATTTATTCAAGATCGTGGCAAGTGATACAGTTAAGTTTATCCACATTGATCATATATTGCCAGTGGATTTTCATGATGATGATATTTGGGGTGAATTAGTTCATTCTGATGAATCAGAGAGTATGGCAACAAGTAGTGTATCATGCGTCATTACAGAGATGGTTGTACCAGAAGTGAGTCTTGAAGAAAGTCATAACACTAAGAGTCAGGCAAATCCACAGACTGAAGGTGTTGAGCACTCAAGTGCAGGGGAAGGTCAGCTTGAGAATAAACGAGATTATCTTCATGCTCAGTGCAGAATGAGTATGATTCTTTCAGTTACCCAAAGTTCTGGTCGAGAAAAATTATATCCACTTCGGAATCGGAAACCACTGGTTCACCTTAATCTACAAACCTGTAACAAAAACTAAAGGGAACGCAATGAATCCCGAGACCATATGATGGAAATGGTAATATGATGCGTATTTATTTGCCAACATTCACATGGTTGTCGACATGTTTTGTAGAATTTATGCCTGGTGTTGGCTTAATGGCTGGATTGGTGGGTTTGGGATCCCAGGGTCCTGAGTTCAAATCCTGCTTGGCTGTTGAATTGATGCTAGGTGGAGTTGACTCAGCCTGTCATCCTCTGAGGTCGGCAAAAAGAGTGCGAGCTTGCTGCAGTTTGACCACTCCTCATTTTCATAAATGCCAAGGTGAGCCAATGAAAAAAGCCAAGAATTCACAAGGTTTCAGAAAAACGATGATAATAGTAAACCTATATGCCAATAAAACCTCTAGAACACCAAGACGCCAAGGTGAACAACGAATAGCCAAGATCTTGTGAAAAAAGCCAAAGAATGATCACAATGGCGAACTGGTTTCCTGTGTCAGAGTGGCGACCCATTCAGAATTGTGCCCAATAGCCAAGGAGACTGCTTAGGCAGCAACAATGCTCTGCATAGAGTATGGTCCCAATTTGCACTTGTAAAGTTACTCTTCATTAAGAAGGGAGGAGTATATTGTAGAGTAATAACGCCATCCCGTGTACATGTTGAACAGTGCCGATTGTAATTAATGGGCATGAACGGAGGTCTAATCTGAACCACCGACGAGTGCACTTTACGTGTCTTGTGTGTGCCATAAAAATACCACAAATACAGCACCTTCAAACAGCCTACTTTTTATATAGAGCTCTCAGGCAGCCATCCACACAGTTCAAGAAAGTTTTCTACTTTAACAATATCATTTTTATGTCTCCTTTAATCAAACATTAATTTTACACCATGAGTGTGCTTTATGTCCTTGAGTGTACGAGGTGAAGAATCACTTTGAAAATTAATTAAATTCTCGGATCTGGATCCAGATCTCACTTCCGGTTCCGGGCTTGGAGCGACGAGAGGTCTCCTTAGGGGCTCTCTGCTGACGTTCTCAAAGTTAAGTTTCAGGTCGTTATCTGTCCCGTTTTAACTGTTTCATTTTCTCACCTACATTTTACTCTATTCCTAGTTCGGTTTTGTTTCAAAAATCGTGCTATTTTGTGAGTATTTTTGTCGACGTTCTTACCGGGTATTTGAGGCCTAGGCCTTGGCCTAGGCTTGAGGCCTACCGGCTCCACTCGGTGTTCGATCGTTTTTTATTGTTTGTTTGTTTTTTTCGCCCCATTACCTTCAATTTCTATCCTCCCCACTTTCCCAACATCCCCCATTCTCCCAACTAATCTCTTTCTTATCTCAAAAAAAAGAATAAAACCCAACAACAACAACAACACGCTGACCTTCTCCCGATTCTGCTTCTTCTTCTTCCTCTTATCTTCCTCTTTTTTTTTTCTACACTTCCATGACCGAATCTGTTGAAAACTCTCTCAAACATTAATATTAACAACAAAAACGATCTTATAATGCTTCATCTTCCTCTCTCACACATGTGGTACTCTTTACTGTTTCATAATGCACTACTCTTCTGCTATTTTAACAGACTGCTCTCAATTCGATTTCTCCTTCATTTCTTGCCTAAAAAATCCAACTATTACAGTGCTTCTTCTCTCCATTCTCTGAATTCGCCTTCATTGCATCCATCAAGAATTGTGTTAAATCGCATCTCTGACCTAAAACTTTTTAAAACCCCAACTTGCTATGAATGTTCGCTTTCCATCAACCATTATTTTTTTTTCCAACTTCAGTGCCAACTCACCCCCTCACCCCTCACTCTCACTCTCAAAGCAACCATCCCATTCTTCTCCCTCCAAGCCTCCCTCTCACCTCTCTCAAAAATTCCCCCCTCAACTTTCTCCCACCTTTCATCCCCCTCACTCATCCTCAAAGTTGCCCCCCTCTCATCCACCAAGCTACCTTCCTCCACTGCCCTCTCACCTCCATCTCGTCACTCCATCTCCTCAAATCCTCAACTTCCTTCTTCCTTGTTTCTTGTCCCCCCTCTTCCCCAGCACCACAGAGCCTTTTCTCCTCCTCATTCGGCTCCCTTCCCAAGCTATTCTGCAATACCCCACACTCTTTCAACAACCCTCCTTACCTCCCCCCCTCGTACCTTGTCCGACCCTCCCCCTCCCCCTCCACCCCCTGCACCCAAAGCCTCCTCCCCTACCCCTTCATTAAAAGTGTGGACCTCAAATATCCGGGGCCTTCGCTCAAACCTTTCAGATCTTTCCATACAGGTCGCCACTGACAAACCAGACATAATCTGCCTAACAGAAACTTTCCTCTCCCAAGACGTGTCTGACTTCCAAGTATCTCTCCCCGGTTACTCCCTCCTCCGGTATGACAGACCTGAGCCTCGTCCTGGTGGAGGTGTTGCTCTCTTCATCAAAGACTATTCCTCACTCTCCATGCACTGCTCTCACTCCCCCACACCCCCAGGAATACCTCTGGCTACGGCTTCCTTCCACTCCAACCTCATGTTTATATGTGTACTGGACCGTCCACCGATCAGTGATGACTCCATCTACACCTCACTATATGAAAACATGGACCATCTTCTATCTTCTCATCCAAGCTCTCTCTTCCTCTTATGTGGTGACTTCAATTGTCATCATGCCAGTTGGCTAGGTGTGGGTACCTCTCTCACCTGTCATGGCACCTCAGCAAAAGCTTTCTGCGACTCATTGGGACTGACTCAATCGGTCAACTTTCTGACCCGGATCTCAACCAATGGTACTCCATCTCTTCTGGATCTGATTTTGACAAATTTCCCTGACAATATCTGCTGCTCTTCCTCCACTCCAATCGGTTCTTCTGACCACATCCTTGTCAAAGTGGACATCTCTCTGGCTGTTATCAGAGAACCACCTCACCACCGTCGAGCCTGGCATTTCACTCAAGCCGACTGGCAGGGTCTTCGAGCAGCCATCAAACTTACAGCTGGTCTCCTATCACTACTTTCTCAAAAATCAACTCATCTTGGGAATTCTTTCAAAGAAACTTGCTCTGCTTCATGCACAGAATTATCCCCTCTCGTTTTCAGTTGTCCTACCCTTCCTCCCGCCCTTGGTTTACTGAAGCTTGTGGCGAGGCAGTTGTCCTGAAACAACTTGCCTTTGCCTCATGGAAAGCAAACCCAACTGAGGGCAATTTCAGTTCCTTCCATAAAGCTCAGAACAAGTGTGTATCTACCCTCAGGAGAGCCAGAAAACAACATCTTTCTCATCTCAAGTCTGAACTCTCAAACCTCTCTCCCTCCTCAAAATCCTGGTGGCGTTTAATCAAATCTGTTTCTGGTGTATGTTCCCCCTCCATCCCCTCCCTTACCTCAAATGGCCGCACTGCTGATACCACACGTGATAAAGCTAAATGTCTAAACTCAGTGTTTGCAGCTAAATCTTCTGTCCTAAACCCATCACTTTCTCTACCCACCTTACCCAGTCGCATCCAACTGTCCCTGGACTCTGTGTCCTTTTCTGCTGACAAGGTGGAGAGCTTGCTTTCAAACCTCGACTCAGATTCTGCAACCGGTCCAGACGGCATCAGCCCACGTGTCCTCAAAGCCTGCTCTTCTGCTCTTGCTCACCCTCTCTCTGTTATATTCATCCTCTCATTTGCCCAAGGTCATCTGCCATCTGCTTGGAAATCTGCTAACATCACTGCCCTGCATAAAAAAGGTGCAAAAACAGATCCCTGTAACAACAGACCAATCAGCCTTCTCCCAATCATCAGCAAGGTTATGGAATCCATCATCGCTTCAGACATGAAATCCTTCCTCTTCTCCAATGGCTTGATTTCCGATCATCAATTTGGTTTCAGACCAGGTCACTCTACTCTGGATATGCTGCTTCTGCTCTCCCATCAATGGATGGAGGTCCTCAATGCCAGACAGGAAATCAGAGCCGTATCCCTGGACATATCACGTGCTTTTGACACACTCTGGCACCCTGCAATGCTCACCAAACTCTCTTCCCATGGTATTCAAGGTCATCTCCACTCATGGCTCGCAGACTTCCTCTCCTGTCACAGTCAACGTGTGGCCCTAAATGGAGTTCTTTCATCCCCTCTTCCTGTGCAGGCTGGAGTTCCTCAAGGTAGCGTTCTGGGTCTTGTTCTTTTTCTGGTTTTCATCAATGATCTCTCCGACTCTCTGAAAAATCCTCTATTTCTCTTTGCCGACGACTCCACCCTCTGCCGTACCATCTGTCATCCCTCAGACCGGCAAGCAGCAGCTTCTTCGCTCACTGCAGATCTGGATAAAATCACAAACTGGTCCAACACATGGAACATGTCTTTCAATCCAGACAAATCTCACACTCTCACTATGTCTCTTCGAAAGGACCATTTGGCAAACACCCCCATCCACTTTCTCAACAATCCTCTGGAAGAAGTCTTTTCTTTCAAGCTTCTGGGTCTCACTATCTGCCATGACTTTTCATGGGAAAGTCACATTTCCAACCTCGCCTCAAAAGCCAGTCCGTCGTGTGACGAATCCTCTGTCGTGCAGAGTCCTTCCTCGGCCCTCTTGAGCTCCTGACCACTTACAAAGCTTTTGTCCGTTGCCTGATGGAGTACTGCTCTCCCCTCTGGGCTGGTGCTCCTGCCTCCCACCTTTCTTGGCTTCACGCTGTCGAAACCAGGGCATTTAGGATCATCGGCATCTCCCGCAATGGAGCTGAGTCTTTGGGCCTCTCAATCAATCACCGCAGGTTGGTCGGTGGTCTTTCTGTCTTCTACCGACTCCTCTCCAGCCTTGCCCCCCCTGCTCTCTCTGCGATTTGTCCCCACCACTTTTCCACAGGGCGCTCAAGGTCCACCAACAACCCCCTTCTGGTAAAACTACCAAAATCACGAATCACTGCTCATCTTCACTCTTTCATTCCTCTTTTTTCCCACCATTGGAATAAACTTTCTCACTCTATTCATTCCCATTCTTCCCTCCAGGCTTTCAAAACAGCTGTTCACCACCACCTCTTATCATCCCTCATCCAAATCCTCGATCTTTTCTAACCCCGATAATCCACCCAAGCCCACTTCTTTCAATTCCCCTGCTTTACTTCCTGAAAGTCCCTGTACTGTAATGTCCATCTTCTCTTCGCCATGTTCCCCGTCCCATCCCCATCCCTCTCCCTTCCACAGTTCACCTAATGTGTCTGTTCCCCACTGTTTTGTCCCTTCCACTCCCGCCCCTCTTGTCTCATGCCCCCTTGCTGTGAGTTGTGTGTTCGCTCTCATACGAGCCTCGACAAGGTATACAAAAAGATCTTAACCAAAATCGAATCGGTTCATCCTTGTCACACACCTAACCTCTCCAACAAGTTTTGTTCGAATCCATCTGAAACTCTTTGAGATATGCTGATAATTATAATTTTTGGTCGGATCCCTCAATGGTGAAGCATCACTTAAAAAAAAAATTGTTCTGGGTGTTGGCAGAGGTGCAGGGTGCAGCGAGTGCAGGCAGTGGTGAGGTGCAGGCAGTGGTGGAGGTGCAGCGGGTGCATGCAGTAGTGGAGGTGCAGCGGGTGCATGCAGTAGTGGAGGTGCAGCGGGTGCAAGCAGTGGTGGAGGTGCAGTGGGTGCAAGCAGTGGTGGAGGCGCGAGAGTGCAGGCAGTGGTGGAGATGCAGTGGGTGCAGGCAGTGGTGGATTCGCAGTGGGTGTGGGGAGTGGTGGATGTGCAGCAGGTGCAGGCAGTGGTGCATGTGCACCAATATAAATTGGTAGACATGAGGTATGGGAGACAGTTTTTGTGGGTGATGAGATGATTAAATATGTAGATTTTTCATTCTGCAGGAAGGATCGTAGACAAAGAATTCTGTGTAGTTTTGAAGGAGCAGGAGTTCGGGACATTGAAGGAAGGGTAAACGATATTGTATCAGGTCACGACAGGAAGAAGTAGGTTGTGGTACACCTCGGCTTGAATGATATAAGGAAAGTTTACTCAGAGGTTTTAATAAATAGATACAGGGTATTGGGGAAGCTGCTGAAAGCAAAGGGTTGTGAGGTCATGTTTTCTGGGATCCTCCCAAGATTAAGAAACAATATAGAAATTATGAGCAGAGCAATAGACGTCGACCAATGGCTGGAAGAATGTTGTACGGATGAAGGTTTTACATTTAAGAAGCAGTGGGAATCATTGAGGGGACAAAGGGAGTGTTTCCGGAATGATGGCTGCATGTTAAATAGAAAGGGGGCAGCAAGGTTTCCAGTGGGAATTAAAGAAGGAAATCAGGCTTTTTTTAGGTCAGTGGAGGGTGTAGTGAGGAAGCTATTAAGGAAGGAATGGATGATGTAATTGTGATGAGTAAGGCCAAGCAGGATAGAATTTCAGGAAGGGAAAAGTTAAATATATTATATACCAATGCCAGAAGTTTAAATAATGAGATGGAAGAGCTTGAAGCCAAAGTAGATAGTGAGGAGTATGATGTAGTTGCAGTGAGTGAGACATGGTTTAAGGAGGAGAGTAACTGGAGGACAGGATTAGAAGGCTACAAGGTGAATCGGTGTGATAGGAAGGAGAGAATATGAGGAGGAGGAGCAATTTCGGTAAAGGGCAGCATTGCATCAAGAGAAAGGGATGACATTAAGGAAGGAATAAATGTTGAGGATTCTGTATGGGTGGAGATTAGAGATTGTAAAAACAGTAAGATACTGGTTGGATGCTTTTATAGGGCTCTGGGTGGGAGGGAAGAGGAGGAAGGAGGAGTACATGAATAATTCAAAAGGGCACGTGGTAAGGGAAGAGTATTGATCATGGGGGATTTTAACTTGCCAGGGATAGATTGGGTCCAGGAACATGGAATGGGCAGAGCAGATGAGGATTTCCTTGTTTTATTCCAGGATTGTTTTTTAACCCAGTTTGTAGATGAGCCCATGAGGTTGAGTGCAGTGTTAGACCTCCTTTTAAGTAACGATCCCAATATGGTGGAGGAGGTGGAGGTCGGGGAGCATTTAGGAGCAAGTGACCATAACATTGAGTGTGCAAAGATTCTGTTAAGGGTTATGGTTCAAGATAGTAGGGTAAGTCTATTTGATTTCAAAAAGGCAAACTTTGAGGGTATGACGAGATAATTTGGTGATGTAGATTGGGAGACTCTACAACAGGACAATCAGCATCAGAGAAATGGGAAACCTTCAAGGACCGAATGTATAGAGTGCAGAGTGAGTACATTCCATTGAGGTGTAAAACTAGAAGTAGAAGGAGACCATGGTGGTTGAGCAGTGGGATAAGGAACGTGACTAAGGAGAAGCAGAAGGCATTTATTAGGTTTAAAATAACAGGATTGGAGTTAGATTTATATCTCTATTGAAGTAAACAGAGGTTGGTGAAGAAAATAACTCGACAAGCCAAAAGTGAGTATGAGAAGAACATGGTACAGAATATTATACATCATAGCAACGCTTTCTTTTACTATATCAGGGGAAAAGAACAGGTTCGGACCAGTGTGGGTCCATTGAGGAATAGCACCGGGAGAGTGGTTAGTGATGAAAGTGAGATGGCAGGCTTATTAAACAGGTATTTTTCTTCAACTTTCACACAAGATCAGTCAGGAGAATTACCAATAGGTGAGAGTATCTATCAAGGTGGTGAGGAAGGGTTTTAATAGAAGATCCAGGTTGGAGTGGAGGAAGTAAAAGAACGGCTTGGTCATCAAGAGTCGATAAGGCTCCGGGTCCAGATAATATGCAACCAAGAATATTGATGGAGGTGGGTGAACAGGAAAGCAAGATGTTTACGGATATTTTCAATAGTTCCCTGGACTCAAGACAGGTACTGGATGATTGGAGAGTAGCAAATGTAACACCGTTATTTAAGAAAGGATCCAGAGAAGAATTGGGAAGTGAAACACCTGTTAGCTTGATTTCAGTTGTGGGGAAGGTGTTCAAGACTTTAATTGAGGACCAGATGAGGAACCATTTCAAAAAATACAAACTAATTAAAGGAAGTCAGCATGGGTTTATCAAAGTTAGTTCCTGTTTAACAAATATTTTAGAGTTCTGTGAAGCAGTGTCTGATTGGGTGGATGAGGGAAAGGCAGTGGATATAGTGTCTCTAGACTTTAAGAAAGCATTTGATAAGGTATCACATTGGAGTTTGTTAGCCAAAGTGAGGGCTTGTGGAGTGGCTGATCAGGTAGCTAATTGGATTGCAAACTGGCTTAGTGATAGGAGGCAAAGAGTGGCTGTGAGTGGGAGTATGTCTTGCTGGGAGGACGGACGTAAGTGGTGGGGTACCTCAGAGATCAGGATTGGACCATTACTATTCATTATTTGCATCAATGACTTGGATAATGGGATGAAAAGTAAGCTTTCTAAATTTGCAGATGACAAAAGCTTGGAGGTGAGGTGGATAGCAGAGGGGGTGGTGATCAGATTAAGGAAAGTATTGATACTTAGGGAAAGAAAGGAAAGTATGGATTGGGCAGAAGATTGGCAGATAGAATTTAACCTGAGCAAGTGTAAAGTGTTTGGGATGGGAAAGAATAAAGAAAATAGAGATTACAGGTTGCAAGAGGTAATTTTGGAGCGTGGCACACAGGAGAAGGATCTGTGGGTGGTAATAGATATGGGAGGTAAGCAGGCAGCATAGTGCCAGGCAGCTTTTGGTAGAGCAAATATGGATTTAGGTTGTATTCGGAGGGGGATTACTTGTATGTCAAAAGAGGTGGTGTTTACATTGTACAGGAATTTAGTGAGGGCCACATCTAGAATATTGTGTGCAGTTTTGGTCACCACAGTTCCGGAAGGACATAGATGCCATAGAAAGGGTTCAGTGCAGGGCTAATAAATTGATTCCGGGCCGAGCTCGACTCGGCAATGAGGAGCGGCTGAAGGAGACAGGGCTTTATACACTAGAAAGGAGGCGGTTACGAGGAGATATGATAGAGATGTTTAAGATAATGAAAGGAATAGATAAAATAAGTGCAGACGAATTATTCAACAGAGTCAACAGTGATTGGACCAGGAGCTACAGCTTGAGGGTTAAGATGAAGAGAGTTAAGACGGTAGCATAGCAGGGGACTTTTACTCAGAGAGTAGTTAATGCATGGAATGGCCTCCCTAGAAAGGTAGTGGCATCAGAAAAAGAAGATAAGTTTAAATTAGAATTAGATAGGAACCTGAAAGTTATGGAGATACAGGGGTATGGGGATGTTGATAAGACCTTTAGGTAGTTTGAGCATTGATCGGTGATTGTGTGCATGTGTATGGAGTCCTGTTGGTGGGGGGTCTTGTCAAGGGGAATTGTGTAGTTGTTGATGTGTGTGTTTTAACCAAGCCCATGCCACTCCCCTGAGGGAAAGAAACGAAAAAAATACCCCCAAAAAACAAACAAATAAACCCAAAAATTTATTTCATTAATTAAAAACATTTTTTTGCATTTTCTTCTTTGGATCTTGTGTGGATGGATTAGTGTAGTGTCCACGCAGGCATGATGGGCTAAATGGCCTCCACCTGTGTTGGATTTCCTTATCTATCCTTGTAGTCTTACAGGTGAAGGATCGTGTGGATCTGCATCAGCGGACAGATATAACACTCAATGAAATAAACAAGCGAGCTATACTATCTGCCGTGGGAAGCAAGAAGTTGATATTCTTGACGTTAACCCTTTGTCAGAGTAAAAGAGGATTCTTTCCCAAAATCTCAGATTCTCATTGCTTCCCACAGCGGTTAGCACACCACAATCAACAATCCACTTCAAACCCCTCACCACCCACTTCACACCCAAAGTCCTCAACCCCCCCCCCCTCCCCCTTCCCACCCAACTATCTGTCCTCTCCTCTCCCTTCCTTCCCATTCTTCAAAACAAGAGGGCATCCTTACATCATTTAATATCATTTATTCATTTCTCAGAGGTTTTACCATATTTGGTAAAACGAATTTAAATTAAATTAAATCCACATTCGATTCCTACCAATCTGCTTTTCATCGCCTCTAACTTGCCACATATGACATCTGTTTATATTTACTTCTCATAATATGTGAATTACATGTCCATGCACATTTTATTACCACAGAGAAAAGCGTTTAAATGTTCATAAAGTCAACAATCCTCTTGATTGTAAGGCAGTTTTCTTTTGGCAGTGTAAATAGACCGCTGCCTCGGATCGCTCCTGAAAAAAAAAACATGCATTTATCTAATTTCCTCTGCATGAGTTGTAATCAAAATCTACCTTTATTTCATGATGGAAGATGGGTGGTTCAGTCTTCAAATAAACAACAAAAGCCTGAGACACTGAATTGGAAAAGACATGGATTTTGTAATACGTGTGTGTGTGTGTGTGTGTGTGTGTGTGTGTGTGTGTGTGTGTGTGTGTGTGTGTGTGTGTGTGTGTGTGTGTGTGTGTGTGTGTGTGTGTGTGTGTGTGTTACTAAAATGAATGCTGGATTGTTCGCAGTAACCAAAATGTTTGTGAAATAGAAGAAATTGGAAATATTGACTGTCAATAAGCTGTCCTACTGGACGATACCATATAAATTAGGTTGTTCAACTACCGTCAGCGAAGTGACGGGTTCAACACGAATAATGTATCCAATGTATAAAGCTCTTTCTCACCATTGACTGACTCTCTGACTGATATTTGTGTGCCGATGCATATTGAAGCCGGTACACCAGAAAAAAAATCACAGAATCGTCGGACAACGTCCGTAAATGAAAATATTGTTCTGGTCTCGGCATCACGGGGAGACCACGAGGGATGGACTGCCTCGGGTTACTCGCCGGACTCACTGGAATCGTAGGCTATCGCACACGAATAACTTTGTGACGTGGCAGGTCACTAATCGACCGTGAGTGCCAACAACTTGACCATGTGACTTAGGGTCTTCCGTCTAAGAAAGCATTTACCGAAGGGTCCTTAACAGGGAACGTGCCCTCAATATGTGCTTGTTAACCAGATTACCTACCGGATCAGGTGCAGCCGAGCGGAACTGCGAAGTATGTACTGGCTATGAAGTGAATATTTGGGGAATAACGTCCCGGCTAAGTTAGGGTGCGAGCCATGCTGGACCAATGAAGGAAAACACGAAAATGAGCTGGGACCATTTCTACAAAGGGCATTTATTTACAACCAAATCGAGGAAAGTTATGTGGCACAGTGAATGGGATTTATTGGTATGTACAGCAGGGAAAGCAAGGCATTTGTGGGGTGTGGCAAAAGACAAGCAAGCTTACAAAAGCAGACACAGACCAGAGTTATCCTGTGTACCTTCTAGAATCTTATTTTATGCTAGGACAAGACCATCACACACAAACCTGAAGAAGATTAAATGTAGCCCAGAGAGAAAGAAAGCAGGTGAGGGTAAATGTCCTCTCAATACCTTGCGTGGACGGCAGACCAACGCAAACCCAGAATGCTTAAGAAGAGGTAGGTGGGAGGAATATTGGTTACGTCTAAAATGTGGGAGTGGGAGGTGTGATGTAGTGCAATGTGGGAGTGCAGCATCATGCAAGAGGAAAATATGAATGCAAGTCGGTACGCTCGCTCCTTCGGTTCGGCTCATGAAAGAAATCAGGCTTCGCCTGCATCGATGCTCTTTTATGCGTCTACAGTAGACAAGGTAGATGGAAAGAAAGATGGAAGAAGAAGATGCATAAGGAGAAAGTAACTATCCTATCTGTGTAAATGTCTGTATCTATTGGTGATCGCTCGCACGGAGCGACCCCACCTCGCGGCAGTAGTATGCCATCCCCCGCCCCCCAATCCCTGATTGGTTACGGGGACTCGCGGCGCCTTTCGCTCTGCACAGACCAGCTCACTGACTGCCTGCTTGTCGATCCCATCCGGCTCCGCGTTCCTTCGGCAGCAGCACTGACAGCCCCGAACACGTAGGTGAGCAGCAGCAGTGACTAGCAAGCAGGGCAAACAGGATAGACTCATACAAGTGAGCAGGCTGACTGGAAGAGCGACTGACCCAAAAAGAGTGTGATCCAAAAGAGCAGAGGGCAAAGAAGAGAGCTTACTGGCTCCGCTCTGCCATTTTTATGAGCCAGGGCGAAGGGAGGAGCCGAGGACCGGAGGTTGATGAGCCGCAGGCAAAATCCGCTTCTCGATTGGGCCACAGCAGCCGTAGCCATGCCACACCAGGCCTCAGAGCTGGAAACTGGCTCAGTCACTCGCCAACCTTGGCACGGATCGGAGCTCTGAGCTTTTCAAGGGACTGCGGTCTTCGGACATGTGCTCTGGCCTTGAACGTGCGCTGCCCTTCATTCTACCATGGAATTATAGCGAAATCCTCCCGCTACCCGGAGGTCCCTTCATAAGCCTCAGTGCACATTCGCGCCTCGCGTTATGCCTTTCTTCAGCTCGACCCACATATCCTCCATGTCCCTTGATGCTTTGGTACAGATTTGGTGACCATGGGGCAGTTGTGATAGTTATTGAGCAGGGCGCTCTTGTCTTTACATTCTTCGTGCGAGTTGGTGGCAATGCGGCATCTGTAATGAGTCGTGACTGCCACGTGGCATCCATGGTGAGGGCTGAGTGCCATTTGGCGCTGGCAGTGAGATGGTGAATAAAAGTCGGGATTTAGCATGGGTTGTTGCGGGGGTATTTTTTCCTAGATGTAGGAAGTGGTTGCAGTGAACATGGTGAGGTTTGGTGAGTGAAGTCTGAGGTGAGGTGGCAGGTGGGAATTGGTGCACACTTTTTAATGGGCTATGGGCATGCAAAACGATGTACCGGTGTGCTGTTGACCGGATGCCCTCACAACACGAACATGCTGGAAATTCTCATAGCGTGTGCTCATTTTTAGTTGTGTGTCATGTGTGCTTGCTTGCATGGTTCATGTAAGGGAAAGGAAAAGGTCTAAGGTTAAAGTGGAGGAAATTAGAGGTATTAAAGACCTAACTACGAGAGTCCCACGCAATGCATCTTCCCCTTTTTAGCCACTAGACATATGTAAGGGACTATCTAAGACATATACTATTGAAATAACTGCCTGGGTTTCGCTGTATGCTGTGTGCCATTGCCTTAGAAACGTGGTTTTGCAGAACCGTAACAATATAAATAAATGAAAAATAAATAAATGAAAAATCAAATGCAAGTGAGCAACCCAAGACAATGGGGAAGCATGATTCATATGCTTACACAATTTGTAAGCAAACCCCGCTAGTATAATAAACAATTAATTCCATATCTAATATATAAAGCTCTTTTTAACAACTGACTGACTCGCTCACTGACTCAATGACTGATATGAATGATCGGTACCTTCCGGGTGACGTAGAAACTTGAAATTTTGCGGTCCGATAGACATGGAAGCCAGCAGCACACCGGGAAAATACATCAAGCGAAAAATATAATGCAGGTGAGAGACCCGAGACAATGGGGAAGCACAGTTCGTATGCTTACACAATTTGTGAGCATACCCCACTAGTCGTGTTATAAGCATACTTGTGTTAACATCTCACTGCACCAATGCACCTTCTCAGTCTTTCGTAAATAACTCGGGACATGCACTTGCTGAAATAAACTAACGTACATCGTTTAAGACACTTGATTGACTGTGATTATAAAATATCCCAGATGTGTTGAAGCAGATCTCCAACAAGACCTGCATCGTTCGTTCTGTTGGTCCTAACTTACGCTTCCAGATCTTCGCTTTATATGAGCGCAAAAGCAGCAACAAAGTTAAATATTCCCCTCCCCCTTGTGTTGAGAGTGATCATATCCTCGTATGAGGTTCAGAGGTTGGGGAGAGGGTGGGGGGAGAGGGTGGGGGAGAGTAAAGATTGGACAGAGTTGGGAGGGGAGGTTGAAGACTTTCGGTGGATGTGGGAGGTTGAGTTGTGGTTGGGGGGTGGAAGTGGTTTAAAGGCTTGGTCGTGGGGGTGGGGGTTGTTGAGGACTTGGGGTAATAATTGATGTCTCAAATAAAAAGTCATTTTGATGGCGTTTTGTGCTCTTTTAAAGAAGTGAACAACGTAACTGTTGCCACACTGCCCAAATAAAAGGACGAGCAATTTGTGGATTAAATTAAGGTTTTTGAACGTAATTTGTTTTAACCCGAGTTTTCAGGCTGATCGATAATTTGACAAGCCGGTAGGCAGCGATGGGTCGCCGAGCATGGAAACTATAAGATATAGAGCAAAATGTATGTCACATAGCGGATAGGGAATCACCTTAAGATTATGCATATCAAATCTCATCCAGTTCCATCTCCTGATAACCTACCAGCTGAGTTTGGTCAAAATCTGCCCACGTTTACTACCAATTATGCTGATGACAAACGAACAAACATCCAAACAAACAGACAGAATTACTGACAATAAGGGTCACCTATTTCAGCAACCCAAAAATACAGAAGAGTCGTTCGTCAAAAAAGTCTGCTGCCATTGTTGTATAAAGCTCGCTCCCACCACAGGGAGTCACTGTTGAACCATAAGAATACTGTGAAATGGCTTCTATAAAAATCTGCTTTAATGCAAGGCTATGTTCGCATTCAGCACAAGGCGTCACTATTCATCCACAAGAATACTGCGAAAAGGTGTACAACAAGCATCTGCAAACATAACATGTAGAGATTAACAAATATATTTTGATTCATCAGAATTTATTATGAGCTTAGAATTCGAAATATTTACATAACATTCGGTTTGGAGAATAGGGAGGATTAATGAGGACAATCAGCGTTGGGTTGAGTTGTGGAAGGATAGCTGAAAGGTATGCACACTCACCCCTGATATGTCTAACCTGCATTAGAATGTCGCCTCAACTATATAAACTGTTCATCTTTTGTGTTTTGCAGGAAGGGCGATACACCAATGTGTGCGCTGATCCTGAGATGGACATGGTTGTCCCGTCGGACAGCATAAGTTGGTGGATGTAATCAAGATCTCAATCCCATGGTGTCCTTCGCTTGGAGTAGGTCATTTATCACCGGCAGCGTGAACAAATTACAAATGTGTGCTCCAATCAACAGGGGATACTGTTTCAATGGCACAATCGCACTTACAGCAAAATAAGTATGCAAAGTCAGAGCTGTGTGCTGCAACAAGAATAAGAAGAAGAAGAAGAAGAAGAAGAAGAAGAAGAAGAAGAAGAAGCTTGCATGCATCCTTCTTGCATGACCATGTATATTAGCTGTAGTGCCAAGATGCATGTTTCTTCTCTGACAATGTATGTTGGCCAAAGGGACGAGGACCATACGGTTTATTGCTTTGACGAGCTTTTCATGGCTTTGCACGACTGCACTTCAAGCTCAACTACCACGCAGTTGGCCTTCATCTTGGCTAGGATGTTCATCTTGGTCAGTTTATGTTTGACCATAAGTTATATAATATAAAAAGGCGTTTCTGAATATTGAGAAGCACGTGCCCAAGGTTGATGCTCAAAATGCTGTGCTTGCGCACTTTCCCTTCGTCGTTGTTGTCTTTTCTTGAGCTTTTAATAACATTGAGCAGAGCTTGCACCTGATGAGTCATACAGATAGAGAAAAGGGACAAGAGAGGCGGTTCTCATGATCTGCAGAAGCAAAGAGAGACTTGTCGGAGAGAGTGCACACTGACCTGAGCTTCTAAGACCAGATCATACATTGCAGCTCGAGGGGACACGTTATGAAGAGGGATTGCTTCCCAGAGCACCCGACGGATGGTGTTTGCTCGTTTTCCTCGCGTGGCACAAATTACCGAACACGATTGATACAGCAGCCATCATAGACTGTGCCGACAGATGGCGACTCACGGAGTGCGTACGATCGTCTTCCCCTTTGCTTGAGGGCGGCTCCTTACACAGCGATGCCTTGCACAGAGCAAAACATTCCGCGTATCGAAGCAGACAGCTAAACGATTGCAATTGCCCTTTCTTTGTGGACAGCAGAGACTATGAACACCATCATTTTCCTGATACACCATCTTCACCTGACACCTATTGCATTGCTATTTATTTACTTGAATGAAATAGGAATTTCCAAACAGTGGGAAAATATGTGTGTGCGTGCGTGCGTACGTGTATGCGTACGTGAGGCGTTCAGTAAGACTTCGTGCATTGCGTTCAGCATAACAGAACCTGAGCACCAAGTAAAACCAACCGGCACTGTCTTTGGCACTGCGTGAATAAGAGATCTTTCCTGCTAATCTTTTTCACTGCCCTTGATCCGAGATTTCAGGACCTTCACACTATTAGAAAGAAGGATGATAAAAATGTATATATCTCCCAACACCTCCTGAGCAACAGTCACTCAGGGCGCCTTGGCCATTCCACAAGCTGATCGACCTGTTGAGGCCAAGGAGCGAGCTCGAGGCAGAGGAATCCTCCATACATTCAGACAAAGCGACAATGCAAACGAAAAGGTCTTCTTGCATTCTCCTCCTTGGAGAAAATCGAGATTTCTCTTTTTAAATGAAGCAATAATGAGGACACCATGTCGCCCATGGTCCAGCAGCAGTTGTCTGTCCAACTGACGTGTTCAAGAAGAGATGAAGCAATTCTCAAATCTCAGCCTCAAACCATTCCCACACCCTTTAGTAATATTGAATCTGTGACTGGAGAATCTGAGCACATGGCAAATGCAGGTTCTAAAATATACCTGAAAATATCATCCTTTCATGAGCTTTTATAGGCCCCACACGAAAAGGTGGTTTCTGCGGTATTTTTCTCAACAAGGGGAGTCCCAACGTTTTCCCCACACCAGTGCGGTATCGGGTCAGCTCAGCTACCTGTGCATAATGTGGTATATCGATTCAGATATATACCGGCATGGCCATTATGATATTGACCGACTGGTAATTATAAATCTGGAAGTGTGGCTCTGGTTTCAAATGTGACTGTAATGCATGGAGTCACTTGCTCATCCATCGTGTCATTTAACCGATCAGATGGAGTGATTTAAGGCAGATTTAAGGTCGAAATACTCCCCCCACCTCCTCTAAGGTTTCTTTGAAGTGTATGGCACAGACAAATATGAGGACATTTATCCGTTTTTAGTATGCGGTGTCCACGGCCAATGGAGAATTTCACACACACACACACACACACACACACACACACACACACACACACACACACACACACACACACACACACACACACACACACACACACACACACACAATTATGCTCTACTCAGTATGCACTCGCAAAAAAACTCAAACCTTGAGGCTTTATAGGTTTGTGATGAAAAATCCCATGGCATTTGCAATTATTCATCTCTGGCCAGTGTGTTATGTGTAACGCCTAATATACGACGCCTGGTGTTTGATTCACCCATTAAGGGCCTTGTCGAGTTGTCGGTACATGCAAGGGCTGGCAGGATAGCCGAGGGGTACGCACACTCACTTCTAAGCTGTCTAGCCTGGGTTTGAATCTCGACCCAGCTATAAACTGTCACTCCTGTGTTTCACAGGCAGGGTGATTCATCAATGTGTGTGCCGTCCCACGGATGGACGTTAAAGTGAGAGTCCTGTCTGCTGGCATTTGTTGGTGGATGGTAAACATCCCATGTTGTCCTTCGTGAACAGTTGGTGAGTGAGCACCTCAACCCTGAACAAATTTTAAAGAGTATTTGCTGCTTCCTTGCTTGACTCTCAGCAGGTAAAAAGGACAAAGCATGGACAAACATCCATAGGTCGGCAACACTTGCGCAGGCTTTGATCACCATAGTAATCTCTTCCTGCATTGAAGTTGCTCTTAATATGGGAACTCTTATCCATTTATTTAATATTTTTTTAACCTGCAGGAGTCACCGCATCAACGGCACAACTGAACCCCCAGCAACATGATGCTGCCCACAGCCATGTACAGCATGTGAAAGAAGAAGAAGAAGAAGGTAAATGCATTTCATGATGGCAAAATAACGATTTTAAACTTATACTTACCCTAATGCTCCTTGTTCTCCCAATTATTATCACAACCTGACCTGCATAACCTCATGTTTATTCCAACGATTGACCATGTTCACCTGTGAGTCTGTTCTCGTTTTCTCCCACCTTTTATTGGCCAGTCTTTAAGCAGATCTCCAACCAGATAACCAAACGTTAATACCATTTCTTAATGGGACAAGCATGGTCCTTGAACCAAGGAAAATTATTTTGCTCAAGGTTGTGTGTGTCATTTCGTGCTGGATCTTTCACCTATTTTCAGTGATGGAGGAGGAGAAAGATAACGAGGTGGTACGATGGCAGCTCCACAGTGAAGATGCCACTGATTGGATTAATGTGCATGCTACTTGGATCTTTCCATCAATGTCTTGCTTTTGCAAAGCCTGTGTTAAAGGAGCAAGAAGCTTTTGTCTGGGACTTTTTGTGTAGGTGTGATTGTCATGGGTCTCGCTTCCAAGCCTTAAAAGCGGCTCGTGGGAGAGGCCGGTGGGTGTACAAGTAAGACGGTGAGGGGGAAACGAAAGATTGGAATTTATTCTAACTTGTTATAGAATCCCTATTGGAACATCTCAGCTCATGGAAGAAGGTGATTACAGAGCAAGTACATCCATCAAATAAAACATCAATGTGACAAAAACCATTCATTCTCAGACTGAGAATCGCTCAGATTTTGCTGTGTCAACATGATTACCGACCCTGATCTAGTTAAAGGCTAAAACGATCTTCACAAGGTAGCCTTGTTCTTTTTTCTTAGCTTTAGTTTCTCATTGTCCAAGTACACTCAATGTGACTTAAAGCTCCTCGAGATGAAGAAATATAAGCTCATCCTTTCAGAGTTGGATCGAGTCCCCAGTTTGTCTCCCGATGAAGTAAATATTTAGTCTTTCTTGTGATCACTATTTCCCTTCTATTCTTGTTATCGCCTTTATCTGTGCGAAGCAGATGTGCTAGAAACATTGGCACAAGCCATGCATGCTACCTTGCATCCTGATGTTCCATTATTTTCCACCACTCTTTTGCCTCCCCCATCTCTCCACCACCACTCCTCCTTCTTTTTCTTTCCCCAACTTCCAACTCCCAATCTTATTCCACTCTTTTCCAATCTCGTTTACAATATAATCTTTACCTCTTCCAGCTATTTCTCTTAAAAACACAATCCAGTTTAAAACTCTCTCTTACTCTCAATGCTTTCTACTTCAATCCTAATGACCCATGCTCCGCTCAAAGTCCCCAATGGTGGCTTTTCCCCAGAATGTTGTCGAACACTTAACAGTATTTCCATAGCCTCCTTACCCATATGGTTCTGCTCTCTTTAGATCTTATCCCTCTTTTCAATACCTGTCTGATGTTTGATTGTCTTCATTCCTTTTATAACACTTTTTTTTTACACCTCTGGTTAAATTTTTGTGTGACCATAGCACACTACCCTCTTTTTTTTTTTTTTGGTCCATTTAATTTCCCTGTGGAGATCTCTGTTTCCAGTGTTTCTATTACCATTGCATTAATCCATTCTGACATCACTGATGGTGTTATCAAAATGAGGCGTTGTCTTTGTCGTCTTTCATACATTCACACAGCCAAAAATACTAACATTGTTCACAGAAACTTTGTGGCAAATGATTTTGAAACACTTCCGGTGGAATTTATGGAGGTTGCTTAACACAGGACTTTCAAAATGGCATATGAATGCTAACGAGGCCTTTTGTGCATGCGCTGTGTGTGCTTTTTTCAGTGACTCACTTCTGCAAGCGTGGACACTTTTAATCTGCCGTTGCTAGCATGAAATATGTAATTCAAATTGTCTTTTAATATTTTCAGTGAAAATAAAATATTCAAATTTTAACATTTTCTGCATTTTTACGAAAGAGTGGCAATTTCATCAAAATTGTTGTGTTCTTGGATGAAAATCGTACTCGTGAAAATTTAGGAAATATTACAGCAGAATGGCACTCAGTGGAGTGCATACCTCTGCCAGGCGAGACAGCTTATGTTTTGTAGCCCAATGATAGGCCAGATCTGCACCTGGACCAAAATCTAATCAGCTTGTTCTTGTCACTACCCAACTCATCCACTAAATTTTGTCAAAACTCATCCACAACTTTTTTTAATATCGTGCTCTATATCATTTTTAGCCCCATCTATCAATGGTGAAGAATCACTTAAAAAATTATCGCATCCGGATCTTCATCAAAATCGAATAAATTCTCACTTGTCACACACCCAACCTGTCCACCAAATTTCGTCCAAATCCATCCATAAAATTTGCTCACAGACAGACAGACAGACAGACAAATAGACAGGGCTGAAACCATCACCTCCATCCACCTGTCAGATAATGAGAAATATCCATGGATGAGAGCTCCCACTCCCACTGCAACTCCCATTACCCCCTCCACCCTCCCCCCCCAAAAAACATAGTATGGTATGGAGTAAAGCTTCTGGGATATGTGGCATGAACTTCTCAAGGCTGGTGGAAATGCTGTACTCGTGTCGTTGAATGCAGTTCTGTGCTCTGCCTGGAACACAGGTATCATCCCAACTCACTGGAAGAGGAGCCTCATTGTCCCTCTCTGGAAAGGGGAGGGTGATCGCCAGGACTGCAACAACGACCGAGGGGTAACGCTGCTTTCAGTACCGGGCAAGGTCTTTGCTCGGATAATTCTTGATAGGGTTCACCACAATCTGCTTGAGCACCAGCATCTAGAGCAGCCAGGCTTACACCAAAGAGGTCAATTATTGACTGTATCCTTATGCTTCAGGTCCTCACTGAATGCAGACGAAAGTTTCGGCAGGGGCTGCTTGCAGCCTATGTTGATCTATGCAAAGTGTTTGATCCGGGAATCGCGATGCCCTCTGGAGGATTCTTGGTATTTGTGGAGTGCCACCAAAACTGAACAATCTGATGTCTGAACTATACTCTGGTACTGAGAGTGCTGTGAGATGTGGTGATACCATCTCTGACTTTTTTTCCAGTTGTTATTGATAGTTCTTTGGCAGTGATATTCATGTCTTTGCTGGCTGCGAGCCAGAGATCAATAGATGGCTGGGTCGTGCCTCGGGAGTCATGGAGTATGGCGCTGCCGGTACCTGTGCGGGAGGATGAAAGTGCGAGTCTTCAGGTCCGTGGTGCTTCCAGTCTTGCTCTATGGATGTTAGATTTGGACTCTGACCAGGGATCTGAGATGGTGACTTAATTCCTTTGTTACCACGTCTCTTCATAGAATCCTTGGCCATTGCTGGTTGGACTTTGTGTCCAATGAGCAGTTGCTGAGAGAGACTCAAATGAGATTTGTTACCTGCATAGTCTGTGAGCATCAGCTGCGGCTGTATGGACATGTGTCTCGTTTTCCTGACACTGATCCTGCTCACCAGATTCTCTCAGTGAGGGAGCCTCGTGAGTGGAGGAGGCCAATGGGCCAACCATGTGCCTCGTGGTTGCAGCACGTTGATCAGCATCTCAAGGAGATGGGGATGGGCCAGGCATCTGCTTGGGGGGATGGCCAGACGAAAGCCCCTGGAGTACTGGCGGAAAGTGGTGCAGTGACGTGCTGCTCCGGTGCATGCTCCCATAACCAAAATATTAGTCGTAAACATCATCATTATTTTTAAAGTTTATTTTAAACTTACCCTGTGCATTCACATCCCTATATATGATCTTTCCATTGCTGTTAAGAAGCACCCAAACCAGATACGGTGTCTCCCTCAAGGAAGTATGTCTGTTCCATCTGGCTCCTGCATTAATATTATCTGGCACAGCTTTGTTTACTTTCATCTCATGAAGATGTCATTTGTTGAAGAGTCGGCAGCCATTGCTCTGTTGGTAATGGCACACGGCATCATCTTTCCAATTGCAGATGTCCATTTATAAAATCACCAGGCCTGCCATGATCACAGGAGACATTCCTGCAAGTTTAAGTCCGTTCACTGGTAGCAATCTTTCGGGAGTTTTGGTGGAGCACGCCCATCAATGCTCCTTCGAACCTCAGCTCACATCATTGGGATTTTGCCATATGGAGAACTGCGAGATCTCAGTTCTTGAGTGAACTTAGAAAGTTATTCAACTCTTTCATTGTGCAGAGGCACGTCCCTTTCTCTCAGGTACTTTCCCAAGTATTTTTGGCTTATGTTAGAAACTTTGTGAGCCATTCTAGGTAACAAACCTTATCTCACATCCATGATGCACAAAAACATGCTCTAATCAACAGTGCTGCTAAGGGGTTAAGCGCATGTGTGCTGAGGATACTGTGGCAGATTTCGTCATTTTGAAAGTCACATATTTTGTAGTTTAGATTTGTTATATGTAGTTGCAGCTTTATTGTGATTCTATTTCACATTTAAATGCACCATGTTGTACAATAAACCCTAATTTTGCCATGGAGGTAACTCACTTGGTTGGTAGCATGATTGCCTCTGAGTTTTTAGTCCTGAGGTTAACTTGATCTGCCATTCTGGTTCTTCATTGCACCGTTGAAGTGCTGAATCTCGAAGCACTCCATTCTCTAGATAAGTCCACTTACGTGGTTGTCCCATTTGGATTTTGGTTTTGCATGTTGACCTATCTCTCGCGAAGAGCAGACCAGTGTGTGCTGGCACCCTGGCCAAATTTCCCTCTTGATGTCAGCTTCATAATTTAAATGACTCTCTTCGATGTGAGTGCTGAGGTGTGGATATGTCATATGCATGATGGGCCAAATGCCCTTTTCCTGTGCCTTGGGTACCTTGCAGTTACAGTTTGGTGTCACTTTACAGCATCTTCCTAATCCAGAAGATTTTCTTTCTTCTATTTTTGTTTTTTTAATTTGACAGTTTGATGAACTATGTATGACGATGTACTTAGGTTTTCATACATATATTTAGCTGGGTTATAATATTTGGAGTTATAACCTCTTTATATGAGTATATTGTTGTGGTTCTGGAAACCGCATGCCTCAATGGCAATGGCACCCATCATACAGTGGTCCCCAGACAGTTATTTCATTAATATACGAACAGTTAGACCTTTCCCTCATGTCTAATGGGTCAAATGTGATGAAGTGCGTTGTGTGGATCTCATGGTTAGGTCTGATTATATCTCTATCTTCCTTCAAACTCTTTTCCTCTTATTCCTGGAATAAATCAAAGCAGGCACTGCACTCAGACGGCCGCTTGTAAAAACTGCAGCCACACTCTACACGATAATAATGCGTCTTCGCGAAAGCAAACGACAAACAACCTTACCCCTGCCGTACAGGACGTATGCGGTGCATTCTTTTCAACCCATTTCTGCATCTAATAATTATATCTATACTTTTTTAAAGCCAAATCTACATCTAATAATTAGATCCAATCCTTTCCTTCAATTCAGGACAGTTCAGGGCCGGCACCGCGCACACCACTGCCTGTGAAGATCACCTTTGGGATAGATAACCGCATGCTAAATGGCAGACCAGCACGCAGCCCCGTGCTAATTCATCATCATACAGTATGGGGCATGAATAGCACACATCTTCATTCAGGTCTGTGCGTTGGTTCACAACGGCATCTTACTGTCGGTCTTCGCTCACCACCACGGCCACGAATGTCTCCTGCGGACGGTAGACATCCTCTTGCACCTCTGCCTCGATACAGCTGCTACCAAGCAGAGGCGGGCTGTATGGCCGGGATCGCTCTGGCCGCATGGTGTATGGATGAAGCAAGGTGATTCATATCGCGGGGTTTGGAGTGAGACGATTCTGCAGCTCGGGCATGCCTTGCCGGTGTAAAGTAAGGCCGCTTCAGACCATGACGGTCGGGTCGAGTGGTGGCCGGGCCCAATGGGAGCGCCCAATTTGAGTGATGACGCATCGCTTCGGGGCAGCGCCCCGCCCTGCACTGCAGGGACTATAAAGAACGGATCACAAAGCCATCCAGAGGGTTGAGTCATGGTCGTCCTCATCTTCCTTGCCTGGCTTTGGATCGGTCTCTGTGTGTGCCTGCTGACCCCTCTTCTTTTTCACACACTCATCACCTTCTCCACCCACCTGCCGGACTCTGCCTGCTGCTGGCACTCCGTCCACTCACTTTCGACTCCGCCTTCTCCACCCACTCGCTGCTGGCTCCACCCAAAGTCCCTCCCTCACGCCTGACGGTCACGCCCCTTCTCTGAATCAGCGCAGATGCTTTGCTGCATCGTAGCCAAGCAGGAGATGATGTGCCAACTATCAAGGGGGGATCATTCAGTGGAGCATCCCCCCAAAACGTACTGGGTGGCGGGGTCAGTCAATCGTGCAAGGTATTACGAGACTGTTAGCCTCATCTCCTCTTCTTTTTGCTCATTATCTCTTCTTCATCGGTGTGTGTGTGTGTGTGTGTGTGTGTGTGTGTGTGTGTGTGTGTGTGTGTGTGTGTGTGTGTGTGTGTGTGTGTGTGTGTGTGTGTGTGTGTGTGTGTGTGTGTATCATGGTGCCTGTCCTCACTTAAGTTAAGATTGCAGAATATATATCAGGATAACCAAATTAGGTAACCAAATTAGACGGAGGACCATAAATCACATGGTTGAGTTATTGGCGTTCACGGTCGGTTAGCGACCCGCCGCGTCACGGAGTTATCCGTGTGCGATGGCCTGCGATTCTAGAGTCTGCTGGGAACCCCAAATAGCTTCCCTCCCTAGTGGTCTTCTCACCCAGACCTCCGGCCACAAAAATATACCAAGTATTATTTTTTATGACCATATCATATGTTTTGGCATTGGGGCAAGCATGGAGGCCAGTGTTCAGTTGTATGACCATATATTTTGGCCTTAGAGTCAAGAAACAATGTTTAATTGTGTGGTCATACATGTTGGAGGCATGTGGTTAATTCTCTGACCATATATTTTGGCCTTAGGGTAAGAGAGCAATGTTTGGTGAATTTTTGAGGCATGTTGTTAATTGTCTGACCATGCATTTTGGCTGGTTTCATACATTGTCATACACCTTTACAATTAATATGCCAATTAAAGTTTATGACCACGTCTTTTTGATGTTAGGACCCTGAGGCCCATGTTTAATTGTTTGATCATCTAATTTTGCCTAAGGGTGAGGAGGCATATGATTAATTGCAAGGTCAAAGTGCATGTATTAGTTTGACCAGCTTTGCATGACTACATACCTTGGTCTTGAGGCTGTAAAATAATGCATGTTTTTAGCTTAGTTGTAATGTTTCTATTTTAACCTTTTTTTTTCAAAAGTCATTTTAAATCATCTAAACATCAGACCAGTTTGTTAGATCATGCATTTTAGACAGAGAGCCAAAGTGAAATGCATTATTTTGTCCAGATTTTTATGGTTTTCGAAACGATCTTCTTTCGTCTTCAGGTTAAAGTGCCTGTGTTCAGCTTTGCTCCGTTTTGATGCGATGCTCGGGTTTGTTTGTGTTTTTATAAGCCTTTTATTCAAATGTAAAAAGCCATTTCTCAATTTATAAACAGCAGTTTCTTGTCCAACCATGCGTTTTTGACATTCGTGCCATCATGCATGAGTATTGCTTTGACAAGCCTCATCACTACATCGTATAACCGTCTACAATGGTCTCCAGGTTTAATGCATATACTTACCTTTGCCATAATGTTTTGACATTTCACCTCCTTCCATGATGAAGATTTTCTCAATGGGGAAATGTATAAACAACTGTTAATGGTAAAATTATCATTTACACCTTTACAATGAGGGATTTTTGTCTTTATCAAGGGGGGATCAAGCTCCCTCTCCCTCCTCCCTGGCAAGATCAAGGATCAAGCTCCCTCTCCCTCCTCTCCCTCCTCTCCCTCCTCTCCCTCCTCTCCCTCCTCTCCCTCCTCTCCCTCCTCTCCCTCCTCTCCCTCCTCTCCCTCTCCGTCTCTGTTTCTCTTCTCTTCTATTCTATTCTCTCCCCCCCCTGCTGGCTGTTGGTGAGTCGAGTGGAGTGTCATGGCGGGTGTGTGGTCTTGGTGAGCTGTGATCTGCCCTGTTTTTTCACATCGTTTTTTTCACCTCTTTTCCTTTGTTTTCTTCTATGCATCGTTATTTGTGCCCCCACCCTCCCTCTTCGTTAGACCTCGCACTTCGGGCTTCCCTGGTGCCATCGTCACCCCACCCCACCCCGCCCATCTGTCCTTGTTATTTCGCGGTTTGCCTTTTGGTTCATCTCGACCTATCCCCTCCCCTCTCCTTTCCCCTGTTTTCTTCTCACATATTTTTTCCCTGAGATGGAGAGAGAAAGAGCCCACAGCTTCTTTGTGGATAGCTTTTAGTTGGTGGCCCATCCCGGCCCTTCAACTGATCGTTTTTTTTTCCTCACTGTAGCTGTGTTTATGTCCTTTGGAAACCTGTCTCAGCTCGTATTTAATTACTGCACGAGAACAATCACCCCTCCTCCCCCTTCCTAAATATTACTTCGTATTCCCGTTATGCGGCATTTGTAGCATTAACACAAAAACATGGTGTCGTCTGTGTTCCGTCCCATGACGTCAGCTTCGAGGATCTCGTTATCACTACAGGAAACACAGTAGGTACCAACAAAGTTCGTGCAGCCTCACGAATGAACAATCGTATGGTTATCTTCGTGTCTGAGACAGAACTGGTTCACGATATTGTATCGACTGGACTATCAACAGACGACGGACATTCCGTGCTCGTCTCCCCTCTCGACACACTGGCCGTCAAGGTCATTATCTCAAATGCTCCTCCTTTCCTGAAGAATCAGACGTTGTTCCTCGAACTATCTCGTTATGGTACTGTGGTTTCTCAAATCACCATGTTACCTTTACGTAGCCAGGACGATCGGACGAAGAATGTGATGTCTTTTAGTAGACAAGCTTATGTGGTACTTCCTCCCTCTAACGCTGAAAGAATCTTGAACATTGCTTTAAAACTCGAAATTGATTTAATCATGATTACCAAGTCTACGTAACCACTGACACCTTGAAATGTTTCGAATGTGGTAATTTCGGACACTTGAAACGATCTTGCCCAAAGGCTACCTCGTCCAACGATGAAACAAACCTTGTCAACAAGGATACGTCTTCTTCCTTACTGTGAAGAAAGGGAATCCGGTGTCCGGTAATAAGGCCCAGTCCTCCCAGTCCGCCCAGTCCTCTCAGTCCTCCCAGTCCGATAGTCCAAACAGCAAAACAAATGTTTGTGATGGTTTCACCATCGTTTCATCAAGAAAGCGCAAAACTTTACCTGATGACCGTTTAACCCAGAAGAAGGCGGCATTTACAAATGAGGAATCTGTCGGTAATGTTCCCGCATTTGTGACTGACGTCACTCGACAAGGCTTACCACCCAGAATGGACCCGGTACCTACGGCCAACAAGTTTAACCTACTTGCCCGTGAGGACATCGACGTCTCCCTTACAGAGACCGCTTTACCTGTTATCGCAGTAAATGAAACTGTTTCACTCGTTAAAAACTCTTCGATTGGAAAGTCCATTGACGGTGATACACAGACCACGAGTGATGAACCTGCTGTCACTTTGGTAAATGTTAACCCTGAGTCCATGTCAGCAGGAAATAGCGAAGTAAATGTTAACCCTGTTACTGCTCCCAGTCCCTCACGTGGTGAAGCTGGAAACGCAAGAAATGTTAAAATGGATGTTTTAGAGGCCCCCCCCCCACAAATTATTATCTACCCGCACACCATTGGAGGTCGATAACACTGTTATGGTCGAGGGAAGCGATATCGCTGTATCCGCTGATGGTGTTTCCGTTTCATCAAAACCCCCGATTATTTCCGTTACTTCACCAGGAGATGTTCCCACAACGGAAGAGCACATAGGCTTCGTAACTTGCACAGATCCGTGTATTGATATGTAGGAGGGTACAAGCTTGTGTGACTCGGAAACTAAAACCGACCCTGACGAATCTGACCTGGAGGAAACAAACAGGAACAATCAGGTGGAAACGGTGGAGAAGCTGACCAGTCAAGGTCCTACCCCCCCCCCCCCGAACAAATAAGACTCTTCTTACAAAATACATACAGGAAACGCAATATAAACCCGACGGAATACTTTCCAGATCTACCGCCCTTCCTTGAGTGTGCTCAGGCTATCGTACGTAAGCTTGACTTATTCGGTTTCCACCAGGCACACTGTCACCGTTTTTACAGCCATTTTTCCCTGCTGTGCAGGGGTTTGGCTTTTTCTTGAGGCAATGTTTTTATGGCTGGATGCCCTTCCTGACGCCAACCCTGGTCACCTCTTACGACACACAGGGATATGGTATCGATCTCCGTAGGCCTGCCAGTGTTGTGCAGATGGGCGTTCCCAACTGGAAAGACCCATTACTTTGGATGAACTTGGCACTGCCCTGCACGGCCTTGCCATTGGGAAAGCACCTGGATTGGATGGACTTGCAACCGAATTTTACAAGAAGTTTTGCACTTATTTGGTTCAGAACTCATTAACACCTTGAACGCAAGCTGCCAGCTTGGAGAGTTACCTCGGAGTTGCTAACGAGCTCTTCTTACCCTCATCCCAAAAAAGGGAGACATGCTGAGTATTGAAAATTGGAATCCTATCTCCCTGTTATGTACGGACTACAAGATATTTTCAAAAGCCATGGCATCGTGACTTACTCCTTATTTATCCTCGTTGTTGAAGGAAGACCAATGTTACTGTGTCCCAAAACGTTCCATCCATGACAACATCTCCCTTGTGAGAGACATCATTGAACTGTGCAAGGAAAACCCTAAAGATTTAGGACTTCTTCTCCTTGATCAAGAGAAAGCCTTTGACCGTGTTCTTGGTGCCTTTCCAAGTACTTGGGTGGTTTGGACTTGGTTCGACCTTCATCTCTTATATTAAAATACTATACAATAATATTTCTAGTGTGCTTAAGATAAACAATGAACTTGTTGCACCTTTGTCTGTTAACAGGGGAATTGGACATGGTTGTCCTCTTTCTGGGTTGCTTTATGCTCTCTCTCCATCGAACCCCCACTGGTTTCTTTGCGCTGTAGACTAACAGGTGTTAGTTTGTCCCAGCTTGAACGGCCCATCAAGGTACTGGCATACACCGATGACGTGTGTGTATTTGTGCAAGATATCAATGACATTAACGTCGTTCATTATTGTTTATTCTTATTCGAAAAGGCTTCTTCAGCCAAAGTAAATTGGAACAAAACGAGCACCCTTTGGCTCGGTCCGTTGTGCTACTTGGCGCCAAGACTTCCTGCTCCACTGTCATGGGCCAACGATGGTGTGAAATACCTTGGAATGTTCTTAGGTAATAATACCACAGTAGCAAATAATTAAGCTGGTCTGCTCGAGTTTGTTGAGGGTAAACTGCAAAAATGGAAAGGTCTGATCACACAACTGTCACTCATATCATGGAAGGGTCTTTGTCATCAACACACTGGTGGCCTTTACCTTATGACACAGGTTCTCCGTGCTGCATCCTCCAGCGGCGTTGCTTCAACAGCTCCAGAAGTGCTTCGTGTCCTTTCTCTGGGACGGAAAACACAGGGTGCGACGTTGGATCCTCAGGTTACCACTGACCAATGGAGGTTAAGGCCTGGTTGACATGAAGAGCTATCTAATTGCCTTTCGACGCTCGGTTGCTCTTCACATGCTATACACGCGACCCTCTCCACCATGGGTCAATGTCGCTCATCACCTTTTGCAACAGGCTGGGAGGCTAGGCTATGACCACTATCTTTTCCTGATGGACCTTTCCAAAATCGACACATCTCCCCTCTCTCGTTTCTATCAGAGCATACTAAGTGTGTCGCAAGCTCTGACAATAACAAGAGCTACATATTCTTTCATGAAACAGATGTTTCTGGAAGAACCTTTGTTCTACAACTCCTTTTTAGGTTATCTCTTCGAGCATGACCGAATAATATGGGTGTCGATGTCCTTCGATCCGTACGTCCGTCCGTTCACAATGAAGTTGAAGTGGGAGATTTGGTCATTAGTGATCCTGATAGAGGTCGATGAAACGTACACGATGGCATGACTTTCAAGGTCACGGAAGGTCAAGGTCACGAAGCCTTTGAAGTTGCGAAAATGACGATTTTCAAATTCTATCTCCTCCGCCATTGGTCAAGCGATCTTAAATTTGATTGTAGCATATGAATCTATGGGACAATATCTAAATTTGGTCAAGCCGGATTTTCGATATTCGCTTTCTTTTTCGTGTCACATGACTTCAAAGTTGGCAAAAAATGTGAAAATGACGATTTTCAAATTCTATCTCCTACATTTCTCAAGCGATCTTAAATTTGATTGTGGCATATGAATGTATGGGACAATATCTAAATTTGGTTGGGAAGGATTTTCGATATTCGCTTTCGTTTTTGCATCACGTGACTTCAAAGTTGGCCAAACCTCCCTCCTGACCCGAGAACACTACACCCTAGTAACAGGAACTCATGCTTGTTTCTCGCAGAGATGACCGTCACTCCCGCACGGGTGTATTTTATTCCATGATATGCCTGCTGATAGGTGTTTTATTCAACGCTTTACTGACAGGGGTGTTAAATCTGTCGCAGATCTTCTCAGCCCAAATGGCAGCTGGATCGGAGCTGATGCATTGGCAAGCCTGGTCGGTGTGCGATCCTCTCGAATTGTGGCACGCATATTATGTAGTGTGATTTGGACATACACACAGCTTGCACCTGCTTGGGAGCACAGGACCAGCAAAGCAATGAACAAAATACACATCGAATACCTTCTCTCTCTACCTTTCCTGAACTCGTTTGTGTTTTTTTTATCTTGCCAGCTCTCTTCCTTGTACCCCTTTTAACGTTGGCTTCAATGGCCTTCCCAAACAAAAAGACCTTTATTTGGGTTGTGTAAAATTTCTTTCACAACGGCAAATAACACAGCAGAGGGTTCGATGGAGAGACCTCTTCCCTTATTCTCCCCCTTATTTTCCTAACTGGAAAGGTTTTTCTCACCCTCCTGTACCACCATGACATGGTGACCTCCAATGGAGACTGGTACACTGGATCCTTCCTTATAATCACTTGTTGCACCGTTTTTCAAATCTGCTTGAAGATCAATGTCCTTTTTGTAAGAAGTCTGAAAACCCTTTTCACATCTATGTTGAATGCCAACGGTTGGCACATTTATTCATCTTACTTCGGAATTGTTTTGTGAGGTTTGGTTTTATTTTTAACACTTGTGTGTTCATCTATGGATTGGATATCCTACACAAAAATTCCAATGCTGTTTTTGCCAATTTCCTGCTTGCTCAGGCAAATATGGCAGTATATAAGTCAAGGAAAAGAAAACTTGATGGTGTTGGAGTAAATGATGAAGATGCTTTGTTTTTGTTCAAAATCTTGTAATAAGTCGTGTTAAATTGGATTTTGCTTTCTTTTCAGTAACTGGAAGATTACCGCAGTTCGAATCAAAATGGTGTATAAAGGAAGTTATTTGTAAAGTCCGAGAGGAATGTTTATCCTTTTGTGAAATGTTTTGTATATAATCCACCTGATTCACCCTTTCCTTTCTTCAGAAATTGTTTCTTGGTTTTCTATTTTTATTTCTTTCTCTGAAATGAAAATGTGACTCCCATTTGGGGGCTTTTTATTCACGAGTCAGTAAGTGACCACTATATTAATTATGGGTGTGTGCCTGTCTGTCTGTCTGTCTGTCTGTCTGTCTGTCCCGAGCATAGCTCTGTGGGATTTGATCTGATCTTGATAAAATAAGGGTGCGAGGTTTGTATCATGATCTAGTTGTGTTTTCCGGAGAATGGGCTGGCTGCGCCCATTATGGGCGGAGCCACGCCCAAAAATCATGTGTTTTTATGGGGTAGCCACATTCAAGTTACATCTTCTCTGAGGGGGGTTGTCGAATCTGGCAGGGATTTTGGTATTTGGTTAGCCCAATGGCACCTGCATAGCCCCACGGAGCTCGATTTTTCATTTTCATCCCAACGTCAAGGTCACAAACTTAGAAAATGTCAAAAAAAAATCAATAAATTGGGCATCGAGCTCCTAGGGTTTTCAACTGTTTCGAATGAAAGTTGGTATGCAAGGAGTGCTCTTCGAGTACTACAACTTTCATCATTTACGTTTTTCCCGATTCCCGCCAGTTTGCCCGTGGCGTCCCCTCGAAGGTCAAAAAAATAAAAAAGGCGAACCGTGTACATTGCTCGTGAACCATCGCAGTCTCCAGACTTGTCATTTCTATTTTTATAATAAAAAGATACAAAAGTCAAGTCAGTCTCTTTCTTTTCTCTTTCTCTTTCTCTTTCTCTTTCTCTTTCTCTTTCTCTTTCTCTTTCTCTTTCTCTTTCTCTTTCTCTTTCTCTTTCTCTTTCTCTTTCTCTTTCTCTTTCTCTCTCCCCTCCCACTTTACACAGCTGTTGTTCGCTTGGCACGCACGTGGAATTGCAGGATGCTGTTGCTCAGTCTCTGGCGGTACATGTGAAGCCTGTGTTGCTTCTCCTTCTCTCTTTTCTTTTCATCTCACGTTTTGTTTTTCGTTTTTCTTTACCCCTTTCTCCTTGGTTTTTCTTATCTCTTTGAGAGAGAGAGAGAGAGAGAGAGAGAGAGAGAGAGAGAGAGAGAGAGAGAGAGAGAGAGAGAGAGAGAGAGAGAGAGAGAGAGAGAGAGAGAGAGAGAGAGAGAGAGAGAGAGAGAGAGAGAGAAGCGTGTTTTGGGGATAACCACTTAAGGTGGTGGTTAACCACTTAAGGTGGTGGTTACTGGTGGGTTTCCCATCGAGTTATTATTTAGGTTTTTTTCCTCTTCTTTCTGCTCTTTATTTGGGCTTATAACCATTACACTTTTCTTTGTTTTTCTCTTTATTAGTAAAATGGCCAGTAAAGATTGTCGAGGTTCTGCTGCTCACAACACCGACGAGGTGTAAACAGACAAGCACAGCATGTGCTTGCTGCCGCCGGAATGCGTTTCACTGAAGGAAGCTCTCCTCACAATTAGCGAACTGATCGCTTGGGAGAACATTCGGGTGGCATCTCAAATGAACCACAAGATCGTTATTTTTGTCTCAAAAGTCCAACTCACATACGTTGTTGTGCAGAATGGACTCATTCTGGGTGATGACCGGTATGTTCCCTTTTCATCGTGGGACACTTCTGGCATCAAAGATTTTGTTGTCCAACGTTTTACCGACGCTGTCTTAAGGCCCGGTCACACCTTGACGTTTTAGCCAACGTATGCCGATTTTTTGAATTTTTTTTCTAAAACGCTGGCACACGTTCAATACGTTATGGGTAAGTTTTGATAACATTGAGAGCACGCTGAAAAACACTGCCATACGTCGTTGTACGTTGGCTTTAAACGTTGTACTTTTTGGTTGTCCTCAAATTTTTTCATGCTTGAAATTTCACGACGTATGCCGGCGTATGACTCACACGTTCCGCTACGCTGGCCACAAGTTGTATGCACGGTCTGCGATCGTTGACAGACGTCAACACATGCTACTTGTAAGTTAATCATAAGTTGAGACACGCCGAGGTAATGTTTAGCGTACCCGAAACTTATTTCTAACCTATGATTAACGTGTTGTTGGCACGTTACGCGATCGTTGCCACACGTCGACAGACGTTACTTTTAAGTTACTCATAGGCTGAAAGACGTCGGTATAATGGATCGCCCTTGCGTCAGCGTCCACGGCCATGGCCAGGACACTTATTTGCAGCATTCTTCAAACTTTTCTTCGGCATGACGAGGATGTTCACACTTCGATGTCTAGCTTGGCTATGATTCCAATTGTCCATCGGCAGCGTCTATTTAAAATAGTCGAGTTTGAGCGTTTTAACACGTTCAGAAAAATGCTTCAAATTTCCAAACCCCAGCGTCAAAAAACAAAGGCGAGTGACAGCAATTTAAATCGTTCATTGTAAACAATGAAAATAGCTGAGTGGTACCGTTTAAAAATCGTTGAGTGTAAAAAAAAAAATCCAATTGTTGAGCGCAAGCGTCTACTTTCAATAGTGGGGTTTGAGCGATTTAGCACGTTCAATAGAAACGATTAAAATTTCCAAACCCCAGCGTCAAAAAACAAAGGCGAGTGACAGCAATTTAAATCGTTCATTGTAAACAATGAAAATAGCTGAGTGGTACCGTTTAAAAGTCGTTGAGTGTTAAAAAAAATCCAATTGTTGAGCGCAAGCGTCTACTTTCAATAGTGGAGATGCAGCCATTTAAATCGTTGAGTGGCAGCCTATGAATAGCAAACCCCACATCACCGGCAAAGATAAACTGACGCACGATATGGATTAGTTAGGCTATCGTTGGGCATAGTTTGTGAACGCCAGCTTCACGATAATTATTCGTTGGAATATCGTATCTATAAGTAATCAAAGCGCTCTATGCACATTATTAGTTCATTGTGCATTTGTCCAACCCGTTATGAATAGACCTAAATCGTAAAAACAAGCTATAGCCCATTGTTGAAAAAGCCCCATAAAAAATTAGCCGCGAAGAACTTCGAACAATGGTGAAAAGATGTCTCCTACCCATGGACACGCGGACGCAAGGACGATCCATCATAACCCACACCCTCCCCCTCACACTCACCGACTACTGCCAACATGAACATACTAATACTAATACTGATACTGATACTGTTACTGCTGACATGGACATCGACTCAAAAAGGACTCGAAAACACTGTTGGGTTCCCCTTTTATGAGCAGCATTTTTATATACCAATTCCCAAAACCGCTGGGAACACGTCTTTATATGGCAGTTGTAAGCTAGAAACAAGTTAATTTTTTTTTTTTGTCGACCGGAAGACGTCGTTGGAACACGTCTACATACGTCGATGTGTGTTGGGACTACGTAAAGAATAGGTTCAAAGCACGTCAAACATAAGTTAGAAATAAGTTTCGCGTAAAAAAGACATTTCCGCGACGTGTTTCGACTTATGAGTAGCTTATAAGTAGCCTTTGTGGACGTGTGTAAGCGTCCACATATCGTGTGTAAAACTTATCCCCATCGCATGCGGAACGTGTGTCATACGCCGAGTACGGCGTAAAATTTTGAACATGTTTAAAATTTCTTGACGTACTCTACTTACTACGACGTATGATAGCGTACTTTAGCGTTCTACTCACGTATACCAAACTTACTCATACCGTATTTGACGTGCCCCAACGTTTTAGACACATTTTTCTTAGGTCGGCATACGCTGGCAAGATCGCCAAGGTGTGACCGCGATGTTGACACTTCCATTTCTACGGCAGTTATGATTCGAATTGTTGTGCGTCAGCCTTTTAATAGGCTACGTCACGACATCGTCGGCGATGCGTGCAACGCGCTATGCCTGAGTTAGACTATCGTTGGGCATAGGTTGTGTAGGCCGACAACAGGTTCAGCATTCGTTGGTATAAGTTATCTATAACACAACGAAACGTTCTGTGTCCGTTACCAATGCGTTATACATAAGACCAAGTCGCTATGAATACGTCCGAATCTTTAAAAAAAAACATCAAAAGTTCAACGTAAGCCAGCGTTTTAGATACATTTTAATACGTTGCCATCGCTGGCTAAAACGTCAAGGTGTGACCGGGCCTTAAGGAATCAATTCTTCAACAACTCGGTCAGTACGGTACTGTGGTGTCGAGAATTATTAAATATTCCATCCGCACCATGGATGTAAAGCTTAAACACATCGAAACGTTTAGACGGGTTTGCTATGCTGTTTTAAAAGATGGTGTGATGCAGTTAAACGTCTCTCTCGTGTTTAAAACAGCAAAACATGAGCATAGGATTTTTGCGGCAACAGAGAGGCTAATGTGCTACGAGTGTGGAGCTTACGTCCACACAAGGCAATATTGTCCTAATGTGAGGAAAACATATGCTACGGTATCCAGAGCAGGCCCTCCTGTGAACGTTACAGAGAACGTTGAAAACGAGTCACGTGTAGAGCAAGAGTCTGTGCCGGAACACCCGGGTTCAGTTAAGAATGGTGCTGATGAAGTTCACAGGCACAGTACAAACAATGAGATAACAAGTAGGACGGTTAATCGTGTCAACGATGAGTCAGCCGATGTACCTGTGGGCTGTGTAAACGACACAGAAGAGGAGTCACAGCCTGCAGAGGAAATGATTGTGGACATAGGTTTGCGGAAGCCTTTGAAAATGTCCCTTTTAAATACTGAAAAGAAGGATAAGGGCAGCAAGGTGTTAGTGGTACAAGCAGAAAATAGTCCAAATGATATTGATAGTGAGCAAAGTGGTGAGAGAAGGGCTGAGATTATGCCACCTGCTCACGATAAAAGCAAAGGGATTTCTGAAAGCAGAGATCAAACCTGCAAAAGCAAATTAATCACTGTTGGTGATATTAATGGTGATGTCTCCACCCTCCTGCTTGAGTAGAATGAGGATGAGGAGTTGAAAGTAGACGATGATCAAGCAGGTAGGACAGAAGCAAAGATTGCTGCTGAAGTACAATCAACTGACCACGATGAACCAGATGTAATGGCTGATGACCTTCCTTCTACTTAGCGAGAAACTTTGGATGCATCTCAAGAGGAAGATGAGCACTCTGAAGTGGCTAAAGAAAACATTGTTTGGTTTCTGAAGGAAACCTTTAGACAACACAATGTGTGAATCAAAGATCGTTTCCCCAATATTCTAGCCTTCATTTCAGCTGCAAGGGAAGGACCTTAAGGAACCTGAATTTCAGTGCTTAAGGAAAGCTGTTACAAAGGCAAACAAGGAACTAAATGAGGAAAGTGACTTCATTCCAAAAAATAATCAATAATAGAATTGAACATTATATCTCTGAATACAAATGGAGGTCGTTCCACCTTACAGAAAGTACAAACCCTTCAAGCAATCGAGAAAGCAAAAGCTGACATGATTTTATTACAAGAAACCCATGCTATGAATACTCAGGTAGCTGATTGGGCGAAACTATTCAAGGGGCGGTTGTGGTTACGTGGGTTTCCTAGACCTTGAGCCGGCGTTGCCATCTGCCTAAGTCACAGGTTGTGTGCTCACCAGGTTTCCTTCAAAGAAATCTATAAAGGGCATTTGATATCAGTAGAGTTTATTCACAATACTCAAAATATTGTTATCCTAAATGTATACGCACCAAGTGATCCCATGGAGAGGAAAATCTTCTTTTCCACATTACGGGACGAAGTAAAAACTTTGGATACAACTGCTTTTATTTGTATTGCGGGAGATTTTAACTGTGCAATTTGTCATTTAATTGATAGGAATGGCCATGAACCGCATGCTGCCTCCACAAAAGTGTAAGAAGACACCATAAAATATTACTGGTTTAAGGATGTGTGGAGGTCACAACATCCACTTTTGCACTGTTACACATGGTGCAGATGTAATGATGGCATTATGTCAATGGCAAGACTTGACAGGTTTTACGTAAATAAGCTAATGTTAAATGTTGTGTCTTCGACTCAAATTGGGCCGACTGGGGTTTACTGACCATAGCTTAATCTCAATGTCTTTAAAATCACCCTTTCCACCCTGTGGCAGTACTTATTGGTCTCTCAATACTCGTCTCTTACAAGACAAGGGTTTTAATGATGCCTTTCGAGTCGTGTGGGAGAAAATCCGGTCCTCTCGATCTGATCTTGATAGTCTCCGGTTGTGGTGGGATATTGCAAAAACCCAAATAAAAACTTTTTGCCAACAATACAGTTTATATTGCACCAAAAGGCGGTCAATATCAATTGACCGGTTAAAATAGGAAATAGTATTCCAAGAACAGAACAATGATGAGGATGGGAAAGACACACGTGACCAATTAATATGGGCTAAGAAAGCATTGCTGGAGGAGATGGTACGGCAACAAGCAAGAGGTAACTTGGTAAGAATGCGAATGAGCTATTTAACATTGGATATGCCAAACAAAGACTTCCTAAAATTAGAGACCTCTTTTAAAAGGTCACAACAAATTCATAGTTTACTCACTCCCAATGGGTCCCGAGTAACCTCTCAGCAGGCGATCAGGCGTACACTGAGGGATTTCTATTCTAACTTGTATTCTCCTCAGAACATGGACAATGAGGTGATGCAAGAATTAATTGCTGGGCTCCTGAATGTCAAGGAGGATGAGCAACGCGTGCTTGACTTCCCAATTTCGGCAAATGAACTTGAAGCAGCTGTGAGAAGCCTGAAAGATGGAAAAGCCTCTGGAATGGATTGCTTGCCAGGGGAATTCTATAAGACTTTTTGGAACATTTGTGGGACCTGAGTTACTTGACGTTCTTGATGAAAGCATACGTGATGGAGAACTACCGGTGTCCTGCAGAAGAGTGGTTGTATGTTTACTGCCAAAATCTGGGAACCCTCAACTGGTGGAGAACAGGCAACCGGTATCTTTACTGTGTGCTAATTATAAAATTCTCTCTAAAGTACTTGCAAATTGCATGAAAACTGTTATCAGTTCTGTTATACATCCAGACCAAACTTATTATGTACCTGGAAGATCTATCCATGACAATATATTTTTGGTAAGAGATATTATTTCATGCAATAAGCAACTGGGTGATGATTTTGGATTACTGTTTCTTGATCAAGCTAAGGCCTTTGTTCGTGTTGATCACAAATACCTTTTTACTGTTTTGAAGGGAGTGGGATTTGGTGAAACTTTCATCTCTTGTGTAAAACTCCTAGATACCAATACTCATTGTATGTTGAAAGTTCATAATAGCTTATGCTCTCCCTTTCCGTTTCAACGGGGAATCTGGCAAGGTTGTCCTTTTTGTGGTCTTTTATATATAATTACCCTTGAGCCACTCCTGCTATCAATTAGATAGCAAATACCTCGGGGAATGAGAAGTATAGAAGAAGCAAGATTTGTGCAGACGGCATATGCTGATGATGTCTGCATTTTAATTAAAAGTACAAACGATGTCTCTGCTTTACAGCGTTGCCTGAGAAATTTATCTGTGGCCTCCTCTGGTGTGATAAATTGGAATAAAAGTACAGCATTATGGTGCGGAAAACGTGACCTCTCTTTTGCATTACCACCATCACTCCCACAGAACTTGGTCTGGAGAACGGACGGAGTTAAATATCTTGGAGTGTACCTTGGCAATCATGAGATGGAGATGAAAATTGGGAAGAAGTTTTGGAACAAATTAAGTTCACACTGAAAATGTGGGAAGGACTGTTGAAGTCCCTTTTATATAAGGTCGTACTCTTGTCATCAATAATTTGATTGCAACAAAATTGTGGAACAGAATCACTGTTCTGCAGCCATCAAATCAACTAATTATGGCTATTCAGCGAATGCTGGAAAATTTATTTTGGAGTGGATACCATTGGCTACAACCTGAGATACTGTACTATCTCCAGAAGGAAGGTGGCCAAGGTGTTATCAACATCTTTGGTCGGATTGTGGCCTTTCGATTGCAATCTCTGCAGAAACTGCTGTTCACTGAACAGCTAACCTGGTGAACATTTGCATTTTTTTCTCCTGCAACAAGCTGGTAAACTGAGATATGATCGGCATCTATTTTTGATGGATCTCGAGCACATAAACTTTGTTTCTCTTGCTAAGTTCTATCATAGTTTACTGGATATTTAGAAAAAGTTTGATGTCCAGCAGCTGCTTGAGGCATATAATTGCAGAATGTTCCTTCAAGAACCCCTTTTTTTCAATAATTTTTTCCCTGGTATTCCTCACAGTCATGCCATGATTCAAAAATTTATCCAAGAAGGAATCAATAAGGTATGTGACTTGAGAGACGTATCTGAGGTTAAGTGAAAACCTGTTGGTGTGGTAGCATCTGCAGTTGGTTCTAGATCTGTCCAACTTGTGGGCCAAGTGGTGTGTGTAGTTATCCGGAAGTTTAAACATTTAAATATTGGCTGGGAAGGTGCTGGTGTCATTGAGGATTTCCGGTTAAGCTTTCCCGAGATCAAAGTACTCCTTTCTTCTTCTTTTCAGTCGGCGATTGAAGATACCCACCCACCCCTCCCCTTTTCATGTTGTAACTAAGACTGGAATTTGTGATATTCTTCGACAAAAGGGAAACGTATCCCATTCTGAAAGAACACGAATAGCATTGTGGTCAGGGCGGTTAGGGCCAGGTTCTCCCTGTACACCACTTTGGCTTCATATGTATACCTTACCCATCCATACATAATGTATTAGCGGACATACAGTGGAGGTTTGCACACTGGACCCTCCCCTCCAACACATTTGTTCACCATAATAATAATTCGCTGACAGAAATATGTCCTTTCTGTGATCAGGAGGGGGACTTGTTTCATGCTTATGTGAAGTGTTCTCGATTAACTTCTTTTAATTCTACTTCATCATCTTTTTCACCAATTATCCTTTTCCTTTAGTTTGCGCATGTTTATTTTTGGTGTACCCTTTAAACCTATATGTAGAGATGTGGGAGTTCTTTTAAATTTTCTGGGTGCTGTTGCAAAATATGCAATCTACAAATCTAGGAAGATTAAAATCGACAATGGTCACGGATCAGATGTTATCTCTATTTTTAAAGTCTTTGTCTCAACACGACTTAGGTTGGAATTTGATTTCTTTTTGAGCAATCAAAATGTGAAACTTTTTGAGAGAAAATGGTGCATCGTAAATTATGTTTTGTGTTTTGTGAAGAATTCAGAACTTTTATTTACTTTATAATTTTCTTTAAACTGTGAGTTTTTTTTCTGTTGAATTCTGTATTATTGTAAATATGTATTATACTGTGTGTGCCTGAATGTAATAAATGAGGTTTCAAATTCTCTCTCTCTCTCTTTCTCTTTCTCTTTCTCTTTCTCTCTCTCTCTCTCACTTTCTCTCTTTTTTAGATCATCTCTTCGAGCATGACCTAATAATATTGGTGTTGAGAGGAGAGGTGACGATCCGTCCGTCCGTTCACAATGAAGTTGAAGCGGGAGATCTGGTCATTAGTGATCCTGATAGAGGTCGATGAGACGTACACGATGGTATGACTTTCAAGGTCACCGAAGGTCAAGGTCACAAGGTCTTTGAAGTTGCGAAAATGACGATTTTCAAATTCTATCTCCTCCGCCATTTCTCAAGCGATCTTGAATTTGATTATGGCATATGAATCTATGGGACAATATCTAAATTTTGTCGAGCCCGATTTTCGATATTCACTTTCGTTTTCGTGTCATGTGACTTCAAAGTTGGCAAAAAATGCGAAAATGACGATTTTCAAAATCTATCTCCTCCTACATTTCTCAAGCAATCTTGAATTTGATTATGGCATATGAATCTATGCGACAATATCTAAATTTTATCATGCCGGATTTTCGATATTCGCTTTCGTTTTCGTGTCACGTGACTTCAAAGTTGGCAAAAAAAATGCGAAAATGACGATTTTCATGCGAAAATGACTTTTCAAAATCTATCTCGTCCTAGATTTCTCAAGCAATCTTGAATTTGATTGTGTCATATGAATCTATGGGACAATATCTAAATTTTGTCAGGCCGGATTTTCGATATCCACTTTCGTTTTCGTGTCACGTGACTTCAAAGTTGGCAAAACATGCGAAAATGACGATTTTCAAAATATGTGTCCTCCTACATTTCTCAAGCAATCTTGAATTTGATTGTGGCATATGAATCTATGGGAAAATATCTAAATTTGGTCAGGACGGATTTTCGAATTTCGCTTTCGTTTTCACGTCACGTGACTTCAAAGTTTGCAAAAACTGCCCTACCTTCAGGAGGCTATATATTTTTTCGCAGAGATGACCGTCACTCCCGCATGGGTGTATTTTTTCTTTTTTCTCTCTTTCTTTCTTTCTCTCTCCTTCCTTCTTTCTCTCCTTCTTTCTCTCCTTTCTCTCTTTCTTTCTCCCCCCCCCCTTCCCCTTCCCATCCTTCTGAGTGGTTAATCGACTCATTTTGCTGATGACATCCAAGGGTTAGAAAATGTATTTATCTTTCCTGCAATTTTAGCCTGTGCCTGCAAAGGAAAAAGCAGGGTTAAGCAATTCGTTAATTTTCTCTGTCTGTATACAGACGTCAGTCTGTGATCAAATAACTACTTAATTTCAATTTAATTTTATATTTTGAATACTATGGAATACAAACTGGAACAGAAACCTTCAGTTTAGAAGTGCTTTGGCTCTGAATTTCGCAAATTGTATGGAATCTCGTCCCAAGCCTGCTTGCGCAAAGAGGAGTGGGATAATAATATTTTACTGTGTGGCAGTCAAACAAAATTGAAAATCATTCCAAACAGATAACGTAATGTTTTCAGGGACATCATAAAGGACACAAACAACAGGCAGGAAAAACGAATTTAATGTGTTAAATAAGGGGGTGTAAAAGGCACTGCATAAACAGTGGTAAACTTCGGAAAGGAGGTTTTTTTCAACAACTTTTAAAACCTTTATTTTGTTTCAATGTAACTACATACTTGAACACTCAAATTGACTTTTTGGCACTTTTACAAACCTTCCGTTTAGCAGTACAGTAAACCCTCCAATATCATGGGTTTCTACAAATCATGGGCAACCTGTTGTGTTTCGATTCCATGATCACGGGATTTAATTCGACCAATCGTGGTAATTGAGCTGAGATGGGTCATCGTTTGCGTCCTGTGTGTGAACAATTACATCCCATTATGAACCTTGTGTTTCTCATGGACCGTTTTTAATGAGCTCAACTATGAAGCGATGGACAAAGTTAGTTGTACCAAAAGGCAGAGAAAGGTTATGTCATTGGGCGAAAAGATCGAGTTGTTAGGTTGGCTCGAGGATAAAATGTGGCATCTGCATGGGCCGCCATTACGAGGTCAATGATTGTCGGTAGAACCCTCCCCGTTGTACTCTTCCTCATTTGCAAATCTTCATTTTCCTTCAAACCTTCAATATCCTTCAAACTTAATTCCCAAACGTTCATTTTCCAACTCTGTATTCAAACCTTATTGCCAAACACTGAATTTCTGATACCCAGATTCAACCCCTGCTGGCAAACACATTTTCACGTGCACCTCATGAAACAATTTGAGGTGCAGGGATTTATAATGGAACAGGTTTTTAACACCTATGAGATGGTATTATTCTGAAAGATTATGTCATCTCGTACCTTGGTCCCCAAGCAGGGAAGATCATGATTCAAGGTAAGGCGATTTAAGGATTGTGTTTCCCTTCTCCATTGTGGGTTGTGGAAATGCTGCAGAGACCTTCGTTGTAAAGCTAATGCTACTTTTCCATTTGCTGAATCGCCTTCCCCACTCACCCTTTTCCCACTCACCCTTTCCTTGCTCACCCTTTCCCAGCTCACCCTTTCCGAGCTCATCCTTTCCCCACTCACCCTTTTTCAGCTCACCCTTTCCCCGCTCAACCTTTCCCAGCTCACCCTTTCCCCACTCACCCTTTCCCAGCTCACCCTTTCCGAGCTCATCCTTTCCGCACTCACTCTTTCTCAGCTCACGCTTTCCTAGCTCACCCTTTCCCAGCTCACCCTTTCCCAGCTCACCCTTTCCCCACTCACCCTTTTCCCACTCACCCTTTCCCAGCTCACCTCTTTCCCCACTCACCCTTTCCCAGCTCACCCTTTCCCAACTAACCCTCCCTCCTCTAACACCATCATCCTGAGATAAGTCTTGTGTTTTCTATTTCCGGCAGAGTACAGTGCGAGTACCTAATGTTTACCATCACCCACCTCGCTGTGTTGTAATGAATTTGATAAGCTAAAACTTGTGTTTTTGTTTAATTTACGCCATATTTATTGTATTTACATGTTTGTTTCAATGTTGACAAGCCTTATATACATATTTATGTGCTTATTTCAATAGTAAGGTGTTTATTTATGGCTACCGTCGACCTTCCTTGATATTTTCTCGAAGTCCAAGAACCGAACCCCCACCCCCACCCCCTTCCCATTAGCCCTTGGTTTCCACGATCATGGTATCAACTATCGCGGTATTTTCCAGGAAACGAACTCCCACGATATTGGAGGGTTTCCTGGACTTGAAAAAATATTTATGCAGTTTCATGTACTGAGGACAGGGTAAACACCCTGTCACACCTTGACGATTTAGCCAACGTATGCCTGACGTATGCAAAATTGGGCTAAAATGCCAGCACACATCGAATACGTTATGGGTAAGTTTGTATACATTAAGAGCACGCTGAAAAAACACTGCCATACATCGTAGTACGCTGGCTTTCATCGTTGTACTTTGCGGTTGTCCTCAAATTTTAGCATGCTTGAAATTTTACGACGTATGACTCTCACATTCCGCTACACTGGCCATAAGTTGTAGGCATGTTCTGCGATCGTTGACACACGTCGACACACATTACTTGTAAGTTACTCATAAGTTGAAACACGTCGAGGTAATGATTAGCGTACCCGAAACTTATTTATAACCTATGAGTAACGTGTTGTAGGCACGTTACACGATCGTTGCACACACGTCGAGGCACGTTATGCGATCGTTGACACACGTCGAGACACGTTACTTGCAAGTTACTCATCAGTCAAAACACGTCGAGGTAATGCTTAGCGTACCCAAAACTTATTTCTAACCTATGAGTAATGTGCTTTGAACCTATGTGTAACGTACCTCCAACGCATATTGACGCATGTAGACGTATTTGATTGACGTCTTCTGGACGACCACATTACTTACTGAACGTGTTTCTACTTTACAGCTACCGTATAATGGCGTATTGGCAGCGTTTAAAAAAAACAAAAAAAACAACAATAACTTCCGATATTTCATCATGTGCCGTTACGTCACGTCCAATTGCCTCTTCAGTTTGCTCATGTCTTATTCTTAGTTCCACCTCTGTGGATATATTCTGTTTGAAGATATTGTCACGTCCAAGTCGAAACTTAAAAGCAAATGTCCGAAATATATTTTAAAATTCGTGAAGCACTAAAAAAAAACACATAAAGAAAATAAACAACAACAACAACAACTTCAGATATTTCATCACGTGCTTCACGGAGCCAAGGAGAAAAAAAGAAAATGTGCCTTGATGGAGAAAATAAGTTTCGGGTATGCTAAACATTACCTCGACGTGTTTCGACTTATGAGTAACTTACAAGGAACTTGTGTCAATGTGTGCCAACGATCGCATATCGTGCCAACAACTTATTCCCAGCGTAGCGGAACGTGTGAGCCATACGGCGAGTACGTCGTAAAATTTTCAGCATGCTTGAAATTTCACGACGTACTAAACGTACCACGAAATATGACAGCGTACTTCATCGTTTTTCAGCATGCTTGAAATTTCACGACGTACTAAACGTACCACGAAATATGACAGCGTACTTCATCGTTTTTCAGCATGTTCTTAACGTACACACAACTTACCCATACCGCATTCGACGTGTGCCAGCGTTTTAGATACATTTTTCATAGGTCAGCACACGCTGGCTAAATCGTCAAGGTGTGGCTGCGATGTTGACACTTCCAATTATCAGGCGGTTATGATTTAAATCGGCGTGCGGCAGGTTTTTAACAGGCTACGCCATGAGTTCGTCGGCGATACGTGCAGCACGCTATGCCCAAGTTAAACTCTCGTTGGGTATCGGTTGTGAATGCCGACAACAGGCTAAGCATTCATTGGTGTAAGTTATCTATAAGACAACGAAACGTTCTATGCCCGTTACTAATATGTTATGCATACGACGAACACGTTATGAATACGACGAACACGTTATGAATACGACCAAAACTTTAAAAAAAACAGCAAAATTTCAGTGTACGCCAGCGTTTTACATACATTTTTATACGTTGCCATTGCTGGCTAAATCGTCAAGGTGTGACAGCGCCTTAACTGCAAGATTCAATGTTCATGCTGTAATGCCCTGAGAGCAGAGTACCTGTGAGATTCAACATTCATGCCCTGAGGGTAGAGTAACTCTTAGAGTCAGCGTTCACACAAATATGGTGGTGCCTCGCTAGCACTGTTTGTTTTGTGCAAAATGCAAAGCAAGGGTTTAAAAGACCATTCCCATGTTCTTTTTCTCAAGACTGCGTGGGGTAAGGTGTTCCGGGAATTCTCCAGTTAAGCCTCCCCCCCCCATACAATAGGGGGAGGATTACACCTGTTAGAGGGTTTGTTTCTACATTTAGTGCCCCTCATTTTTTCATGCTACCTCAGAGTTTCTTAGGCCCCTTGGAGTAAGTACTAAAGCACAATTTAGGATTGTATTTATTTTTATCTTCCTTTTTTTTCTGCCAATATCTGAGCTGAATCTCAGAGCTGGCTGGAACTTTCGTAATGAAATTTTGCTTCAATAACATGAATAATTATAAGTGTGTGGGGTAGGCTTTTTTTATCTTGACCTAATTTTATGGTCATGACCTAATTATAGTCAATTTAACATTTTTCACCACAACTCAACTAAGGTTTGTCTGATCAGGACAAAATTGCTTTCACTAGATAGCCTGGAGTATGGCACATTTACGCTTTTAATTTACATCATACCGCTCATAGTTAACGGTCAAGGTTAAATGGTGACATCTGACAAAAAGACGGTTTTCGTCATCGTTCAATTTTGCCAATGTGGAATTCCAGAGTGCTTAGCCTTCTAAGATATGCTTGCATCATAATAGTGAACCTGCACTGGAGTTGTGCACCTGATATGGAGTACGGTAGTACTCTATATGGAGGGATGATACAGAAAAAAAAATTGTTGAGAAACCTTGACCTATCTTTTTGGGGTTGTGGCTTACTTCACTACAAACACATTTTTTGATCATAACATGAATAATTATCCTCCGATTTTCATGATGTTGAGTTTTATGGATAGAGTGTGGATGGGGACACATTTTCTCAATATACACTCTATCCATAAATGTTGAAGGTCATGATCATATGGTGGTCCAAAAAGAATATGGTCATCATTTGATCGTGGGCACTGGGAGAGGCTTACCCTTGGCGATCGCTTTGTGATCGCAGATATCTAGTTTTCCTTCTGCTGTTCTCCGTATTATTTTTATATCGATCTCTCTTCCACCTTTACATCGTTACTTTTAATTCTCCTGTGGTTCTGTTTGCCAGTGAAGACCTTTTTAGTGGACCTCTGCATGTCTCATATTAAGCTTTGAAGGCTTTTTTTGTACAAGCTTTACATTAATCGTATTCTGTCCTGTTGATAAAGCCTTAAGGCAGAAACGGTTCTGTAAAAAAATGATGTTGATATAAACATGTGGAAATACATGTCATGCCGTACCTTTTTGGTAGTGGTTCATGGTAATGCCCTGTGGAGATATCTCCTTTAAATGCATATCTAATGCCCTTACTTTCCATCAAACGCTTTCAATCCTTCCTCACATAGCCACACACGTTATCATATTAAAACGGTTGTTTATCTTAATTTTTACAACATAGTGTGCCCTTTATATCTTTTCCTTTCTTTGGAGGGAACCCCATGATGCTGGAAAAATATCTCACCGTTTTTCTTTCACTTAACGTCAACAGTGATGGCTGCGAAGTTATGTGAGGTTTATTGGTGACACAAAAAAAAAAATATATATATATATATATATATATATATATATATATATATATATATATATATATATATATATATATATATATGTCACACATTCTATAGTCAATTATTGAGGAATTTTGCACGTGGAACAACAAAACTAAGTGACTTCAGATAGTTCTTTCTATTTGTGACAGATCCCTGTGTCTCACCATTTGACTCATCTACAATGCGAGGACATCCTCCTAGAGCCAAAATCGTATGCTCTACAAGGATTCTAAATGCAATGGCCATCGATTGTAGAGAGTGCTTTTGAGCTTGGAGCCTGTGGACGATCCTTCGCCTCTACCTTTTCGGTGCATCTACTTAGCTTGGACGAGGGACGTGCGTGGGAGTGCTGTGATGAATTTTAAAATTCAAGGCTGAAATGTGTCATTTGCGAACCAATCTCGGATTTGCTTTCGAATCAGAATGTCCGATGGCTTGTACGTCAGTGCAGTTGGTGAAGACTGATAACGTACCCAAGTTTCCACCTTCAAGTAAAACCACTGCAATGTTGTATACCCACTGATACCATTATAGAGCAACACACAATCCTAAGAGCCTAAGGGTCTAGTTGAATTTCATGCTATCCTCTGATTTACTGTTTATTTATCAGGGTGGCTAAATGCAAAAGAAAGTGATGGGTTAATCATGCCATACTTCTTCGGCAAAACCGTAATATATTTCCTGATAATGCCAGTGATGGACTCTCCAACATGCAGTCATCTGTTTTAAATGACAAGTTTCACTTGGCCTCCACCACTGAAGGTGAAGGAGGTTATGTTTTCACCCCTTTCTGTCTGTCTGTCTGTTTGTTTGTGTACAGGATATCTCAAAAAGTTGTAGATGGATCCTGATGAAACTTAATGGGCATGTTGGGTGTTTGACAAGGAAGAATTGATTCAATTTTAGTGATGATTCAGATCTGATAATTTTTTAGTGATTCTTCACCATTGAGAGATAGGGCTAAACTGATATATAGCATGATATTGCAAAAATGTATTGGGCCAGATATGTTCTCATGGGTCAGACATTACGGGGTGGAGGTATGCGCTCTATCGAGTGCCTGTCTAGTGTAATATAGGGTAGCAAGATAGGTTATGTAGTGACATGCTTGCAGGTAACTTGTGTTCATTTATATTGTTCATGGATTAAAGGCTACCTGATATTATGGTTAGGAGTGGCACAATGTTAGCATGCTATCCTCATAAAGAGTTATAAGCCCTATACTTACACCCATCTGAAAACCTCAATTGATGTTAAAAACTCCATCAGTACTATAAAGACTTAGTCATTGAAAGGCAGTTTAGAGGAAACCAGATCTTTTAGGGAGAGATAGACAAATCCAGGCAAGATGTTCATAATAACAGAGGAATGACAGCAAGTGGTTGAAGTCATCAGTCACACACACACACACACACACACACACACACACACACACACACACACACACACACACACACACACACACACACACACACACACACACACACACACACACACACACACACACACACACACACACACACACACACACACACACACACACACACACACACACACACACACACACACACACAGACACACACACAGACACAGACACAGACACAGACACAGACACAGACACAGACACAGACACAGACACAGACACAGACACAGACACAGACACAGACACAGACACAGACACAGACACAGACACAGACACAGACACAGACACAGACACAGACACAGACACAGACACACACACTCAGACAGATTGATAGGTCATAAGATGGAAATGAACCTTCTCCCCATGTGATGCTTGTGTGGGGGTGGTGATATGTTGATGGGAGAGAGTCCTTGTGAAAGAGAGAGAGTGAGATGGCAGGCTGTGTTGGATCTGGACCCCAAAACTCCTTATTGAGGGACATGAGCTTTTACGAGTCCTCTTGGTCTCCGCCATTGTCTGTCTCAAGCTGCTCTCTCATGCCATTCTCTCTCTTCCTCTGTTTGTTCTGCCACACTCTCCGTTTTCTCTTCGGAACTTTTGTGCCTGTTTTTCCTCTATCCCACAGCCTTTATATTATCCCGCAACCTTGCGTAGCTGCACACTGATTGGCTCACTGCTCAAATTCTCACAGCTTCTAGCTGTTTCTGTGGTTTGGAGCGGTTTCAAGAGATTGTCATTCCCTGGTCCATCTCTTAACTTTACACATGGTTGCAAGGCCTTGCTTTAGCCTTCCTCAGGGGTGGAGGGCCCGGATGGGTTGCTCATTTGCAGACTTGTGAACGATCCAGTAAAATAAACACATCCAGACGGATTACAAGAAGAAACGCTTTGAAGGATTAATAGTGGAGGAATAGTCGGAGGGCTTTAAATATAATACAGATGGGAATGGCCATGTTTATTGACTTCTGAACACACATCAACACATGTCTGAAAATTCTAAACAGAAACCATACACTTGTGCTAGACATTTATTAATGAAATAACTACTCTATTTTACTTCCTTTAGCCCCTATGGCAGTTCTCATGACAATATGGAGGGTAGTAGGAGATTGAAAAAAGATAGGATTAAGGGGAGGGAAAAGGCATGCATTGTGAATGGGGGGGGGGAGGATGGTGGGTTCAAATATACCTCACAATCTGGCACAGCATCTCTTGGGTCGACCACATCTTAAAATTGTCCTCTAAGGCCAGTCAATGTCTGTGTGACAAGAGGTATTCACTGCAGAGCTAAGCCCATTCTGAGCCATTCAGCTCATGACATAGGAATATTGTAGAAGGTTGTCACCCGAAGTATATATAATGGAGTACGGGTCTTCACTATAGGCTGGTCCAGATGCTTCCCTGGACTCTTTGTAACATGTGATGATTTAAATTGTCACCATGCCAATTGGCTGGGTGTTGGTAGTGCTCTCGCTCTCGCTCTCTCTCTCGCTCTCTCTCTCTCTCTCTCTCTCTCTCTCTCTCTCTCTCACATTAACAAAGGACTTCTGTGTGACTCCATGGGACTGATTCAATCTGTAAACTTTCTGCCCGGATTTCTCCCAATGGCAAATTCTCTCTTCTGGACTTGATGATGACACACTTCATGGAAAATGTCTCTTGCTCTCCCTTTGCTGGACTTGGTTAATCTGAACATGTGCTTGTGAGAGTCAACATCTCTGGCTATTCTCAGGTGAGTCTGGCAGTTCACTCAGGCAGATTGGCAGGGACTGCAAACAGACATCTTTCAGGACTGGTCTCCTAAATTTACTTCCTATTATACTATATTTACTCAGCCTGGGAATTCTTCCACAGAAACCTGCTCTCTCTTATGTACAGATCAATCAAATCTTCCCACCCATGGTACACTGAATCTTGTGGTGGGGCAGTTGCTCTGAACTGACTTACCTTATCTTTCTGGAAAGCAAACCAAACTGAAGACAATCTTGGCTCTTTCCACAAAGCCCACAACAAGTGTATGCACTCTCAGGAGAACCAGAAGATAACATCTGTCCAATCTCAATATTGAACTTTCACTCTTGGTTTCTTCCTCTAAACCCTGGTGGCACCTTATCAAGTCTGTCTTTAGTGTATGTTCCCCTTCCATCCCTTCCCTCTCTTCCAATGGTACCACAGCCGACTCCAATTGTGAGGAGGCGGAATGCTTCAATTTTGTGTTTGCTTACATATCTCGTGCCCCAACACCTCACTCTGTGTGCCCACCCTACTTAGTCACACCGAATTGCTCTGTGCCTTGTGTCTTTTACACCTGAGAAGGTGGAGAATTTTCTGGCAACTCTGATTCTGCAACTGGACCGGACAGCATTAGCTCACGTGCCCAAAAAGCCTACTCTGTTGCTATTACACTAACTCTCTCTGGCCATTTCACCTTATCATTTGCATTATGTCATCTTCCATCTGATTGCAAATCAGCCAACATCACTACATTGATTAAAAGGTGCAAAAACTGATCCTTTAACTGCAGACCTATTAGCTTGCTTCCAATCATCAGCAAGGTCATGTAATCCACCATTGCAGTTGACATGGAATCCTTCCTTTTCTCCAATGAGCTCATCTCATATCATCAATTTGAATTCAGACCCAGTCACTCCATCTAAAACATGCTGCTTTTGCTCTCGCAACAATGCATGGAGGCTCTAAATGTCAGACATGAGATCAGAGCCATTTCTCTGGACACATCTCGAGCTTTCTATACAGTCTGGCATCCTGCTTTGCTCTCCAAACTCTCTGTCTATGGCATCCAAGGCCAGCTCCATACATGACATATTGACTTCCTTGACTCTTGGAGCCAACCTGTGGCTCTCAAGGGAATGCTTTTGTCTGCTCTCCCTGTCAAGGTTGTAGTGCCCCAAGGCAGTGTCCTGTGCCCAGTCCTATTTCTGATCTTCATAAATGATCTCTCTGACTCTAGAAATATTATTTATCTATTTGCTGATGACTCCACCCTGTGCTATGACATTCCTCATCTGACAGGCAGGCTGCACCCTCTTCCCTTTCTTCAGACCTTGACAAAATCACAAGCTGATCAAACACTTGAAATATGTCATTCAATCCTGACAAATCTCACACCCTCACTTTCTCTTTCCAAAAGGACCATCTGGCAACTTCCCACCCCATCTACTGAATTAACAATCCTCTCGGGGCGAGGGCGGGGGGGGGGGTAGGCGGAGGGGATGATGCATGCACACCTTCGGGGTTTCCTTCCCTTTGGTGTATGTATGTAGTTTGTGGTGCCGGACTCAGCGCGTCCTCTAACGACTACAATCCAAGCTTTGAGGTTCACGAGTCTGGGTGAACATCCAGGTGAGCTACCACTCAAAATTGCATCCTTGTCAGTTGGTGTCTGTAACTTCTGAGCGGTGTTACAAAGACCACATCAACAGCATAACGGTTTTGAAACTTGTATTTCAAACAAACAGATACAAATTCAAATGAGGAGGTTCACCATTACATGCAATGTCCAACTCCGATTCCCGTGAGTAGTTGTTTCCACCGCCCAGTGTTACAGTTCTGCTGGCACAGCTCACGCATGTTCAACTCATTCTTCGGGGTTGTCGAGCCTTCAATTCCCGTCATGGTGTCCTCTCATAAGATGGCCCGTCCAGGTTGATTTAAAGAGCTCAAAGGAATCCTTTCCCGATACACAATCTTAATGAGTTTTAAACATCCTGATTACAATTGGCTCCATATGTTAACAACCACTCTGGACATTAACACCTCATTCAGTCAGAGTTGACTCGAGCACGGAGACGATGTAAGCACACAGCTCATCACATATCACCCATCTCTCTACACCTCCCTCTCACGGATTTATATAGTACCACAGAACACTCCTGTGCATTCCAGTAAATGTGATTCTAGTCCATACTTGAAGTTTCATCTGAGAACGTTCCAGCGCCTTCACGAATCTCACCAGGCAGTTTACTGTAAAATACTACCATCTCCAGTCAAAATCAGCTCATTGCATCAAGCAGTTTATATTACAATTTACTGATCCATGCGACACTAAACTTATGAGATTTAACCATCAATTTTAATCATTCGTTTACAGGCATTTACTAATGCTTACAAAATCTAGCTTTTAACTGACAAATCCTCTTGAGGAAGTTCAGTCATTCAAACTCCTGGATCTCATTATCAGTCATGATCTTTCTTGGGCAAAACACATTTCAAAGTTGGCCTTCAAAGCCAGCCACTGACTGGGCATCCTCCATCATACAAAGTCCTTCCTTGGCACACCTAAATCCTTCTTTGGCACACTTATCCACCGACAAGGCCTTCATCAGCAGTTTGGTGGAGTACTGTTCTCCCCTTCTGGGCTGGCTCCCCTGCCTCACATCTTGGTCAGCTCTACGCCATGGAAACTAAGGCCTTCAAGATTATTGGAATCTCAAATGATGAAATCAAGTCGATTAGGTGAGCACCAGGCATGACTTATCAGACCGACTTAAATGCTCCACCCCACCCCTACACACACCCACATCATATACCATTTTAAAGCTCAGCATCTCCCCCATCAAACGTAGGTATGATATAGAGCTGTCAAATGGTGCAGTTTTTATGAGGCAAAGGTCAAACAAGGTCACCATCAAATGATGGGTTCTCAAATGTGTGTCATGATGAACCATTACCCACCATATCTCAGCTTCTATACGACATAGAAACAATATTGGTGTCTAAGTCAACATTGGTATGGGTCAAGGAATCCGTATTGGCCATAATCGTAATCACGAGATGACTGCCATTTAAATTCTAAGATGGCCGCCACACTCGATACGTGTTGTGGTACATCTCTCCTTTTCAGCTGGAAAATGCTGCCTATCTCCCGGTCTGTTACGCGGTGCCTGCCCCGCATCTGTCCTCAAGCAAGTTCTGACAGGCTTGCTCATAATATTAAACATTTTACTAACCGGTGGCAGCGTTGCTAACATACTGTGCATTTTATATTTCAGCAATGACGTTACAATGGAACCAAGCCCAGTAAAGTTAACATTTAAGAGAAGACGACCATCAACAAACTTTTCAAAATGTGTTATTTGTTAGGAATCCGTAAACAATGTAAAACTGTCAAAAACAATGTGTACAGGACAGAAACCAGTGTTAGTTGCTGCAGAAACCAGGAAAGAAGAATTGTATCACCGTCTATACTCTACAAGATGAATTTCATTGGCTTCGAGATGTGCTACAAATACTATACCACAGTTTTCAAAAATTCATGAGCAAGTCAAATTTTCAATATACAATTTACTGTCAAGACGTTAACACATTAAGTGATTCTGGTTCTGAACAAACAGCTTCAATTATCCCTATAATGGCCATGAGAAACAGCACATGATCGACGGATTTGTATGTGTACATTGTTTGTTTGAAAAAAAGAAATCACACAGAAAAGACAAACATAGCGGAAATACCCTTGGGTGCTCACCTTGTTGTGGCTGGATAAGGATGAAGGTTGTGGTGAAGTTTTATTGGAATTGTGTGTGTGTCGTTTGTGAGAAGATAGCAAATACCTATTTTGTGGGGCAACCTCCCCGTAGACTCCCTTAGACCTCTATGTTTTTGTTTTTTTTAATGGCGGGAACAAGCCTTGGGACGTCACGGGTGATGAAGGTTGTGGTTAAATTTCATCGAAATTGTGTGTGTAGTTTCAGAGAATAAAGCAAATAATATTTTGGAGGGGGCAACCCCCTTACTCCTCCTAAGAGCCCGATTTTTCTCATGTCATGAACAAACTTTGGTACACACACGGTGATGAACGTTGTGGTAAAGTTTAATCGAAATCCTGTGTGTAGTTTCAGAGAAGAAGTTGAAAGTATTTGTGGACGGACTGACAGACGGACGGCGCGCCATTCCAAAAGCTCCCCAGAACTACGTTCCAGGTGAGCTAACAAAAAAACAAAAAAACTACAGTTTCATTTATTGTGCAATGTGGACAAGTGCAGTCTACTATTGTATTGAGCAGCACCCTAACAATGGGTGATGCCATCCAGGCTGCCAGTAGTCTGGAACTGTAGCTCAATTAATCTCAGTCACTGGACCTTGCAGGTGATCTGTCAGATGAACCCAATGAGCATGTCACTTTCGAACAAGCTATTCTGTACAATGCTGTGTCCATTTTGAGGTCTAAGATTTTCAAAATTTAACCATCACATTACTACTCAACACCAAGCCACGTCAGCTTACAGAGATCATCTGCCTTTGTACTCCAGACATGCTAACAGTTCATACAATGATTGATCAGTTCAGATGCATTTGATTTTGATTAGCAATGAGTGTGTGCCTTCAGATGCCAATCATAAACAGTGTTGATCTTTTGCGGAGTGCATAGTGTTCAACTATTCTAAAGCCATTCCACCTCTGCATATGGGCCTTGCTGCACAGCTGCACAACGAGTTTAGGTCCCGAAATTTGATTGACACGTGACACCTTCATGGCTTTTGCATGAGCTATGATGACTTGAGGCAATTCATGACCAATGTAGCACAAGCAGAAATGGAAATGCTACAAAAAGATGTCCATATTCCAAATGACATTGTGTGAATTGCTGGTGGTGGACACCTCATACATGAAGGAGATGTCAATATAGATACCAATTCTGAAACTATCAGTGGAAAGAATACTTTTCATTCGATGGCTTAGGTGGTATTCCAGGAACATTCTCCAGATAGTCCAACAACAAGAAAGATATCAGTTATAAATCATGGAACAGCAAAGTCACTTTCTCTTTCAGGACAGTCAGAGTCTCTGATGCATTGTGTAGCATTTGACAAACCAAAGATACGTGCTGGGCCAACTCGTAGAGAGAAAGTGCATGAAAGTTGAATTCATGTAAGATGGACATGCAATATGTTCCAGACATTGTTGGTGTCTCCTCAGACTATTACCTCTTGGTGTGTCAAATGAAGCCATCATTAATCTTGATCAGGTAATTCCATTTTGGTCTGGATTCAACCACAAACTCTCCACCAAGAAAACTAGCTACACTACTGTTACAGATGCACCAATTGTAGATACCAAACTAGCCGACATGTCCACAGTCTATACGACAATGCTGAAGTGTAAGGAAATGTGTGCAGCACGAAGGCCAACAGTATGCAGTTCAGACCATGGATCAGCAGATGTATGCTGTTGCTCAGCAAGTGAAATGTACCTTGCCTGATCAACTTGGTGGCGATACCATTCAAATGGCAGGGTTCCCCATGTTCTCCTGCTTCATTGCATCTATAGGGAAATTTTGGTGTGATGCTGGATTGTTGGACTTCCTTGTTGATTCTGATGTTTACACTGCCTCGACTGCGGACAAAATGCTTGCTGGCAAACAGTTCAATCGAGCTGTAAGAGGCCCATCGCTTGCCTATGAGACTTTGTATACTTTGAAGCTTTCTGCGTTTTTTTGCTTGGTGTGAGAAGTGTGAAGGAGCTACCACCATTAGTCTGGGAAAGTTGACTGTTGCACAACAAGCATACACATTTGAGTTGGAGGACCCCAACATCATGCTGGAACTTGTTAATACCCTAATGCAGCACTTACTGCCATGGCAAGACGAATTCCAGGCGTGAGAGTATGCCCAGTCACCTACATTCACATTTTGGGTCAGTCACTACAGGCTCTACAAATCCTCCTTTTAAATATTCATGCAGAGTGAGAATGTGACTAAGCCTGGTGTTGGCTTAGTGGTTAGGGTGGTGGTTTGGGATCCCAGGGTCCTGAGTTCAAGCCCCGTTGGCTGCTGAATTAACACCAGGGGGTTGACTCAGCCTGTCATCCTTCCGAGGTCGGCGAAATGAGTACCAGTATACTGGTCCCGGTGTATGCCCCGGTTAGAATAGGTGTACCATATCCCTGTGTGTCGTAAGAGGCGACCAGGGTTGGCGTCAGGAAGGGCATCCGGCCATAAAACATTGCCTCAAGAAAAAGCCAACCCCTGCACAGCAGGGAAAAATGGCTGTAAAAACGGTCATTTTATTTAGTGAGAATGTCACTGGGGTATTCACCTGCAGACACACAGCAAGCCATGATTCCCAATTTATTTGCTGCAAATAGACCCAACTATGCCAGATGGTCTCCAGTATACATCTTTGATATTCTGAACCTCCCACAGGAAGTTCAAAGTGCCTTTGAAGCTGGAGAATTTGCAATGCGTCAGATTCCAGGTGGTTTTACCTGCTGTAATATGATGCTATTTGGTCCCCAGAGCAACATGGGTGAGAAAAAAATAAGATGATAAACTTTTGCCTGTGTACTTCAAGGGACCACTGGCATCTGAGCTCCTAGAAGGACTCATCTGTTCCTGTTACATTAGTAGTAGATGTGGCGTCAGTTGTGGATGTAGTCAGAGCAGCTTGCCTTTCATAGAACTGTGCACATGCCATGGAAATGATTGTGGAAACTCACACTCGACTTACAGGGAATACGAGCATCTGGATGAAGATCGTGATGATTCAGTGAATGCTGAAGTGACATTGGTTGTATGTTGTCTCTGATAGAATGAGTAACTTGCCTCACCAGTACGTATGCTATCTTCTGTAAAAACTCTTTTGCATATATCAGAATATCGATCGATTTGCCAGTTCTTGCAAACAGATAAATGAGAACTACATCAATATGTCTGTTCTGCATGTCTCATATGGATTCCTTGACCCGTAACAATGTCAGCTTAGACACCAAGATCATGTTTATATGATGCATGGAAGCTTAGATAAGATGCAGAATGGTTTCTCATGACACAAGTTTGAGAAATCATTATGTGACGGTGACCTTGTTTGACCCTCGCTCCACAAAAACTGGACTGCTTGACAGCTCCACATCAGGCCTCACTTTGACGGAGAGACAGTAAGCTTTCAAATGGTATATGATGTTGGTGTGTGCATGGGGGTGGGGGTGCATTTTAACTCCTGAAATGATGCACTTTTGGGGGAATTGCCACTCGCCTATATGGGTGTATCACTTTGCCATCACAGACAGGTAGGTGGGTGGTCTCTCGGTCTTCTTCCACCTCCTTTCTGGTCTTTCACCCTCTGGCCTTTCCATGCTTCCGTGCCCCCAGTTTTCTGCAATGCACACTCAGTCCACCATCAACCCCCTTCTGGTGAAATTACCTAAATCCAGGGTGACTGCTCACCTCCATTCATTTGTTCCTCCTTTTCCAGTTTATGGAAATAACTTCCACATTCTCTTCAATCTCATCCTTCCTGCCAGGTCTTCAAGACAGCTTTTCACTACCATCTCAGATCATCCCCAATTCAAACCCATCATTTTTTTCTACCCTCGTTAACCTCTCTCCCCACCCTAACCCCTAACCACACCCCAATCCCTCCTCCTTCCAGATTTCCAGCTTTCTCTCCTGAGAGTTTCCTTCTGTATCCATCTTGTCCACCCATGCATTCTCTCCTGCTCCTCATCCCCCCTCCCCCCACACCCATTGTTTGTCCAAGCCTATCTCTATCTTAGGTTTCACCTCTGCTGTTGGTGTCCCCCACCCCCCTCCCCTCTCTACTGTTCATTTTGTCCTGTTGTGTCCTGATAATTTTAGTGTACCCGTACTATCTCTTCCATGAGCCTTTACAAAAAAAATACATCACAGAAACTTCACAGCCTGACTTGTTTTGGCATAACAAGGAGCAGTGTTTCTTTAGCAATCTGTCCTCTGTTTCTGTGGAAATTGCTTTTTTGCTTGTCCAGGCTTCGTTCCTGATTCATATCATTTTCATGAGATAGTTAAAGGTCACTTAGCATCCTTAAAGTTCGGTTATCAAAGATTTGATGCCTTTTTACTCCATGTCTACGCTTTTTGTAATAGCGTAGCTTGCAAAGGCTTTTACGCTCATCTGGATAATGATCTTCTCACAATCGCTTTTGATCATTGTATGTGCTTTGAAGGAGATTTCAATTGCACTTTTGAGCCAAACTTAGACAGGAACACTGCAGAACCCCATCATAAATCTTATAACGATGTATGACTGTTTTTCATCGCTTGGCCTACTTGATGCATGGCAGATACGGAACCCTGCAGCATCTCGATGTACAGGATGCCGTTGTGCTAGTGCGTTAATAACACGTGCAAGGCTTGACAGATGGTATGTTAATTCCACTTTTAGGAATGTGCTAATATCTTGCAATAATTTTCCTTCCACTTTCTCTGATCAGCACCTGGTAGTACTTGTGATATCCTCTTCTCAGTTAATCCATAAGATGCATATTGAACCTTAAATACTATTCTGGTGGAGGATTTCACTTTCCCGGTGCTTTTTGTAGTTTTTGGAAAACACGTATCCAACTAAAAACGTTGTTTTTCCTGTATCCAATAATGGTGGGATAATGCAAAACCCCAAATTCATTATTTTTTTTTTGTCAAAAGGTTTCAAGTCTTTTTCCACTAGTAAGAAAATTGAAATCTTGTACTGTAGTTAGTTACTTGGCTAATTTTCAGAATATCAGGAAATTTCAGCTACAACTAGAGAGAAAAAAGCCTTTCTCATGGAATTGATTCATGAAAAAGTGATGGGGTTGTCTGTTAGAATCAATGCATAATACTAAATTTTCTGACACCCCAAATTAAAGCAATTGGAAGTTGTAAATAAGTTACAAAGGCAGCTTTTTTTCCTTTTTAGGTGCTAGAGGGTACATGGTGCAAAATGGAAGTGATATATGATTGCTTGTGAAGGTTTTTTTGTTTGTTTGTTTTTTTTACCCTGGTTTATTTGCTGAGAAATGTGTGTAAAGATATAGTTAACAACATGACAATCATCTTCTGACCTTGAGTGTTGACCAGCATCATGGTCATGAAGATCCTTTTACCCTGGAGGAACTCGGTAAAGCTTTGCTTGGTTTTGAATATGGAAAAGGACCTTGGATGGACGCCTAACCATTGGTATTTTTCTTAACTTTTTTGGACATTTTATGTCCAGAGGTACTGTTAGTTTTTTAAGAAAGTCTACTTTATGATATACTGATTCTCAGCTGTAGAAGAACGGTGGTTTGTCTTCCACTAAAATGTGGTGATATCCGTCGGATTGCAAACTGGCACCTCATTTCATAACTGTGCTCAGATTATAAACTTTTTTTCCAAGCTGCTGGCCAATCGGTTAAAAAGTGCAGTCATTGGAGTAGTGGTTCATCCTGATCAAAGTTATTGCATTCCAGGAAGATCAATCTCTGATATCTCTTTTTAATTAGAGATTTGGTTGACTGTACTTCTGAGGAGGCAGAGGAGGAGGGAGTAGGTTTGTTTTTCCTCGATGTTGAAAAAGCATTTGACAGCTTTGATCACACATGCATGTTTCAAGCTTTGTTAAAGTTTGGGTTTAACAAAACTTTTGTAGGCTTTATCAAATTGTTATTTAATGTTGTAGCTGTTGGACTTGGCCCGGTTGCCTAGTTCCAATCCGGTGGGTCTCGTTGAAACGACCACAATGGTCAGCTAAGTCGGCAGTCCCCGGCCGGATTATGGCCTTTCCACTCCCGATATCGTACCTGTGGGACCGTCGAATTAGCCAAGCATTATGCTGATAGGTGTCACGTGATTTGATATAATTAGGCTGAGCAACCTAAGTCACATGATGAGGTCTCCTATGAGGTGTGGAGACTGCAACCAATTAATCCCTTAACAGGTCCTCAGAACCACCAAATGAAGCAGCTACCATAGCCAGAGTTCACCATCAAAACCAGGTAGCTATACTAATAAATGTCAGTGTGCATCTGTTAGTCAGTCAGTTAGTCTGTTCGTCAGTTTGTGTGTGTCTCCTCCATAACTACAAAACCATGAAAGTTAGCATCCTGAAACTTTGCATGCATACTAAGGGAACTCCGAGGAAGTGCATGAGTGAAAATTGGGTGTTTGGGGTAATTAAAGTACCCCTTTTGAAGATAAATAATGGCTTTATTTAATTAAATCCTTTTATCCTAAATCCCCGGATACCTCCAGGCATCCTCGGATACCTCTCTCTCCTTCAAAGGGGGTCTTAATTCACCAGTTTGAAGGAAAATTCACCAAGCGTTGGGTTGTTTCCCACTAACAGGGAATGTGAGCTTGATTTAGACCGTCATGAAACAACTGCCAAGGGCTCCTGCAGTTAGACAAGGGTGTCTGGAGAAGAAGGTAATTGTGTGTTTTTATCATTTATAATTATCGAGTTAATATTTTAAGATCGGGCCGAGCTGATGGCATCACGAGTGAGGCCAAGGTTAGATGCTAAGCCGCGCCGTTTTTTTGCTAATACAGTAGTACCTACTTACGAATTTAATTCATTCTGGGAGTAGTTTCGTAACCTGAAACCTTCGTAAGTAGAGACGCCTTTTGAATGTAAATGCGCTAATCCGTTCCAAGCCCCGCAAAATTCGGACATTTTTTTTTAATAAATCATAAAAATGCATCAGAACATGAAACAAATACATGTTAAAATTAGATTACCGCACAATAAACATAAAACGAGAGGCACATAATGTAAAAAACAAGGAATAAAGGAAATAATAAAAATATTCATTTCCTTTTAACTGCTATTCTCGTTACTTTTTGGCCTCTTTGTTTACTGGTCCTTATCAGCAGTGTTTTTTGCCTCGCGTTTCGTGAAGAATTGATCCAATGACGTCTGCTTTTGCCGGCTTTTAACAATCCATCGGAAATGCGCGAGGCAGACATCGTCATAGTGCGCGATAGCCCGACTTGTGAACACTTTTTCCGGGTGATTCTTTTCAACAAATTCCGAGACTTCATGGAATTTTCCTAAAATGTCTTTGATTTGGGCTGATGGAATAATGGCTGCCTCCTCCTCCTCGTCCTCTTTGAACTCCTCCTGCACCGCGGTGTGTTGCATCACCTCCAATTCCTGCAGCTCCTTCGTCGAAAGCTCCTCATTGTGCTCCTGAATCAGCTCGTTGATGTCCTCGTCATCCACCTCAAGACCCATGCCCTTTCCCAGCGAAATAATTTCGCCATGGCGAAGAACAGAGTGAAGTCCAGTCCTCCTTTTAAACTTCTCGAACCACCCACGCGATGCCTTAAACTCCTGGTGTAGTCCTTGCGCCGAATTTCCCTCGCCTGTATCCTCCTTCACGAGGTCAGTGAAGATGGCGGTTGCCTTTGCGCAAATTATGGCCTCTGTCACTGTGTCACCAGCGATCTCTTTCTCCTTTATCCACACGAGTAACAACCTCTCCATCTCATCGTTCACTGCCGACCTCCTCTTGGAAATGACAGAGAGGCCTTTGGAAGGAGCCGTAGCTTTTAGGGCTTCCTTTTGTTTTATTATCGTGCCGATCGTAGATATATTACGGCCATATTCTTTTGCGAGATCAATCAAACGCATCCCCTTTTCATACCTTTCTATTATCTCTTGCTTTGTTTGTATGGCCAGAAAAACTCTCTTCTTCTTCTTTTCTCCTTGTCCACTTTTCTTCATTACTTTCTTGGGGTCCATTGTGAATAAACGTTACTGTAATCCACACGCGTACTGTACTGTAACACTGTCCGAGCACTTCGTAGCGGGACCATAGACTGTATACAGTATAACTATATTTACAGAGCGGGACGGGGACACGAAGAGCATGCTGGGATACACGCATACGCAAAGGGTTGCCAGGCAGATTTTAGGCGATAGCCAATGGCAGAGCAGCTACAAGTTTGTTTACGTTCGGGAAACTCTGGGAGCAGCGAAAAGCAGCGCGTACTGTACTGTATTTTTGACTTCGTATCCTGAAACGCCTTCATAACTAGAGGCAATATTTTCCCGTTCAGGCGCTTCGTAACCTGAAACATTCGTATGTAGAGACATTCATAAGTAGAGGTACCACTGTATAAGTGTTAAAATGATTTTTTTTTTCATGCAAGTTATGTATTTCATCACATGTCTGATGTTATAAGCTATTAGGAAATGCAAGGATTGTGCATGGATGCTTTAAAAATCGTATTTTACGATGTTGGAAAGGATGTCTCTTAAGAATGGAGTTTTTGCTTTGAATGGACTCACATGTTTATTTAGGCTTTAATTAAATTTCTGTTTTCATATTTCACAGTGACTATGGTCACCTAACACTTGATTGCAGCAAGGTTTGTGAAAATCGGGTGTTTTTTGGCGTTTTTACGTCGTTTTGTGCATTTATACAAGCAATGTGAGGAGCATCCCTGGACCCTATGCTTACATATTCTTCCAAACAGCCTCATCACTCTTAAGTTTTATTTGATTTCTGTTATCACTTTTGGTATTTGCTAATGTAGGCTCAGACTTGGCGAAAACAATTTCCATGAAAATCCATTGAAATCCGTTGAAATTTGATGAATTTAGGTCAGATAGAGATTTTATATGTGGAACGGGGGTTTCATGAGTTACTTCTCGGGTATTGAAAACAATTTTGGAAAAAAACGGACGCTTTAAACTAAAGTTATAATGTCTACATGGACCGCGAACTGATGTACCATGTGATGTGTACACAGACGAGCAAGCAACCTGGTGGCTTATATGTAATGTTTATTTCACGGGTGATTGAACTTTTCAATGTCTCGAGGGTTGTTCGACGTTAAATAGCAACTCTTTTGTGGATAAAATCATTATTTGAATGAATCCATTTAGTTTAGTTCACAGCCGCAGGTGTGGGTGAAGACTGGCTTTAAAATTAAAGGGATCCTATACTCTACCAGTCAAAAGTTTTATAACAACCCATTTTTCAGTTTTTACTGAAATTTAAGCAGTTCAAGTCTAGTGAATAACCTGAAATGGTACAAAGCTAAGCGGTAAACTGCCAGAGGTTAAAAAACAAAAGTTAGGTGACCAAAAACTGAAAAATAATGTAAATTCAGAGTTGTTAAAAAAGTCCCTTTGCAGGGAACAAGTAATGTGTTAGCAACTGCAGCTGTTCTGCAGAAATGGAAGTAAATTAAGCCTTGAAAGCTGATGCAAACAATTCCTACAGGTGTCCCAACTTTTGTTGATTAGTTACAAACCCTCTGTCTGTATAAAAGCAGTGTTGGAACAGACTGTGTTGCTGCACTCTCTGAAGCATTATTTGGACAATATTGCACTGCAGGAAGTAGTATATTGCTATCATAATGGTGAGAAAAAGACAATTCACAAAGGAAGACAGACAGACCATTATAACCCTTAAAAGTGGAGGTCTTTCCTTTGGAGAAATTGCAAAGTAAACCAAGGTGTCAGTGAGTACAGGTTCCAAAACCATCAAAAGGCACTTGGAAACTGGAGGAAACTCTGACAGGAAGAGGTTTCGCAGACCCAAATCCACAACACAATCAGAAGACGAGTTTCTGAGAGTCAACAGCTTGCGTGATAGGCAGCACACAGGACAGCAGCTTCAAGCACAGCTTAACACTGGTCGAAGTAAGGAAGTCTCAGTTTCAACTGTGAAGAGAAGACTTCGAGCTGCAGGTTTGACAGGTCGAGTGGCAGTAAGAAAGCCATTGCAAAGATGGCAAAATAAGAAAAAGAGGCTTGCCTGGGCCATGAAGCACCACCAGAGGACTACTGAAAACTGGAAGAAGGTCTGATGGACCGAGTAATCAAAATTTGAAATCTTCGTTTCATCACGCAGGGTTTTTGTATACCGTCGAGTAGGCGAAAGGATGGTTCCTCAGTGTGTGACACCAACTGTCAAACATGGAGGAGGAGGAGGAGGAAGCATGATGGCCTGGGGCTCTTTTGCTGGATCCAGAGTCAGCGAATTGCACAGAGTGACTGGCACCCTGAACCAAAAGGGTTACCACAGCATTTTACAGCACCATGCAATACCCTCTGGTCTATGCCTAGTTGGTCAGTGGTTCATCCTACAGCAAGATAACGACCCAATACATACCTCCATGCTATGTCAGAACTACCTTAGAAGAAAAGAACAAGTTGGTGGGCTTCAAATCATGGAATTGCCAGCAGTCTCCAGACTTAAACCCCATCAAGCTGGTTTGGGATGAACTGGACAGAAGGATGAAAGCAAAGCAACTTACAAGTGCAATATATTTGTGGGAAATTCTGCAACAGTGTTGTGAAGAACTTTCCGAACAATATTTGATTTCCATTGTAGAAAGAATGCCATGAGTATGTTCGGCTGTTATATCTTCAAAAGGTGGCTGCTTTGATGAGTCAAAAATTTAGATTAAATTTTGTTCAACAAAATGATTCTATGATTTCATTTTTATCTGCAATTGTTTATTTATTCCATGCTTTAATTTCAGAGTACATTGAAACATTAAACTGCTTCAATTTCAGTAAATACTCGAAAAATGGGGGTGTTCTTAAACTTTAGACCGGGAGAGTATGGTACGCGCCCACAGCTTAAACTCTAAAATCTAGCAGCCTGAAACTTTGCATGCATACTAAGAAAACTCCAAGGAAGTACAAGAGTGAAAATTTAATGTTTTGGTTAATTAAAACACCCCTTTTGAAGATAATTAACGGCCTTATATAATTATATCCTTCATCAGGTGACCTTCGGCCACCTCGCTCGCTGGGGTCTGAAGCTGCCATGTTTTTGGTCTGCTCAACCATGCTTTGACTTGCAACAGACTGCAACGATTTCTTAACGATAAAGCATGTTTTTCATTTTCCTCATTCATATTATCAAGTGTGTTCATCATAGCTCCGAATCTCTGGGTGCATCGCTTTTTTATTTTTATTTTTTTGTATACCTTGGTCGAGGCTCGTATGAGAGCTAACACACAACTCACAGCAAGGGGGCATGAGACAAGAGGGGCGGGAGTGGAAGGGACAAAACAGTGGGGAACAGACACATTAGGTGAACTGTGGAAGGGATGGGGATGGGATGGGGATGGGACGGGGAACATGGCGAAGAGAAGATGGACATTTCAGGGACTTTCAGGAAGGAAAGCAGGAGAAATGAAGGAAGTGGGCTTGGGTGGATTATCGGGGGTAGAAAAGATCGAGGATTTGGATGGGGGAAGATAAGAGATGGTGGTGAACAGCTGTTTTGAAAGCCTGGAGGGAAGAATGGGAAAGAATAGAGTGAGGAAGTTTATTCCAAAGGCGGGAAAAAAGAGGAATGAAAGAGTGAAGATGAGCAGTGATTCGTGATTTTGGTAGTTTTACCAGAAGGGGGTTGTTGGCGGACCTTGAGCGCCCTGTGGAAATGTGGTGGGGACAAATCGCAGAGAGAGCAGGGCGGGCAAGGCTGGAGAGGTAGAAGACAGAAAGACCACCGACCAACCTGCAGTGATTTAGTGAGAGGCCCAAAGACTCAGCTTCATTGCGGGAGATGCCGATGATCTTAAATGCCCTGGTTTCGACAGCGTGAAGCCGAGAAAGGTGGGAGGCAGGAGCACCAGCCCAGAGGGGAGAGCAGTACTCCATCAGGCTATGGACAAAAGCTTTGTAAGTGGTCAGGAGCTCAAGAGGGCCGAGGAAGGACTTAGCACGATGGAGGATTCCCAGTCAGCGACTGGCTTTTGAGGCGAGGTTGGAAATGTGACTTTCCCAGGAAAGGTCATGGCAGATAGTGAGACCTAGAAGCTTGAAAGAAAAGACTTCTTCCAGAGGATTGTTGAGAAAGTGGATGGGGGGGTTTTGTAAACGGTCCTTTCGAAGAGACATAGTGAGAGTGTGAGATTTGTCTGGATTGAAAGACATGTTCCACGTGTTGGACCAGTTTGTGATTTTATCCAGATCTGCAGTGAGCGAAGAAGCTGCTGCTTGCCAGTCTGAGGGATGACAGATGGTACGGCAGAGGGTGGAGTCGTCGGCAAAGAGAAATAGAGGATTTTCCAGAGAGTCCGAGAGATCATTGATGAAAACAGACCTCACAGTCTGTGTGGTCCTCACAGACGGCAAACATCCCCTTGCCTCTATGGCCAACGAAGCTGCGATTGGGTAGGGGCATGTTGTACAGCTTGGGATACGTTGGCGCATATGGAGTGGGCGCGTTGGCCAGCGCTGGTCAGGGGTGCCCGAGCGGGCATGCGAGACCGACGCTGCCCTCGGCCAGTCATCAGGGCACGGTCCGGGGGTTCTTGCAAGGCGATTCATGGCGCGGAGTTCGGTGTGGGTGATTTGTATCATGTCGTGACATCGGAGCTGGATATCTTTGTGGTGTAGGGTCATCTTGCAGGAAATGAAGTGTTGCAGTTTCCAGCCATCATGGCCCGTCCACGCCGGGGTCGGGACCAATCAGAGCACCCGATTCGGGGGACATCACCGAGTTTTGGGGTGCCCCCCTCCCGCCCCACGGGGCCTATAAAGGTCGGAGCGAGTCCGTTCGCGCTCTCTCTCTCTCTCTCTCTCTCTCTCTCTCTCTCTCTCTCTCTCTCTCTCTCTCTCTCTCTCTCTCGCTCTCGCTCTCGCTCTCGCTCTCGCTCTCGCTCTCGCTCTCGCTCTCGCTCTCGCTCTCTCTCCTGCCCTGCCGCTCAATCTGGACCTCGACTCTGCCTTCTGTCATCATCACTTCGACTCTGCCTTGTGTCATCATCGCTGGGTTCCTCCTCTTCTCCGCCCACACGACGCTGACTCCACCCTCCCAACTCAAGCCCCTCCTACATGCCCACAGTCTCAACGCGAGCTGCCTGAGGTGAGGGACGACGCGCTAGCTGTCAGTTGGCGTACTGCGCCATGTAACACTCCCCCCAAACGTATTGGTTGCGCGTTCGGGTACCGCGTATCAGTTATACAAAGGTACCGAGAGACCGTAGCCTCAACTCCTCTCCTGTCTTGCTTCAATCCCTCTTCATCGGGTTTTCTGTGTCTGTGTGTGTGTCCTGGAGCCTGTCTATATAAGTAAGCCTGCAGAAGATTGTTATTATTATTTTCGTTTTAGGTCTGCTCCGTGTCCGCTTTTATAAGTTGCTTGATTATTGCTGCACTACATCTCTCTCCCCTATCTTTGCACAACACACTCCAATAAATCTTGATCATACCACATACCTTTCCTCGCCCCATCGTTAATAGTACTCCCCACTCTTAGTACTCCAACACTTCTTAGTACTCCAACACTCCCCACCCAGGCAACACTGAGTAACTCTGCTAGTATATAATATACAATAACCCCATCCCCAACATATGAAGCTCTTTCTAACCACTCACTGACTCACTCACTGATATTACAGATCGGTACCTTCTGGGTAACGTAGAAAACTGAAATTTTGCGTGCTGATGGACATCAAAGCTAGTACACTGGGGAAAAAAATTCACAGAATCATCTAAAATACAGGTTCCAAATATATCAAGGTTGGAACGTGCATTTTAAAATGGACAATATCCATGAATTTAAAAAAGAAAATGCAGGTGGGCGTCCCGAGACGATGGGGAAGCATGGTAATTTTGTGTGCCGACGGACATCAAAGCCAATACACCTGGAAAAAAATCACAGAACCATCAGAAAGCATCGGTAAATGAAAATGTAAATAAATGAAAAATCAAATGCAGGTGAGCGGCCTGAGACAATGGGGAAGCACGATTTGTCTGCTTACATAATGTGTAAGCACACCCCGTATATATATATATATATATATATATATATATATATATATATATATATATATATATATATATATATATATATATATATATATATATAGTAATACACTGGAAACATCTGTAATACATACAGTGGATGGGGGGGTTTTGTAAACGGTCCTTTCGAAGAGACATAGTGAGAGTGTGAGATTTGTCTGGATTGAAAGTGGGGGATTCGTATTACTATATATATATATATATATATATATATATATATATATATATATATATATATATATATATATATATATATATATATATATATATATATATATATATATATAGTAATACACTGGAAACATCTGTAATACATATATATATATATATATATATATATATATATATATATATATATATATATATATATATATATATATATATATATATATATATATATACACACTGTAAACATCACCATTTTGATCTAATATTTCCATGTTCATTCATTTCATACTTCCATCTAATACTTTCATCTAATACTTTTGATCTAATACTTCCATCTCTAATACACATATATATACACTGTAAACATCATCATTTTGATCTAATACTTCCGTGTTCATTAATTGGGTAGTCGATCGAGTCAAAAAAAAATATTTCTAAAACATTATTTTTTTCGATTAGTTTTTTTTTCTTCCTTATTTATTGGTCGTGGTGTTGGTCTGTCCGTGTGTGTGTGTTTGTCGGTGGTTTTTGACCCCATTGCAGTTGTTCGATTTTGATGAAATTTGGGTGGTAGGACCAGTTTATGGCCACGTTGTGCCGCGTCGGTACTGGTTGCTAACACCCCTTTGTTTGCCTAGCAACGGGACTTTAAAATTTTTGAAAAATCATAAAAATTAATTTTTTCGAAAATCAAAAATCGGGCCATTACCGACTGTGGGCAGTATATTCAGCCATATTGTCAAAAATTTCCAACCGGATCCTATGAAAACTGTCGGAGAAGATAGACTTTGAACCCTGGACAAAAACAATAAAAAACGAAGTTCGTTATATCTCAGAGACTATGAGTCATATATACATGAAACTGGTATGGTAGGTTCATGGTATGTCCTAGTTATGTGTGAGAGAGAAGCGTTGCTATGGACCCCTCCATTGCCTAGCAACGGCCAAAAAACCTCTAAATGTGGGGGTATTTTAATGAAAAAACAATCTGCAGCATTAACCCTTGAAGCTAGAATCATGAGTTTTCTTATGCTTAATCCTCAGGTCATTCCCCATGGAACGGGCCCATCACATCAGGTTATATTGGGTAGTTGACTACCCATGTCCGCCTACATAGTAAATATAATTGTGTTTCGAACATTATGCATAATAATTTCTTCGACTTTCTTTTCTCCGTTTTTTTTTCACATCGACGTGCAATATCAAGTTTTGTTCAAATCCGGCAATGAAAAAAATTTATTAAAAAATCAATTCCCGATTCAGTCAAGTACTCTTCGGGATTATTTGATCAATGCAAACAACCTCAGTGGTATAGTTCGCTGGAGCTATCTTTTTTTTCTTTTTCTTTTTTTAAATGATTTTTTTATCAACCGCTGTCACGAGAACCCAACGGGTTCACGGGTCATCTAGTATATTACTGAAACTAATTTTGTATCAATGTATGTATGTATGTATAATATATGTATGTATGTATGTATGTATGTTCCCAAAATACAGCCAAAACGGTACAAGATAGTGCAAATTTTTTTTCCCCATCTTACTCACCATTTGCGTGTGGTGCGTAGTATCAAGTTTTGTTCAAATCGGGCAACGAAAAAATTATTTTAAAATCAATTCCCGATTCAGTCAAGTACTCTTCGGGAGAATTTGATCAATGCAAACAACCACAGCGGTATAGTTCGCTGGAGCTATCTGGTGTTTTTTTTTATTGAAATGATTTATCAAAAAAAAAATCTCAAACATTTAGTATAGACAAGGAACGATTTATTTTTAACAATAAAATAAACATCGCCATTTTGATCTAATACTTCCGTGTTCATTAATAAATAAAATTGTGTTTCGAAGATTATGCACAATAATTTCTTCGACTTTCTTTTCTCCGTTTTTTCACATTGACGCGCAATATCAAGTTTCGTTCAAATCAGGCAACGAAAAAAATTATTAAAAAATCAATTCCAGATTCAGTGAAGTTCTCTTCGGGATTATTTGATCAATGCAAACAACCTCAGCGGTATAGTTCACTGGAGCTATCCCTTTTTATTTTTTTGAAATTATTTTTTATCAACCACTGTCACAACGGGAGCCCAACGGGTTCACGGGTCGTCTAGTATATATATATATATATATATATATATATATATATATATATATATATATATATATATATATATATATATATATATATATATATATATATATATGCTAAAAAGAAACCTGTTGCAATTTTTTCCTGGTACTCCTCTTACCTATTTTGAAATGACTTCATTATTATTAGCATGGGGGACCTTTGGAACATCGAGTCTAAGTCTGGGTTCCATACCAGACTGAGTCTGCCAGCATTCTTTGTTGGTGGATGTTAAAAATCCCACAGTGTGTTCCACAAAGCATAGGCCACTGTGTGCCAGTACCCTGGCCAAATTACAAACTCCTACGCCAACAACCACTGGGAAGACAATGGCAAGCAAACCAATGTATTGTTTGCCATCAGACCATTTTGGCAGCACAGAACCTGCCTTTGGAGTGACCACTGCTGAGGGAGAGATGTAACATCTGTAGAAGAGACCACTGCTGAGAGAGAGAGAGAGAGAGAGAGAGAGAGAGAGAGAGAGAGAGAGAGAGAGAGAGAGAGACAGACAGACAGACAGACAGACAGACAGACAGACAGACAGACAGACACAGAGACAGATGTTCCACCTGTATTTTAAAATGTCAAGCTCGAAGCATCTGTGCTTACTCTTTGCTAGTTGGTCTACTCCAGGATTAAGCATTTTTGATGATTAACATGTGGAATCAATGGCTGCTAAAAAGAATTCCACATTGCACTCAAGTTGTTTAATTTGGGTGTTGAAGGCTTTTGCACTTAATCACATATGTTTTAAATACGCCTTGTTAAAATGGCAAGAATTAATGAATGTAATATACAAACGAGAAACGTTCTGTGCATTTTCTTGCTGCATTACTCTTGAAATAATTGTTTGTTCAACATGAAACAGGTAAAATATGTTCAGAGCCCTGCTTCCTTTGGCTTAATAATTTAGCCACTTGCTGTTTTGAGTTTTATTGAGGAGGTTGTTTGGTTGTTTTATATTAAATTGGGGATATGACAAGGAGCATTGAAACTGTTCTCTAAAAGAGATGCAATCGTCCAAGAAAAGCCAAGGTTTATTTTTAAATACTGAAGTATATGGAATTTGTAAAAAAAATTCAATCAAGGTTTTATTAATTTGTTTAATTTGTGCCTTGTTATTTTTCTCAGTACCTCTTGGATGCTCACATCCCATTCTGAGAACTTTTGTCCCACATTTGTTCAGTGGTCATTACACCAGACCACAGACAACTGTGAAAGGTTTGGTTCCAAAGTCGTATTACTGTCGTGGCCAAAAATATTGGCAGCCTTGCACTTTTTTCAAATAACTCACAATTTTCTCCAAAAATAAGTTGAAATTGACAAAAGTATTTGACCTCCATAATTCTTCGTTTCACTGTTAATATTACAGAACCTTTGTTTTTGATTCAGAACTTAATATATCCTTTTAAATCAGAAAATAAAAAGAAATGGCATTGAAAAATATTGTTGACACCCTCGACTTAATATTTGGTAGCACAGCCTTTTGACAAAATAACTGCAGTCAAGCACTTCCTATAGTCATGAATGAGCTTCCTTCACCTCTCCACTGGCAGTTTGGCCCACTCTTCTTGTGCAAACTACTCCAGTTCTCCCAGATTTGAAGGGTGCCTTCTCCCAACTGCTGTTTTCAGATCTCCCCACAGGTGTTCAATGGGATTAGATCTGGACTCATTGCTGGCCACTTCATAACAGTCCAGCATTTCGTATTGAGCCATTCCTGGGTGCTTTTTACCTTCGCATTCTGCGAAAGGTTATGTTTTGGTCGGCGTGTATTTATTTATTTATTTATTTGTTTGTAATCTTGTGATTCGTATAACTCAAAAAGTATGAAACCGAAATGCATGAAATTTGGTGGGATGATTGGTTATTAGCCAGGAAGCATTCGATTAGATTTTGGGATCGTTCGGGTCAAAGGTCAAGGTCAAGGTCACGAAAAGGTCAAAATCGTCTTTTTACGATAACACGTCAATTTTTATTCAATTTGCATGCAACTAACGCCAAAATATTCCGAATTCAACGCCTCATCTTGTGGTATGCAATATGACACAATGACGCACATACTCTTGTTACCGGTTAGGGGTCAAAGGTCAGGGGGGTCACGACCTTGAAAAATATGCGGTTTTTGTCATAACGCGGTCAATTCTTGTCCGCTTTACATGAACCCAGCACCAAAATGTTCAGAATTTAATGCCCAATCTTGTGACACAATGACGTCATAACACATGTCGCCGGTTGGGGTAAAATGTCGGGGGGGGGGTCACGCCCTTGAAAAATATGCGGTTTTCGGCATAACTCAGTCAATTCTTATTCGATTTGCATGAAACCAGCATCAAACGAGATTACCTTCTCTTGTTGAAACGTTGTATTCACCGAGCTTGCAGGTGAAGACTCGCCAAAACGACGTGAGTTGATTGTTGTTTAGTCCGTAGCCCCCGAAAGTCGGGGGAGGGTCATGACATTATAGATATGTGGTTTGTGTCATAAGACCATTCATATGAAACCAGTTCCCCACACTCATACCAAGAACAAAAAAAGTAGTGGCGGCGAAGGTATGCACTCTATGAGTGCCCGTTCTAGTTTGAAGTGTATTTGGGGTCATTGTCCTGCTACAAGATCCATGACCTTTGACAGAGACCCAGCTTTCTGACACTGGGTTGAACAGTGTGCTCCAAAATGCCTTTGTAATCTCCTGATTTCATGATGCCATGCACACATTCAAGGCACCCAGTGCCAGAGGCAGCACAGCAACCCCAAAACAACACAACCTCCTCCATGTTTGACTTGAAATAATTGTTTGTTCAACATGAAGCAGGTAAAATATGTTCACAGAGTCCTGCTTGACTGCACCCTTCATGTTTGACAGTAGGGAAGGAGTTATTTTATTTGAAGGCTTTATTTTGTTTTCTGTAAACATAGAGATGATGTGCTTTGCCAAAAAGCTCTAATTTGGTCTCATCTGTCCACGGGACATTCTACCAGAAGGATTTTGGCTTGTTCAGGTGTGTTTTGGCAAACTCCAGTCGTGCTTTCTTATGCGTCTCTCTCAGCAGTGGGGTTCTCCTGTGTCTCCTTCCATAGAACCCCCTTTCATGGAGTTGGCTATGGATGGTGTGGGTGGAAACTGTCGTATCTTGTGTCTGAAGGTCAGCTTGAATCTGTTTGGCAGTTGATCGAGGTGCTTTCTCCACCATTCGGACAATCCTTCGCTGCAATCTTCGATCAAGTTTTCTCTTGCGGCCACATCCAAGGGTGGCTGAAGTGCTATGGGCCTAAAACTTCCTGATAACATTGTGTGCGGTGGACATCGGAACATCAAGGTCTCTGGAGATGGACTTGTAGTCTTGAGATTGTCTATGCTTGACTACAATCTTGTGTCTGATCTCCTCAGACAATTCTCTGGTTTTCTTTCTTTTCTCCATGCTCATTGCGGTACACACAGTAACACAAAACAGAAGAAGGACTCCTTTTCTCCAATCAATCTGGTTGAATGAGTGATTGTCCTTGCTGAAGGAGAGGACATTGCATTTGGGTTCGTTTGTTTGTTTGTCTGCACAGAACTTTCGTGTTTTTTTCCACAATTGCTTGTCGGATTGAGACGAAATTTTCACCATAGGTGCGACTACTCATGTGGAATGTTTTAATAATAATTATGACGTCATAGGTCATATGGTGTGGCAGCCATATTGGAAAAACTTTGGACCTCTGTATCTCTGAAACCGCACCAAGGAAAAAAATTGAAACTTGGCACATAGCAAGTACTCCTCATGGGGAATAGGTGTGATTTTTATGATGTCATAGGTGGCTTCCTTATGATGTCATAATTGCATATGTAGAACGCTACATCCGATCAGTATGAACATTTTTGAGGGTCATCTATGGAGAAATGGTCCACAAAAATAATTTTGATGATGTGATCGTTCATGTGATTCGAAAGCCACATTGATTTTTAAAAAAAGAAACCTTCAAAAATCTTCTTCTCTAAAATAGCCAAACAGATCGAGGCGAAACTTCACAAACATCACCACCTATCCATGAGGAACAAAACGTTCACACATATGATGTCTTACATCACAAGGTTTGGCAGCCATATTTGATTTACCCTAAAACATAAAGAAAAATCCTCTTCTCTGGAACGGCTGAACAGATCAAGAGGAAACTTCCCACAAATGTTCCCCAAGGCATGCATGTACAAGTTTGTAAAGGAATAATTGATGTCACATGGTTTGGCAGCTGTATTCGATTTAAGAAAAATATTAAATAATGTTTTCTCTTGCACCACGTAATCAATCGCCGTGAAACTTCACAGTTATGATCTAGTAATGATGGGGAGTACATGTTTTGAATTTGAACTTCATCAGACGCATGGTCTGGTAGCCAGAGTTATTATATTTTTGATCTACGTTCTTCTTTTTTTATATACGGCTCACTTGGCTGTGTCTGGGTGGATTTGAGGGTCGAGGAGAAGCAGCTGAAATGGGAATCCGATCCAGGTTCCTCCTGATTACTTCATCTTGGCTTTTTGCTTGATCGGGTTCCCTTTGATTACTCCAATGCAGGACTGTACCTCTTTGGTCTACCATTTGATTTGAATTGAATTTATTTTAATCCCATTCTGAATTCATTTGAATAATAATAAAGAACATCATGGGTCAGGGTCAGGTGTCCGATTAATGCGGGATTGCATCAAAGCAGGACGTCTTGGTACCCATCATCACTGCCAGCAGTTATAAAGTGGCAGTTCTAATTATGTCTCTTATTAATTACATAACACACCAGTATGCAAACGTTACACAAAATACATCAGACAAAACAAGCCCTGGTGAGGGTCTGCAATCTCTGCTTGCTCTTTTTCTTGTTTTTATATTGCAGGCACCTGCAATTCACCACAGGTGAGTTCAATACGAAAGGAAAGGAAAATCACCCACTTGAAATGTAATTATTTCTAACAACTTCTAAAAGGTGCCAATAATATTGTCCAGGCATTTTAGGATTTCTGTGTAAATTAAGCTAAGATTTCGTAATTTTTTTTTAGCTTTTTTTTTTTGTGCCACTGCAAACCAAAGAAATACATTTGTGGATACCAAAATATTTTTTTAAATTAAAACATTTCTGGAAGAAATTCTGCATTCTTTCAAAAAAGTGCAAGGGTGCTAATATTTTTGGCCATTACAGTACATGTGCTGTTTTACACACTGCTTAAATTTAGTTGTTGTGGATGTATCTGCGTGTAGGAGGAACAATAATAATTTTATTTTGAGTAATCCAGCAACTTTCCTTTATTGAAGCCATTGCAAAGTGACATCATCCTTTTAAGAGCAATAAAATGCGACCTAAACGAATGGTGCCGTGAGCTGGAGTTTTGGCACGATCCCAGAAATCCAATCGACTTTCTCAAAGGAAGACATGCCATTACCCAAAAGGCCGAAACATTCTCCCTGCAATGCAATCGCAAGAATGAGTCGAGCGCCTCAGCCATTGCAATCACTACTGCAATTTATGTAATTTCAATCTCACACCATGTATGTGCACCGAAGAAAGAATGGAGCCAGAATAATTGTAAAAATCAGCTAATTTATTAAACTACACGTAATTCCAATAATTAATCCTGAATAATGTCATTAGATTCACAGACCAATCATACAGTATCTCACAAAAGTGAGTACACCCTTTATAAAAATGTACATATTTTGTTGTAACTTTTAACTTAGATGTATTATAAACACAAGACTCAAATAAATGATAGAGTAGACATTCTGTCATACATGTGCAGGCCCAAAACATTTATTCTGTGGAAACAATGTGGCATACTGGGCATATCTGTGAAAAGGGGGAGAGGGGGGCAACAAAAGTGAGTACACCCGATGCACTTTCTCACATTGAAGCGTTATTGTTTTCAGTATTTTATATGTCCACCATTTTTTTGAGTACAGCAGCTATTCTACTCGGGTTGGAGTTGACCAGTGTTCCACATGTCTTTGCTGGGATCCTGTTCCACTCCTCTGCAATGACTTCTCGAAGTTGCGTGATGTTAGACACCTTTCGTCCCTCAACCTTACATTTCAGGATGCCCCACAGGTGTTCTATTGAGTTTAGATCAGGTGACATGCTTGGCCACTCCAACACATTGACCTTCGACTTCTTCAGAAAGGCAGTTGTCTGCTTGGAATGATGCTTCCGATCATTTTCGTGCTGAAATACAGCTCCTCTACCAAGTTTTCGCAGGGAGGGTAATATCTTTTCCTTCAGGATGTCACAGTACATCGTAGAATCCATGTTTCCCTTGATGAACTTGAGCTCTCCAGTACCGGCAGCACTCATGCATCCCCAAACCATGACACTACCACCACCATGCTTGATAGTAGGGATAACGCACTTGTCTTGGTACTGTTCCCCAGGTCGCCACCAGACACGCTGCACTTCATCAGATCCAAACAAATTGATCTTCGTTTCATCAGACCAGAGGACATGTTGCCAGTAGTCCAGGGGCTTGGATTGATGTGCTTCAGCAAACTGTTTGCGAGCTTTCTTGTGGCTCTGCTTCAGTAGAGTCTTATGCCTTGGACAATGCCCATGCAACCCGATACGATGGAGTGTGCGACGTATGGTTTGCCCACTAACAGACTGGCCAGAAGCTGCAGAAATCTCTTCAGCAATCTTGGCGACACTTTGTCGTCTGTCTTGGAGGACTAGATTCTGAACTTGGCGAACAGTACGTGCAGTCATCTTTGCTGGTCTGCCCTGGTGAGCGCAACTGATTGTTGTACGCTTCTTGGAGAACCCCTGGATGACCTTGGCCATGGTGTTGGGGCTTACTTTCAAAGAAGCACTGATCTTCTTGTATCCTTGGCCATCTTTATGTCGGGCAACGATTCGATCTTTGACATCTTTTGAGAGCTCTTTACCATGAGTTATGCTGTTTTCTCAATGGTGATTGGTACAGTATTTCTTCAGCAAGCAGATAGACAATTACTGCATTAAGTACATTTCTTCACTTTTAACATACCAGGGAGGTTGCAGATCTACGGACATTGTGTGTATTGTTTGGTGCATATTTGTACCTTTAACACTCTTTGACAAATATGCAGAAAATGATGAAAATGGAAGTTGTTTTACCATGCTTGACTAACTTCTTGTGCAGACAATCTCAGGAGTGTACTCACTTTTGTTGCCTCCTCTTTCAGAAATATTTCTAATATGCCACATTGTTTTTATGGAATGGCAGTTTTGTGCCTGCATACATATTGCAGAATGGCTACTTTGTCATCAACTCTAAGGTTTTGCTTCGAGCACAGCTGCTTAAAAAGTTACACTGAATTATTTACATATTTGTGAGGGGTGTACTCACTTTTGTGAGATACTGTATATTCATCCAAACTTCTCAGTGTGGATTATTTGATCAAGCATGCACAGATTTGAAACTCTTGACTCCAATGTAGCATTTAATCAATAAGCCATCATAGCTTTACTCTAAGTCTCTGTGCAAAGAAATATGGATATTGGAACACAAAAGAAACAGATGGACAGCACAAGGGGGGATAAACGTTGAGAACTCCATTCAGTGATTAACATTGGTCATAAAAAGCAGTTTACCAGTCTGAAGAGGTGCGAGCAAGCAGAGAGGACAAATGGGATGTGCAACATGCAGTTAACCATTCCTCCAGTTAAATGCAGCAATGTGCTCATTGCTGGCCACGCTTTACCACCAGCACATGGGAACACGGATTCATTGTCTTCAAAGAGCCACACTATGACGGACAAGCTACCTGTACAGGGGTGGCCTGAGAGTTGCTTTGTCCCTCCCCAGTAAAGCATTCGTTTTTAAACTCTTTTAATATGCAAGTTTTATTGTGCAGTACTTACAATAATTAAAAAGTCATTGTATCTGTATGCGCTCCATCATTCTCCTTACACCTCTGAATAGGTCCCCAAGTCCTCTTGGATATCTCATGTAGCATTTGTGGAACCACATGTGCAAAATAGGCCACAACTGCAGCCCACAATTCTTCAATCATCCCATACCGGTTTGTCGATACTTTGTCCTTGGTTGAAATCCCACAAAAAGTTGTCTGGAGGGAAAAGCAAGAAATTTAACAGGGGTAAAACGACTTTCAGGCCACCCTGTAGAATACAAATTGTATGACCTTTCACAAAACATGAAAATGTTAGACATGTGTGTATAATCCAGGAAATGTACGCACCTGTATTTCACACTATATAGTGTATCAATTTAATCGATAAACACATTTTGCATCTGACGCTGTAGTAGTCCTTTCCATCACCATTCCACCAGCAAGAATTCAGAGGCATTATTTAGCAAGGCACAGGAGGAATCAAAGACCTCCCGGGGATGAATCTGGAGTACAACGCCTGGCTTAATGAGAACGAGGAGGGACACTAAGCGGGAGCAATCAGATGCAGCTGAAAACGCCAGGAGGCCACTTGGTGACAAACGAGGCCATTCGAGTAATCAGGCAGTCGTAGTGGAGCGAATAAAATGGCATATGAGATTTAGTTCTTCATGCTTTTACAATTTCCAGTTGCCAGAGAAGAAATGCATTTGGAGGTTTGTCTACTTTTCAAGGAAAGTATCAAGGAAATGAGAGTGGAGGAAGAGATTGGTTTGTGGACTTGATGGAGCCAAAGCATGAAGATGTCATTCAGTGAAAAAGATAATATATAGTAATCTTTTTTATTATTATTATTATTATTCAGTCATTTGTTTAGTCATTATTGTAAGCTCCCCCCACCCCCCCCCCACACCCACACACACACACCCCTTGAAATTTAATATCGGGATGATGAAATGCTAGCATTAGTCACGTAGGAAGACTCCACACAGCATGCTTTCTGATGTGCAATAACATTCAACAGTGTGCTCTTTTATATATAAGAGTCCAGGGCCATAGAGGAGTGAAATGACAAAGAGTGGCAGGTTTACAAGCTACCAGGTTAAAATGTGTGAAGGGAGGGGAGTGTGGAGATACATAAGGAGGAAAGGAGGAATAACATGACGAGTAACAATGGCCATGCCTGGTGTTGGCTTCATGGTTAGGGTGGTGGGCTTGGGATCCTATGATCCTGAATTCAAATCCCACTCTGCTGTTGAATTAATACCTGGTGAGGTTGACTGCCTGTTATCCTTCCGAGGTTGACAAAATGAGTGCCAGCTTGCTGCTATCCTGTGTCGGAGTGGCGACCCATCCAGCATTGTGTCCAATAGCCAAGGAGACTGCTAAGGCAGCACCAATGCTCTGAACAGAATATTGTCCCAATGGATGTATGGAACAATATCCTGGAAAAGAACAGGATGGGAAAGAATGAGCTTGAGTTAAGGAGATCATGGATGTGTTATGTATTGGTGAGTGCATTTTAAAGATCAAGGTGATGAAGACGAGACAATAGGCACAAGGAGAGGATTCCACAATCGGGAGAATAGATGGACAAAGGAATGCAGTACAAGCATGACTTGTACCTGGAAACACAGCATTAGTCAATAGATCTAAACAGTTAAAATAAAGAAAGTCATTGAGTGGGAATGTTGGACATTTTTATACTCCATCCAGATGGCAATGTTAGACCTGTTCAAAATGACGTCATGCCTAATCTGTTCTCGCCATAAATATTTCCACTTGTATTGCTCAAAGCAACTTCATTGTAACATGTACATAAATTATAATCACACACACTTTAGTTCACATTAACATTACATATGGAGTGTTAACACCATATTTTGGGGTACCGTTGCTGATTGGAGAGTAAAGGGAACATATTATATGTTACATGTGCAAATATTTCTGAATTTTCTTATTATTTTTTTCCGAATTACTGAATAATTTATATTAATTTTTTTTATTGTGTGTGTGTGTGTGTGTGTGTGTGTGTGTGTGTGTGTGTGTGTGTGTGTGTGTGTGTGTGTGTGTGTCCTCAATAACTCCAAAACGATAAAACCTAGCAGTCTGAAACTTTGCATGCAAACTCAGAAAACTCCAAGGAAGTGCAGGAGTGAAAATTGGGTGTTTGGGTTAATTAAAACACTCCTTTTGAAGATAATTAATGGTCTTATTTAATTATATCCTTCATCAGGCGAACCTCGGCCACCTCACTCTCTGGGGCTTGAGGCGTTTCCTGGGTAACCTCACTGGAGTCCAAAGCCACCATGTTTTTTGGCCTGCTAAACCATGCCTTCACTTGGAACAGGCCGCAACGATTTCTTAATGATTTTTTTTTCCACTTTCCTCACTCATATTATCGAATGCCTGTTCATCAAAGCTACGAATCGCTGGGTACATTGCAATGCTTATAAATGCCTAGAGATGCCAGCTTTCGTGGCTTTATTTCATTTGCTCATATGAATAACTGAGAGATTCTCTTAAACTAACCAGAATTACAAAATATAAGATCCAGATTTGAAACTATCAGCAGTTCCGACTCTCCCAAAAAGTGTTCATTTGTCCAATTCGGACAATGCGCAGGCGTTTCCGGATGCATCGTTGTTTCGACGGCAATTGGTAATCGCTTGCCAAGCCAAGTGTTCCATTGGAGTTCTTGAGTGCTCAAGCCACTTACCAAGCTGTTCAGTGCAGTTCACGTCCTGATTGGGATGTGCAGTTGACAGTTACTACAACGTAGAGGTACGTATACAGTACACACGGACGTGATACAAATGAGTAGATCTCGATCTGAACGTGCATGCACGGGTGTGGAGACACGCCATGCTTGTTATGGGTGGTATGGTGGCAAAGTTTCATCCCATATCTTATGCAGGTTCTTTCAGGTTTTCATTTGTCCTCGCCCCTGTTTCTAAAGCATTTGGTTATCAGATTTGTCACTCTCTGGGGTCTTAAGGCACTCTCTGGTTATCAGATTTGCTTTACAAAGGTTATTTGTTTCTCTTTGTGAGTTTCAAAGCAAAATGTATTTGATAATGCCCGATTTCTGAGCCGTTTTCCGTATGAATGTATTTTTTAAATTACCGAGCCAAAGTTTTTTTTTCCACCCATCACATGCAGGTGTTTATAAGGAATAATGTTTGTGAACATCTCCCTGAAACGTCGATATAAATGTAACGTCGGTTTTTGGTCAAAGCTTATCAAGGTTTCTGGGTTGTAGACAGTACGTACTGTAGTCCGTAATCACACTGACTCCAACCTGCTGATTCCCGAAAAATTGCCGATATCAGCCGTGTGTGTGTGTGTGTGTGTGTGTGTGTGTGTGTGTGTGTGTGTGTGTGTGTGTGTGTGTGTGTGTGTGTGTGTGTGTGTGTGTGTGTGTGTGTGTGTGTGTGTGTGTGTGTACACGTATGTGGGAGTTGCTGTTGTTGCATGCTCTCTCCACATATAGGTCGGGTTCATCGGGAGGTGAAACAGAGACCTACACCAAGCTGTGAAGTTTTCTATTCTCAAAGTTTTGTTCCGATGGCTCTCTTCAGGATCAACAATGAGCCCCGGACAGTTTCCAACTATAGTTTGTTTGTTATAATATTCCCAGGGATGTTTTTTTTTGCTCACCTGTAAAATAGTTCAGGGGAGCTTATGGGATGGCGTGTCTCCATACATCCGTCCATCCACAATTACTTGCAACTTCTTCTCAGAAACTACATATATGATTTCAATGAAATTTGACCACAACCTTCATCACCGGTGATGACATTAAAAAAAACGGGTTCTGAATGGATCTACAGAGGGAGTTTACGGGGTAGTGGGTGGGGGGAGGGATTGGGTTGCCTCCCCAAAGACGTATTTGCTTTCTTCTCAAACGATACACACAATTCCGATGAAACTTCACGACAACCTGCATCACCCATGACGTACCAAAGTTTGTTCATGACATGAGAAAAATCTTCTCTAAGGGGATTTAAGAGGTGTTGCCCCCCAAAATATGTATTTGTTTTCTTCTCCAAAACACATGCAATTCCGATGAAACTTGACCACCATCTTCATCACGTGCGATGGACCAAAGTTTGTTCACGACATAAAAAAAATTAGGGTCTAAGGGGTTCTACTGGGGGAGGTTCCCCCCCAAAATATGTATTTGCTTTCTTTTCTGAAACCACACACAATTTTGATGAAACTTGATCACAATCTTTATCACCTGTGATGTACCAAGGTTTGTTCATGGCATGAAATAATCAATCCATAGGTATTTACTTTCTTCTCCATTATATATTTTATAGGTCATCCATGCCTTCCTGTGGTTGCCTGATAACCTTAACCAGCCACTACCAGGTGAGTGCCCAAGGGTATTGCCCCTTTGTTTAATATCCCAGTGAGGTTCTTTGTCATCATTCCTGTCGGTCCAGCTATCACTGGTACAACTTTGGCATGCTTCAGTTTCCAGGATATTCTCACTTCATTTTGACGTCTTGGTGTTTGGTCATTTTCTTGATTTCTGCATCGTTTAGTCCAAAATTCCACAAAAAGGACCATTCCACAAAAAGGACCATTCCACAAACCCTTCCATCTAATTTTTCAACAACCATCTTGAAGAGGTTGAGTCACTCAAACTCTTCTATCCCACTCTCAGCCATGATCTCGCTTGGGCAAGCCACATTTCAAAGTTGGCCTTCAAAGCCAGATGTCAACTGGACATCCTCCATCATGCAAAGTCCTTCCTTGGTGCACCTGAGCTTCTATCTACCTCCAAGGCTTTCATCCACAGCTTGATAGAGTACTATTCCCCCCTCTGGGCTGGCTCCCCTCCCTCACATCTTGCTGAGCTTGATTTGGAAATGAAGGTTTTCAAGATCATTTGAATCTTTCATGATGAAGCTGAATCTATCGGCCTATCACTTTGCCATCACCGACAGGTCGGTGGTCTCTGTGTTCTTCTGCCTCATTTCTGGTCTTGCACCCTCTGCCCTTTCCGTGCTATGTCCCTGCAAAGTATCTACAAGATGCATGCGGTTCACCAGCAACCCCCTCCTAGTGAAACTGCCTAAATCCAGAACCACTGCTCACCTCCATTCATTTTCCCACTGTGGAACCAACTTCCACACTCTCTTCAATTTCTTTCTTCCAGAAAGCTTCATGACAGCTTTTCACCACCATCTCAGGTCATTCTCCAATCGAAAGCCATGATCTTTTCTATACCTGTTAAACCACCCCACCCCTCACAAAATTTTGCTCATGTATCCATTTTCTCCACTACTTGTGTTCTCTCCACTCGTTACCTGCATCCCTTGTTTGTCCTTATCCGTTTCCTTCTCCCTCCACCCTGCTGTTGCGGTTTCCCATTTCTCCTTCTGTTCTCTTTATTTTGTTGTATCCTGATCTGTTCTTTGTCCTCGCTCTTACATGAGCCTAAACCATGTGTTAAATAAAATAATAATAAAACTTGAAGGGCACTCGGTGGAGCGCACACCCCGCCACATAACGCCTGATCCACGAGAACATATCGGGCCCAATACATTTTTGAAATATCATGCTATACAGTACAATATCATTTTTGGCCCGACATCTCAATGGTGAAGAATCACTTTTAAAATTCTAGTTGTCTGATCTGGATCTGGAGCTTCACAAAAATCGAATCAGTTCGTCCTTGTCACACACCCAACCTGTCCACAAAATTTCATCCAGATCCGTCCACAACTTTTTGAGATATCATGTACACAGTCAAACTGACAGACAAACAGACAGAAAGAGGTGAAAACATAACCTCCTTCACCTTCGGTGGCGGAGGTAATAAAAACACAATAGTTATCTCCAACACAATATACTTTATGATGCCCTGGACCCTGACATTCCCTCAGGTTTCTGTGCATGTGCGCCAAGCATTCTGTGGGGGGGGGGGTTGAATACGTAATTTCGAAAGTGCCATACCTATTTGTACCTTCAATGACCTCATAATGTTGTTCATTACACGTTGAAGATGCACTCTTATTAAAATAATATGACAAAGTGGTGGATATACCCATCAAGGATGGGTGATGGGAAGGCATGGCATTTGATAGCACTGGAGGGCCATAAATGAACCACAACAATCAACAAAAAATGTGGTTATGAACCACATTTTTGTCGCACGTTTGAAAGGTTTAATTGCACTCTCAATAGGTCAATGCAATGTTTGCTCGATTATTCAATGTTTTTATTTTAAAAGCATGGTACAAATTAGACTTTTGGAAATATTCTGTAAGTTACTGCTGTATAATGTTTCAGCCTCTTATATGAAACTCACATGAAGGTTCCTGCAGGGGGCTTCATCCAGTCTGGTGAGTTGGCTTACCTGGGAGACAGATCGATGGTGATGTTAATCTCAAGGCCTTCCGACGTTGGTGCAGGTATGGCTGCTCAACCAGTAAGGCTGCCCTGCAGGTACTCAGACATCTCTTGGTATTCTATAAAATCACTTTTGGGATGTTTTAAAAGACAGTCCAGCTGCCCAGAGACAAACCTGCTGCTTGGTTTGGATTGTCACAGTACAATGTCTAAGAGAGTTCCATGGATCATGTACTCAGTTGTTTAAAACAATCGGCCTTCATGTACAAAGATAAAATAATTTTTCCAACAAAACAAATATATTTCACAAAAGCAGTTCTTCATTTACATTTAGATAGGTATGCCACAATGAACAAGTAAGCACCCATTGCAAGGCCTTTGAGTCTGAATTCCATTGTGAAACCGCTTATGATGGATCACTGATCTGACCTGCTTTTGATAAACAACAGGTTGGTGGTTCAGTTGCATTGAGATATAGGCAGAAGCAAAAAAAAATCCAAAAAAAAACGGGGCCTGGTTGCCACCCATGAATATCTCACATGCTGTATGTGGTCTTACTTGGTAAGCAAGCTGCAGGGTCAGTCAGCCCCTGGCCAATCTGTCACCTTCATGCCCTCCCCCAGCACCATTCCAAATACTCCATCCTGCTCCAAGCAGTGTGGGGTGAAAGCTGTTGCTGATAGGATGTACAACAGCCGTTCTTCACAAGTATGTGGATTAGGGTCTGTGCGAGGAACTGATAAACGTTCTTGAAGTGATAATGTGGAGTGGTTTGTGTATACCCAGCAGTGTACTGCAGCAATGTTGGAAGCCATCTATGCTCCCCAATCCACAAGGTTGTGGTGAGGGTGGGGGTTGAGGGGTGGTTGGAGTGGTGAGGCAATAGGAGTATCGAGAGGGGTGGGGGCTGGGAGGAAGGGGAGTGTTTTGCAATTTGTGACAACCTCATGAGATGTTCATGAAATCACGAAACGTTTCCATACGGTTCAGGATAATCCATTTTTCTGTATTTTAAATCCACCCGTTTTGATTCTCTCCCTCTCCTTTCCTCTCCTCTCCTCTCCAAAATAATCTGGACTCTAGTTTTTTCAGTCATTGTTCATGAAGCATTGTACATGTTCATGAAGTTCAAGGCAAAAAACATGAGAATATTTGGCCCTTTGTTCACGTCATCATTACTTTCACTTGATAGTTTTGTATCTGTGCCCGAACGTGAAGCATTTTGTCAATAGTAATTCTACCTGGGTATGATTGTGCTTGCTGTGCACTATATAGTCTATATTATATAGTGTACAGCAAGCACAAGCAAGGGGAAAAATAAACCTTTTATAAATGCTTCTATGACGTAGTCTGCCTGTTATTCCACCCTTTTTTACATTTCCTGGTTATAAAATACTGCAGGTAAAAACCATTGTTTCAGGTAATTACAAGCATTAATTAATGAATTTTGTGTTTTCCGAAATGCAGGAGCTCATTTGTATGCGATTCCATGACGAGACCAAATCTGATACACGAATTTGAATCCCACGGCCTGATTGACGAACAAGATGAATATAACCAGTACGAATCTGTCTTACGGTTTTGTCTCCCGTCGCCAAACAGAGTAAACTCACGCGAATTTGTACGAGGTTTCGTGGGCAGTGACGTCATTTGAGGGGTTCCCTAAAATGCAGAGCAGTCGACACTGGAGTGTGTTCAGTTACCAAGCAGCTAGCGTTTGCCAAGCCAACCGTTCC